>NC_140444.1:23008127-23380627 GCF_963576455.1 Neolamprologus multifasciatus
CGCCTGCCTCGTATATCTGCCGTCCCTGAGACAAAGGTTATATTTCTCTCCTCCAGGACCACTGGCCGGTGACCAAAGAGCACATACCTGCTCTGTTATCAGCACATCATCAGCCCCCGTAGTGAGGAATTAATCACGCCGATGAGATTAATTTTTCAAATATTTATCATGTATATTTGTTCAATTAATCCAGGGACGAATGACGACACAGCCATAGATTTTTAAAGGCTGCAGCCCGCTGTTAACATAATTTGTGCTTTTCTGTGTTCTCAGGGTGCTGGCTTTCTTTTGCTGGTGTGTTGGTGCAGACATGCATGTTGTTTCAGTGGTTCACCAACACAAGCCCACCACCCTGGATGTGAGCACCCATAAAATTAGAATGATTACTGGTCTAACCTCAGTCATTACCTAATCCCGTTGAAGCCATATGATACCGACCGGTTTTTATTAAACTCTCTTTCTTTTAATGAGTCAGGTTATTGAAATGCAGGAGCACTTAAAATGCAGTGAATGGTTCAAATTAAGAGGACAAATACAATGAAGGAATGAGACATATGAAGAAAGATAGACAAAAGAGATTGGGGTGGGGTAGGGATGCAGAATAAAATGATGAAAATACAAACAACAACAACAACAACAACAACAACAACAACAAAATCTCCCCTTGCTTACATAAAGAAGCCTCTGATGGGCCATGATCAAGTTTGGGAGATCCAGACACACAATGTGGTCATGACGTCTCTCTTTCAAAAACCCCCCCCCCCCCACGCTACTTATCTCTATAATTACCTCCCTCAGGTACTGGTACGCAGGGCTACACCGCGCGCACGCTGCCATCGGGGGCACTGCGCCAGGAAGAGCAGACGGCAGCCATTCAGAGGGCAGTGAGGAGAAAAGAGGTGGAGGACTGATGATGTGTGCTGGTGTGTGGTTGTGTGTGGGTGTTGGGGCCGGTAGATTTGTGTGGTGTAGGAAAACATCAGGGGCAATTGGGCTTCTATAAGACAGGCGTCGTGGCAGGCATACGTTTTCCTAATTACGCAAGGTCTCCCACCGCCATTAGGAGCTGTCAGCAACACGAGGGAACGCAACTAGCTGCTAAAGAACAACAGTCCACTGCAATCCACCCTGTGTGTGTGTGTGTGCGTGCAAGGTTTTACATAGGGATTATGGGATTTGACCTGAATTGACTTTTTTCATTGCGTCCTATGTGCAGTGTTGCTGGACCTAGACATTATCATGAGGAATGACACCTTTCATAAATGCGTAGACAGCAGATGCAAAGATGTACATGCTAGTTTAGGTTTATACTAATACTAATACCATACCACAAATTACTATACCAGTAATTTGTTTAACACTTAATAATACAACCAGTGACTAAAGGGGGTAATGAATTAAATTTAATTTTAAATACTTCACTTACAAATATTTAAAGGTAGGTACACTAAAATAAGGGGTTAACAACTCTAAATTTTACAGGAAACAAAGAAATAATTAAACTTTAAGTAAATTTAATGAAATAATAATTTCAATTAGGTGCAATTTCCAGGTAATTTTGTAGAAAAACAAACAATATTTCCCCATCTTACATCATAAACACGCTGTACTTCTCCAGGCGCTCCAGGAGTGGATTAATCTAGCCTTTTTACATATTTAATATTCATTATGTTGATGTGCATGACGGATGTTCGATTATTCAAGTGTCCTTTTATTTTACCAGTATAAATGTAATAGGGACTGTTCTCCCTTACTAACTTGCAAGAAAAAATAAATATCATAAAAATTTGCAGACCTAGGTGACCTTTTAATGATGGAGCCAAGTCTAACTTTCTTTCTTTCACGATCTCTGTACAAATAGAAAATTTAAAAGGAGTGCACAGCAGAGCAGTTCCTGTAAAATACCTGGAAGTTAGCTAAGAATAAGCCACTACCTAATACCATCTGCACCCTGAAAAGTACAGCTTACTTACACAGTAAGAGATATTGTTCTTCTGCAAAATTTTCAACAGATTATGCAGTACCAAAAAAACATACTTGGAGTATAATTTTCCTTTCCTGTAAATAACCAGAATTTATTTTACACTACTTTTACACAACTAAAATATAGTTACAGTGTGATTAGTACAGGAAGTTTTCTAGTGTGCTACCTTTAAGTATTTGTAGGTAAATAAAATTACTTAATTACAGGAGAATTATGCCCTAAATCCCTGGATGTATTATAAATTACTACCAGTGATTCATATCTAGTCCTGAAACAACTGTACAACAACTTCCCCATAGAAGAAATAAGTTTTCTGCATTTATATATCATTAGATTGTGAATTTGTGTGGATAATAAAATACGTTTAATCAAACAAATTGTGAGCTTAAGGCAATACCACAAAACTGTACTATTACCGTAAATACGCTCACACTTGGTTTAGACATTACACCCTAGTCTGCTCGGGTCAGTGTCCGTGCCACGTCTGTCTCTTGCGTCCAGCTTGTAGTTGACTGGATGAGACTTTTGTCCCCTTTGATGTTTTGTTGCAGCTGCAAAGGGATGAAATTTATCAACCTGGCAATATGCCAAAGTGAGTTTATACATCTGCACCTGTGCACCTGCTTCAGTGAAGCCACAAAAAACAAACAAACAAGCAAAAAATGTAAAGGAGCCGGCACTCATGTCAGTAACATAACACAACAATGTATTTTAAAAGAATAAAAAGTAACCAAACACATAAGTAATTACTTTTGTCAGATTGTGATCACATTCCACTGACAAGAACACAACACTACTCCTTCAATCTAACTATGGATGCTAATCAATAAACCTTATGGCCATTAGTGGAAGCAGCAGAACCGCTTCATTCGCACATAAGCTAGGTAAGCATATAGGCTAGTGGCTCTGTTGCGTAGTTGTTTGCACATTTGCCTAACAAGCAAATGTTTTCCATTTTGATCCCAGGGTGGAAACATAAATCCTTTTCTGTCAGGACAGACATCTGATATAAAAATCTGCTAAATCAAACATGTTGACCAAACTGCTCTTGTGACCCCCTATGAATAAGGGAGCAGCTTATTTATACCATTTATTATGGTCACCAAGGCCTATTAGACTTCTTGGTAACTTCACTTGCAAAAATGCATGTTCTCCAACTGGTTGGGGAGGGGTTGCTGGAGGTTCCTGTTTGTTGCCAGTGAAATTGGTTGCAAGGAGGGTGGTGCACAAAACCCCCAAAAAACTGCTTTGGTTGCTCGTCTGACAGATTGTCTGGGTCATCTGCAGTTTGTGTGGAAGAAGCTGATTTGTCTGCAAACACTTGTCATTTACTCTCTGAGCTGTAGTGAAATTTTAAAAAGTGTAGCACAAACTGGAAACAGAAAATATTTGCATTCAAAATAAAAGTTGTGATTACTGCAAACGACCTGTTCCAAAAGGCACGACTTTAACCTTTTAAGAACTCTTTCATGGCATGCATTTTTAATTTCTCTTAAAAATGATATTTGGACATATTGGGACCCAATGAATGTAAAAACAAAGAATTACCTGATTTTTGTTTCCAAGAAAAATGACAGCCACATATCCGGATATTTGTTTAAAATTTCAATAGAACAGTGGCAGTATGATGTCCTCGTAAGTGGATATCAGGCCCTTATAGAGCAAAATTGAGTATTTTGGTCTAAATAACCAAAAATGTGATGTCCACATATGTGGACACCAGGTCCTAGGAGGTTAACTTTGAAGACAATCAGTTTATGTTTCAGGTTTGCATTTCACTTTTTGCAGTTCCACTTACAGTTTCTCTAGCAACTGGTTTCTACCAGGAGGTCACTGACCAATCTCCAAGCCTGTCTGTGGCTTTAGGAATTGGCAAATAAGACTTGCCAAATAATCAGGGACAAATTTTCCTCCACAGCCACTTGTTGCTAGATGGTTGCTGACAGTTCTCTAGAGTTAGGCCTTAGCCAGCCTTCTGTGTGTACATAAATCACATGTGTGGCTCTTCCCAGTTGCTAGATTATATTCTCTCTTTGCTGTCCTACTTCCAGATCCAGTCCCTTTACCATGTAGCACCCTCCCTGACCCTGAATCTCCATGCTATAAATGCAGATCGAACACCGGGGCCCACTGCTCTCCAGGCGTGCCTAATATTTCACCTGCCATAGTATCAACATAATCTTATTGCCTCCCTGCTTCAGTTCCTGTACTGTGCCTGGCCTTGGACTCGTATGCTCAAGAGTCAGTTCCTCGCATGTCCACTGCTCCAGAGTCTGTGCAAGTATCCACTAGGAACAGGTAAAGCCTTTAGTTTCAGCCATTCCTGGTGACTTCCATTATGTTAATGAGGCTCTGGTTTGAATCTCTTACATTTGGCAAGCCTATTGAAAAACCTACCTGACTGCCTTCTTGCCTATGTGGCTGATGTTTGCCTGTAATTCAGCCCTTACATTGTCACTCTGAGATCTTCTATGTCCCAGTACTTAAGGTGTTGGACTGTCTCTCAGTGCCTGCTCTAGGTTTCTTTTTTGCTTTGTTCGTATTTTTTTTTTTTTGAAATCTGTTTTTCTCCCCTTTTTTAATGTGTGACCTTTTGGGCTGTTTTTTTTACCCTTTGACTGCCATTACTGTCATTTGCTTGCATAGTTTGCATTCACTGACCACTGTGTATGACCGCTTCCTGGGAATAAAATCTTGCATTGTTGTGGACCTTTATGTTGGCCTCCTGTGTCCTTTATTTGGACTCATACAAAGATGGCAATAAACTCAAGTAATGCAACAACATATCGACAGTCTGTAGTGAAGCAGTAAATTAACAAAATATGCTAGAACTGCTTTCACTTAACAGTTTAATGGTTTCCTGTATAAGATTTTTTTTTTATTAAGAATCTTTATCGACACATTACATTTGAGTAGTTTTTCATGGTCAAATTTTCAAACATACACTTTAGAAAAATAATTGCATGTGCCCATTGTCACAGACTGTTTTTATCAGCAGCTTTATCAGCTTATCTTTGATAAATTCCACCTCACAATAGGCGAGGGCAAGGACAGGTCACAAGTCATGCAAGGTGCTTTTGAGAAATTTATTAAAATGTGAAAAAAAATTCAATGGAAGTTCAAGAAAAATAAATGTTAAAATTCAATATTGAATAGAATAGTATTGAATTCAATATTGAATAAAATTCAATTCAAGTCAATATGTTTAACTTATACAAATTAACATGCTAAAAATCTGCTAATGATCAGTATGTTCATTTGATTTATTCAACAAACATAGTATCTCGAAGGGCTGTTGCTACCTCTTCGGTCTTCTTTTAAGAGCTTGACCAAATCCAAAAATGGATATGAACAAGAATATTAACTGCAGGTTCAATTAAACTAAACTGTCTTTTTATGCTATATTTGATGTTATATGTATCTTTACAGCCCATGCACACTGAATAACTTAAGTGTTCGAGCAACTAAGGACCTGCCGACATTTGAGAGTAAGACTCAATCAGGCTCTGTTTTGATCGCACTAGTGACCCTTGCCTTGTTTTTCCACTGTACAGGGTACTGCTCCAGACTATCATTTTGCCAGATAAAAAATAATAACATTGACAAAAGTACACAGGAAGTGTCCTTTGCCGTGGGAGGTGACATAATCACATGACTTCCAAACATTATTTGTCTTATGTCCAGCATTTAATCTTGTGTGTTATGCATTATGCGTTAATTAGCGTGTGGTCATGCCCCAGTGCTTTTGATGCAGTGCCAGCTGCTGGTTAGTTTTTTATTCCAAAGGCAAACATATTTGTCCTTTTTCATTTTTCCACATTTGTTTGTCAACATTTGTTGGTCTTTATATTCCTACCATGATTACGGTTCCTTATATTGAGGTAATAATTTTAATTCTTTCACTAAAAAAATTCAAAAACTGTAGCTGGTAATGCACAGAAGTACTCAACTGTACTGAACAGGCCAATCACAGTAGGTACTGTATGTCAAACTTATGGCACAAGATTAGAGCTGAAGTATAAATTCACGACTAGACTGCTTTTGTAAAATAAATGTTAATTTGTTGTTTCAGTTTTGGTTGAAGAAAAGAACATAAGAACTTTGCTAGAAGGTAAAGATAACCTATCTGCATCCACACCATTTAACATGTTCATCAGTGACACACGTCTTGCATCACAGACAACATCAGAAGGACTCTTACTCTTACACCATCTAGCTTAGAAGACTGTCTTGCATGCTGAAAGAAGGAATAAAGCGATACCCAATGACGAATTGTGAATGAGACAGGTTGATGTGTTTATAACGTAACTACTGGTCCAAGATACACCTCACAACCTTTGTTGACCATCCGCCATCAGATACACAGCTAAAGCAAAGAAAATCATTTGAAGTAGAAGAGTGAGAATATCTACAGTATATGTTAATGCTTTGGGTTTCTGTATGCTAATAAGAGACAAATAGCTTTAAATACACCTGAACAGCCAGGCGGTATTTCCCCCCCTTTAACTCCTCTTGAAGTGCTAAACAAGCCACGCTGGACGCAGACAGCTCTCTGTGGATCTACACCATAGTATGGCAGCAGGTATCAGACACTCGCCCTACATCACACTGTGTTGTCTACCAGCTCATCACAGCTGCTGTGGTGAAAGCACACCACATCGGTGCACACGCAGACACACATACTCATGCACACCTCTGTCTCTCTGCCCGTCCCTTGTGCCTTCCCCTTTAAAGAGACACACGGGTGGCTGCACTCCACTTGACATGTGGGCCTGTATTCTCACCTTAGAGACGGAGGATGGGCATGGTTGCACGCTTTGATGGCTTAATTATCGCTGTGGAAACAGGAGTGGTTAGAGGAAGGAGCAGAGAGAGGGAGAGAGGGTTATGTGCAAGTATTAGCAGCAGTAATAAGCCTGTAAGGATCATTAGTGTGAGGGTAAAATGGGACAGTGGTCCCATAAGACATCTCAAATAAATGCTCAGGATGAGGGTAATTTTGATGCTTATTTAGGCTCACTAAATAAGAATATATGTGTTTTGTATTTTGTACGGCTTTTGCTACATTTTATTACTAATCCACACTGAAAAAATATATACATTCTTCATAAAACTTCAGCAAAAAAACTGAAATATGCAGTCGCATCATTAACATAACTGAGCTTTACATCAATACCTATTTTTGGAAAATTAGAAAACATTATTACAAAGTGCTATCATAATCTTAGTTCTGTTGGTGGCTGTGCTAAACTGTGACTCACTATTTACTGGGCATAGACCACACGCAGGTTCAAAGGACATGAACATTCGTTAAATGATGAGCTAATTTACATGTGAGATCAGTGCTCCAGCAAAGATCCAAACTTCAATATCCCCACATGAAGGCACAGACCAGCTCAGAAAATTGGTACCAAAGATGATTTCCCCCCCCTGATACGAGCTTTTAAATTATTGTGTGTATTTATTAGACCTTTTTTAAAAATATTAGAATCACAATTTGCTTTCAGGGTCAAACCCCAAGATACTTTCTGTCATATGACTTTTGAATATGTTCTGCATTTAAATAAAAAGAGCCTAAGTTGTAAGCACAAGAATGATGATCAAATATCAAATGTGTGTTTTAACCACTTTTAAAGATGAGATTTACAAACACTTAAATGCATTTCAGTCAGGACCACTGCGTTCCAAAGAAGCAGTTAATTCATATTCGCCTCTCTCTGACCTGGGATTTCACAGTATCCCGTGAAGATGTGAAAACTCAGAGGTGTGCAGATCAACATCTAGACCCCAGTCCAGAACAAAGGAAACAGTAATGATGAGCAGGCAGCTGCAAGGGTTGTCTGGTGGGAGGCAGTTGTGGTGTTTTCTGCAATCAGTCTCAGACAGATTGCCACTGGTTGCAATCTGGTTTGAATTTGAATTTATTTATTTAAAAGGGACAGTGCAGTTAAACATAGTTCAAGTGCAAGACATGAGACTGATGTACCGCACATAGGTTTATAGCTACTGCTAATTTTCAACAATTGTCCCTTGTTGGGCTTACAATCTAAATAAATACATATTACAATAAAACATACATTTTCATAAAACCAAATTACATCATAAATACAATTACAATTGATAGACAATAATTTAAAATCAAATTAAATTCATCAGATAAAATGACTACAACTTTGGTTTCCCTTTAACCACACTTTAACCTTCAATGTAAAGGATCTAATGTCTGTAATCAGTTTGATATCGGTTGGAAGCGTGTTCCACAGATGGCAAGCCTTTATAGAAAAAGCTGACTGACCGAATGTAGATCCGCGATATAATATCTTGCAGTTGCCGTTCACCTTACTCCTAGTAACACGATTACTGTCTTGTCTCTGAATGTATCTATTGAGACACTCTGGGGCCATCCTATTTATACATTTAAAAACGAATTTAAGAAAACACAAATGATTAAAACTCTTAAAACTAAGTAAGTTATATTTCTGTAAAATGTGACAGTGATGCCACCGAACTGATTTTTTATCCATTATTTTTAAGGTTTGATTATATAAGGATACCACAGGCTGAATTGTAGATGGTGCTGCTTGGGTCCAAACTGTCATACAATATGAAAAATGAGAGAATTGTCATGAATGCATAAAATAACTGAGCTGCTGAAGTGGGTATATAGTGCCTATCTAACTTAAAACAATTCAGATTAGCCTTGACCGTCTTAGAAATCTTCTTTACATGCTTGTCAAATTTAAGATGTGAATCTAAAATTATTCCTAAAAACTTAAAATCTTTGACCTCCTTTATTTCTTCGTTCCCTAACTTGATTTTAAAATCATCAGATGAATTTTGTTTCCTAATCGAAAAACACATAGAAACAGTTTTTTTAAAATTCAGTACAAGATGATTTTGTTCCAGCCATTTTTGGACACCATTTAGATGTACCGTTAAGGTGTCTGCTGCTTCACCAGGTGACTTAGCTGGTACGTGTATAACTGCATCATCTGCATAAAGTTGGCAGTTGGCTTTTGGGCAGCTGGTAGGCAAATCATTTATAACAAACTAAATAGCAATGGGCCAAGAACAGATCCTTGGGGAATACCGATTCTGTTTTCCAACATGGATGACTTTTCTTTATCAACCCTCACACACTGTTCTCTTTTGTGGAGATAGGACTCAAACCAGTCAACTGCTTGTTTTGAAAATGTTTTGAAAATGTTATATGCTTACTTAAAAAAAACAATGTTGCTGGGCGCCTATGTTGTTTTGCAGTTTCGTCAACAACTACGCCAATATCTGTGGAAAATATCTGAATTTGTTTCAGAGCTTTGAGGTTCCAGCTGGACTCTGAAATGTAAGGAAGATCAGGTGAGCCTGAATATAAGGAATGACTTTCTGTGAATGCAGACAACAACAGATTTTACATTTTTGATGATTTCAACCACCATTTTATCACCGATTACATGGAACCGCCAACTTGAACCAAACTGCAAACTGACTGCAAAGGGTTAGGGTGTTAATGCTGTTTTATCTCCATCTGGTTGCACCAAAGTTGCTGTCCACATCTTTGAAGCAACCATTTCCAAGGCAACTATGGTAAATAGTAAATGGACTGGTCCTTTTCTACTCTACCTGAGCACTCAAAGTGTTTTATAAAACTTGCCTCATTTACCCATTCACACAAGTCCTTTTTTTTTGTATACATAGAGGCTTTCTATCTAACATTCACACATTCCCATACTCCAATGGACAGATCACAGAGCAACAAACTGGAGCAGCCAGGGATCAAATCACTAAACTGCTTTACCTCCTGAGGTACAGCCACCCCGTGCGAGTTCATTGCACATGGTTGAGGTAATTTTGGTCGCAATGTGGTCTCCACTCCACAACAGTTTTCCTTAGTATGATTGTAGTGTGACAAGTGTGCATATATGCATACATGCATAAAAGGGCATCAGATGAGCCAACAGATGATATGGGCTGACACTGAGGTAGGCCAATCTGCTGGGATTACTGCTGAATTTGACTTGCCTGAATTGATGCTATGCTTTCCTTTCTATCATTAAGAGCAATCTGATTAATTTCTAATAGATAATATATATTTTTTAGACATTCAAAAAACACCAAAATCAGTTCAAATTGATTACTATAATCTCTCTTAAGGCCAAAAATGTGTCAGTACAGCATGAAAAAATGATCGTGATATAAACACATCAGAAAGCATGGCGTCACCCTGGCAGAATGGCTGAGAAGTGGACCATTTATCTGGGGAAAAAGGAGCCGTGTGCTTCAAGCCCATCTGTCTTCGGTTGGGGGTTGTGGGCTTGTGGGGTCGAGCTCAGTTTAATTGAAGATTATCTGCTTAATTACTCAAGCACAGCCAGCGTTAAACAGCCATGGATTAAGAAAACGTCAGTGAGGCAGACCTTTAGGGTCTGGTGCTGCGCTCAATTAGCAAGAGGGCCCAGATATGGCTCTCCCCACCTCACCCATCACTGCACTGGAACTGAAGCTGCATGCTAAGAGACAGGTCATTAAGATAATAAACACACAACTGTAAAAAGCACACAGAGTCAAAGTGTGGATGCCACCTCTGGACTGTGCACTGTCCACGCATCAGTAAGTCTAACTTCTTTAACTCACGCAGACCAGTAAAATTATTTTTATTCTGCCTCAAAAATATTTCATTTCTTAGAGATTTAGATCCAGCCTAGTAAGCAGTGTGTCCATAAGCAGGGACAAGAGTTGCACCTTTTTCATAGTCCTCGGTGATAGGACATCCAGTGCATCAGCTGACTTGGACATCAAATGATCCAGAAAGATGCATTAAATGCTTAGAGTCAGAATGTCCCCTTTGCGTTGGTTCACGATGATCTCGGGGATCGACAGCTGTGCTTGGGCCATTATGGAGGGTGAATAGTGCTACCTTAACAAAGGCACGTTTCCTCTCTCTTGTACACACATTTTATCAGTATGTGACTCTGCGTAAAAGTTTATGATTATATTTGCTTTATGGCCTGTTTGGGGTCAGACATGCCCGGGCAGAGTTTGTGTGAGTGCACCCTCCTTTATTTAACCCTAACCACACAGTAAACACGATTTCTTTCTGTAAACGTACCATAGCTGTCGTGCACACACAGTGCAGAAACAAAGAATTTTAAACAGTCTTTACATGCGACACATTGCAGGATTTTGGATTCTGTTTGGCATCGACTCTGGTGCTTTAATGGGAATAACAACGGATAATAGGTATCGTTTCAAAAGTAGAACAGCAGGCAGAGCCATTAGCTATCACGCTCCTCTCCTGTGAAACCAGACAGACAAATTCTCTGCTTTTATGCTTAGGCTTAAAACTAATTTTTGATAAAAACCTCTTGCTGAGGTTGGGTCAGGTAAGTACCCTTTACAACTATAACAGTTTAAACTCTTTTGGGGAGACTTGCGACAAGGTTTAGGAGTGTGTTTCTGGGAATTAGTGACCATTCTTCCAGAAGTGCATTTGTGAGGTCAGACTCTGATGTTGAACGAGAAAGCCTCCTCTCTCACATAGTTCATGTTGTGTCCTTGTTTCTCGATACTCTCCCTTTTTGCCCTCTCTTTCACCCTCCAACCAGATGGCTGTCCTTCCTGCTAAAAGGGAGTTCTTCCTTCCCGCTGTTGCAAAATGCTCAAATATAGGATATCTCCTAATTGTTGGGGTTTTCGTTCAAATGTTGTTGGGTCTTTACCTTACAACATACAGTAAAGTGAGTAACTTGCAGTTATATAAATAAAGGTTAACTCAAACATATCATATTAGAATGAGTTAAGTGGTTTATTGCAGTTACATAGAATCAACTTCCTCGCCTGTTAATTATCATCTGTGTTGGAGTCTGTCTATCTGGTGCTGTTTAAGCTGGAAAAAACAAAACTAATACCAAGAGAAAAGCCTCTTGAGTAAGGTTCTGTTTGGACTGGATTTTGTTTAAATACTTGCAAACGTCAGTGTAGTTTTGAGTCAGATATTGGCTCTTCTGTTTTTTTTAGATTCTAGTTTTACCTTGGCCACCCTTTTGCATCATACACCGTTCTCTCGACACTGGGGATAGTTTGTCTTCCCCTCGCATGCTGTAGACATAGAAGTGTGATTTTGATGAAGGTAGATGTCAGGAACTGACTGCCCTCCTCTGTGCTGGCCTTTCGATAGATGATTTTCTCACACAAGGCACAAGACATCTTGAAGTTTCAAAGTTTCTGCTTTCCCTGAAAAAAAACCCATTCCCTCATCTTTGCCCTCTGCCACTCAGGTTTATCTGGCTACAATGCTGTGTTGCTGTGTACATCCCCCTCTTTAACCTGCATGCTGACAGGGTCTTTTGTCTGCCTGACTCCTCCTGCACTGCCTTGAAGTAGGGGGTCATGTGACATCTGCTCACCTCCCCCTCCCTTGTGGCCTCGCCCTTCATCTCTGCCACCTCTCCATCATCCTTCACTCACCTTCTTAATCCTTTCATCCTTCCTACTCCTCATTTTGCACCCCTCTCATATCGGAGATGTTTGACATAGATTCAGGACTGGTGACTGCCCGTGGCAGAATCTCACACAGATGGTAGGGGTCCTAAGGCAAACAAAGCTATATTTGGCCTCCAAAAATGATGCCAAACGAGAGCAGCCACTCGACACGAAGGTCTTCGGAGCAGCTTGTTTTATTAAAGTTGTCAAGTCTTTTAAATGCCATTTCATTTACATGTTTTAATTATGCGCTTTACAACATTCATTAGGGCGAACATAAAAGATAAATAAGCACATAAACAAGTTTGCTTCTTGCAATATTCATCTGTCCAGACGGTGTCCACGGTGACCAGCACAAAGCCAGAGCTAAGGCAGTGACATTTAGAGGTGGATTGTATGAGTCATCCCCTTCAACTTAATTAGCAGCCTCACCTACACAACAGCCTGTTCTCACTTACTTTCCCAAAAGTGCTCCTTAATACTGGCTCTAATTGGTTTCAGAAAAAAATTACTTAGAAAATACAGATATTGGATTAATTTCAAGCAACAAGTAGTGCATATTGTTTTGCATTTTTATTACAAAACTCCAGTGACTTACATTCACAGGTAGCAAAGCAAGGAAAGAAAAAAAGAGTAATGTGACTCATGCTGGTTGCAAACTTGTTTTATTTGCATGCGGTGTGGTCTTAGCTTAGCCACAGGTACACCCACATTCAGGTGTCAAGGTAGTGTAAATTACAGTGAAGATTCACTGGAAGCGCGTGTCATCACCGAAGCTAAGTGCTAGCCTTGGTGTATTCATTAAATCCACTGAAATTGCAGGTTTGCTTGCTTGTGAAGTCACGACGTCTTCTAGGTTTACACGCGTTAAATACAAAAGATGTGAAGGAGGGTGGGAAGGATTTGGAGTGTCACCTTGGGATTGGCCCAGTACTGACAGTAAAGCTGCTTGTGCTGTTAGCAATGGTATAGTAATTATGTTTCAGTGAATATTGTACATTTATAAATTTTTCAAACAAGTATGTTTTCAAATAATTTTACTGAGCAGCGATGACAAGAACATACAAAAGGCTAATAGTTCTACCTATAGGGTGTAAAAAAGTGGGTTAGTGCAATTTTTTTCTTTGTTGGTGCATTTAATAGAGCCAAAGATTGTATCATAACAATAGAAACTTTAAGATAATGAGATTTGGATAATTATTTTATAATAATTAAAGTCATTATCTTGTGTTTGTGTATGCAGCAAAATAAAAGCAGGCCTACACCTCTGTGCACCTCTGTGATTTCTATACATAAGAGATCTTCAGACAATGATTTCTGTTGCTCGATATTTACAACAATGGTGCTCACCAAACTATTTTCTACGTGTGTGGTTCAATTTGACAGATCAAAAGAAATTCAAAGTTATTCTTTCTCAAACAATCAAAGAGAATATGCACTTTGGTCACTTTATTAGGTACATCTTGCTAGTATTGCATTGGATCCCCCTGTTGCTTTCAGAACTGTCGTAATTCTTCATGGCACAGATTTGACAAGGACCTGGAAACTTTCCTCAGAGGTTTTGGTCCATGTTGACATGACAGCATCACACAGTTGCTGCAGATTCGTTGGCTGCACATCCAGGATGTGAATGTGAATTCTGTTCAGACAGCCATCTTGGATAAACCTTAAATTAACTGCTGCTTTTCACATACTTGCTCATTTTGCCACGCTCCAAAGTAATCTTTGTGAAGAATCTTGTGTCTTCTGTTGTTTAATTGTATAAGTATCATACCATAAATCATAAATCTTTTGAATTAAATAGGTAAACAGTTCCTACAATGATTTGACCATGTTACATTTTATTGTCTGAGGGCATTAAAAGACCAGGCGATAAAGTAGTAGCTTTATCCAGGGGTTAAACAATCTGTAATGAACTCCGACACCTCCAGGTAATGAGCATTCAAATCTGATACGCAGATTAATGCATATTACTGTGGAATGGGTTAATTTCTTTGTGTGCTGCATCCTGCCACTGCTTCCAGTGAGGACACAGAGACACATGCTCAGTAATGAGAGAATAATGACATCCCACACCTCCAACACCATTCTTTTTCCTTCATAGTCCTGTGACCTGTTCATGGTGCAGGTGTAAAAAAAAAAAATTCAGCATCTAGCTAACACTGCAGATGAGCGGCAACCATAAACAGAGTAGCTTTTTTAAAAGTGGCAGGTAATTTCAAATGCAACTTTTCAAACAGCTCATCAAATATCACCAAGCACACAAACAGTTACTGTTCAGTTTGTCAGACAACGTGTCTGCGACCTACGACATGTGACGCTCTCATAGACGGAGGAAGATGGAAGGAAAACAGGGCAGAAGTGAAAGAGAAGAGATTGTTTTCAAAGGTAAACTTATTAGCTCAAGTGACATTGTATAAACTGGAAATTTAAATCTTACATGCAACGTCCTCATTAGTTTTACAGCTTTTTAATCAGCTCTGCTGAATTGTATTTTGCCAAGCGTCTGAAGTACTTTGACTTTGTGTTGTTGCACAAAAGGTTGCATGAAAATATTAGACAGCTTAGTGCAGGCTAAAGCAGTTTAGTTAGTAGTAATGTGGTGAAGTTTACAGTAATGATGTATGCTGGATTGATACAGAGCAGGCTGTTTGTGCTTAGTGTTAGGTAAAATCAAGGTTATAATATATAAATATATTATGTATACATCATCAGTTACTATATTTAAGATATTTTAGGTGATGCTGCTGATCAGATCCACCTTCTGGATGTGATTCTTTCCCCCGTGCTACACCATCACAACCACTTCCCAGATCCCACTTTTAACCCCTGCTTTTGCCAATGCAGATTTTTCTCACAGTCTGTGTGCAAAATGGTTAAGGGGGGAATATAGGAGAGCAACAGAAGGGAAAAAATGTAAAAGCCTCATAGATCGGATTAAGAAAAAACCTCACAAACTTAATTTTTTGCATAAGGAGCAGGATGGGTGTGGCAGCTTAATCTAACCTCTGGGGCTAAAGTGCTGATATACCCCTTCACTGCGCAACACTCAGGGAGGATTTATTTAAGTTATAATCTTTAAAAAATGTAAGTGAACACAAGTAAACTCCAAGACTGTTCACACAAAACATTTCTACAGACAAAAATAATCAAATCAATCAAACAAAAAATAATAATATTAAACTAGGCCAATAAATCAAACGCACAAATGTCTCACATGATAAACAGGCTGTTACAGACGAATCTTATAGCCTCCTGACAGGCAGCACATCTCTCAATAATTATGCATCATATTTGTGTAACCATTAATATGAGCTCTTACCCAATGGGGCGATAATTGCAGTTGCAGCATAGAGTGTAAGTCGCAGCATTCACTCGTTACACAATCTTCTCACAACAGACATTTTCACTTGTCATAAAGCACAGGTGTTACTAATAACATTAACAATAGCTCTGTTCTATTACAAATAATCCGTGACAGCGAGCCAGCATGAACAACGCTAAAACCTTGAAACTGCAGCACCTAGTCTGATATCATCAATTTTATAATTTACACCTGTCTTTTGTGCGTCTTACATGAAAAGGCCCATTCAGTTTCACTTACAACTCTTTGTAGGATGTGCTCTGTGTGGCTCGTGGGATTGCTGGCAGGCAACACTGGACGAACAATGAGTGGCTGCAGAAACGCAGTGAAAATGAACAGTGTTGGATTAATGATAAAAGTTAGAGAGTGGATTTAGGCAAAAGAGCTCCTACTTTCAGATTACAAATTAATATGAACGTGGTTAAGTGAAGACAACATGGGTTGTTTGCAGTCACATGCTTTTGCTCACACAATTTCTGCTACTGACCTTTCATTCAGTGCATTTAAAGATGGTCTTTCCAGCCTGTGTACTAGATTCCCAAATTACAGCACTGTTTCCCAGAGAGTTGGAAAACATCATCAGACGCCTGCAACGCATTTGCAAAACTTGTGACAAGGGTGGATAAACATGTAGTGTTCTGTAATGCTGAAAACAGCTCAGAATTTTAAAATTCTGAATTTTACATCCCAAAAAACTTATTGTTTATTAGTGAAATGTTAAACAGCTTAGATATAGTAAATAACCAAATAATTGGTCTCCTTGGGAAATGTTTCAAAAAAACAAACATTTTCATATATTTCGTATCATATATTTAGTTATTGTAAGATGTATATTAGGCTTCAAATGATCTGAAATCATTGCAACCTGTTGTTATTTATGCTTTAAAGCATTCAAACTTCATCAGCAAACCGGTTTCCTGATCGAAAATATTTTGTCCTTTCCAACAATAGAAATCATACCAACAAAAATATAAACGCTGTTTAATTGCTGATGCGGAAGGTGTTAATATAGTTGACAGACCTGCAAGCACGTGTCCATGAACAGTGCACTCATTTCCACCATCCTTGTTTTCTCTGGTGTTATTTCTAGCTGTGAGCTGCAGAGGCCCCAAACTCCACAACACAGACACACACATTAAGGCTCCCAGTACAGGATAGGAGGATTATTCTGTTATCCATGGTTGCTGCTGGGAGAGGGTGAGGGATAGAAGCAAGGAAGGAAAAAAAACAGAGGGAGGGAGGGAGAAACAGAGGGAAGGGGAAAAGATCGGTGAAAGTGCAGTGGGAGGCAAGTGGGTGAAGATCTGGTTCAGCCTGAGTGCTTCACTCGTGCAGCCGGAAATGCTGAGGAGGTCAGTCACCATATCCCCCCCCCAACACACACACAGACCTACACACATACACAATCTGCACTCCTTCCACCTCTCCCTGTCATTCAAACCTCCTCTAACCTCTTTTCTCCTTTCCTCCCCTCTCCTCTTATCTTTTGCCGGTATTTCCCTTTCCTGTGCAGCCACGTGCCATTTTGACAAAACAGATTTATTGGTTACGTCATATTTCTTCCCTGTTTTAATCAAATGCCGTGGCGGCGGGCCTGACTCGTGCTCAGATTAATATCGCCATTGATCAGATTGGATGGAGGTGTCCTCACACCCGCTCCAAACACCCCCCCCCCCAACCCCCAAACACACCACACACACACACACACACACACACACATACACACACACACACACACACACACACACACACACACACACACTCCCTCACTCTTTCATTGCAGGGAATAGGGCTTTGCACTCTGAGAATTCCAGTAATGCGCCTTTCCGCCATGCAGCTGTGATTTGAAGCACACGTGCGCAATTCATATTTATGTGCGTGTGTGTATGTGTTGGCTTTCACTGTATTTTGGCATGTGCAAAAGTGCCTGCAAGCTCGCCTGCGTGTCTCACCTCTTTGGTTTTATTCATGAACACTTCTTCTTCATGTTGTTTTTTTCCTGCTGCTCTTTTGAAATGTACTGCAAAAGGTCCTGCAAATGTGCCGCTGAGCCGGGGTCTCAACTTACAGAATTTACGGTCATTTGCAAAGTACCGCGGTGCTTGACAGAGATGCAGAGGGAGAGAGTGTGAAGCTGTGGAGGCTGTGGGAAGAGGAGAGCAGGTGCGGTGGCAAGCTGGTGACAATACTGCACGAGGAAGTCATTTTAACAACCACAACGTAGCGGCTGGGGCCAGTGGCAGCGATCAGCTCTGCTCCTTCCCCCGCCAGCCACCTCCTCCTCATGCACACACACACATAAACACACACCACCCAACCCTCTGCCCCACCGCTGTCATCTCCCGGCCTGCCTGTCACGCAGCTGCACCACACCAATCCCCCACCTCATGTCGATCATGCATGACATGGAGGTCAGGAGCAACCAGCGGTGAGGCGAAGTGCCTCTGTGGACGCCTCCTTCCATCGGCCCCTGGGGTGCGACTGGCCCGGCGGTCTGCTGCGTGCTTTGGGAAATTACCACACATCTTTTGTTGCTAAGTGCACGGGTGAGTGATGAACAGAAGCGGCCTTTGGCAGGTGCTAACTGCAGAGGTGTAGAAGGAGGTTGGAGGGGTTTGTGTGGTGGTGCTGGTGGTGGGTGGGGTGCAACAAGTAAATAAATAAATGCAAATTTTTAAAAAACAGGAAAAGGAAGGAGAGAGTGGTGGGAGGAAAGTGGTGGCTGCTGGTGAAAGGATAGAAAGAAGGAGGGGAGGATGGGGTGATGAGGAGGCTAGAGGGAGGAGGCACAGAAGCGTGGGGAGCCGCAGCCTTCTGATTAAGGGCGAACGACTGCCGGCTGAGGTGGTGGGGGCGGAGGAGGAGGAGGAGAAGGAAGAGAAGGAAGAGAGGGAGGAGGGATACAGAGAACCAGAGTGAGGGAGAGTGAGAGGAAAAAGGGGAAAGAGAAAAAGGAGACAAGAGAGGAAGGGGAGGGGCAGAAGGGACAATTTAACGAAGCTCAAAGGCTCTGCCATCTCTGAAAAACAGCAAGAAAGGAGACAGGCAGACGTTGAGGAGGATTGGGACGAGCTCGTGGCTGGTGTTAACAGCCTGTTAGCTCTGCACTTGCTTCTCTCGCTCTTCTGCCTCTTTGTTTGTGATTGGGCGTTGAGTTAAATTTTGGCTGTAGGCTCTGAAAACAGAACTAGAACTTGTTGATCATCCACTTCAAGCACATTAAAAAGACAATAATAAAAGTCTTAATCGCCTTAAAGAAGTTTGAAAATATGTCAGTATGTCTTGGTGCAAGAATTTTCACCAAAAAGTGTCATTTCTCTTGCTTTTTAGGCCAAAATCTTCATCTGCTTTCACACAATTTTTTTTGCATAAAAATAATCTTACTAAATTATAAGTGTTTACAAGCAGGTGCAAAAACCTTATTGTTTTCCTGGACTATGTCGTTTTTCTTGACGTAGAAGAAGGAAGAGCACAAACAAGCCCAAAGCTAAAGACAAAAGAAAACTCAGACCAGATCAGGATGTTCTGAGTAAATATATATATATGTATATATAGTGTAACAAATTCATGCTGAACTTAGAACAAGTGCCATTTAACATTATTGAGGAGAGGGTGCAAAACCCACGATCACTGGATGAGAGAGAGACAGAGAAGGAGAAAGAGAGCACCTGTGTCATTGTTATGCCTGTTGCCTGGTAACAACATTCTTCGCTGTGCGGCGAATGGAAGCCATGCATGAAGAAAGCTTCATCTGAGGGGAAAAAAAAGAATTCCATATTTCATGGAGGTTTTTGAAGATGGCCTTTCTGTTTGGGATCTATCGCTTCTGTGAGGATTTCAGCATAAACAGGTGTTGACAATGAAATTAGCTTAGAGTCACCCACAGCGTACCACAGCCTCAATATCTCAGTTGGCAGAGGCATTTCAAATGACTGGTTTTACCTGCTTGTGAAGACGCAGAGACACAAAAACGTGCATGCATTTTTACTGTGCTGAGGTGTAAATACATTCTTACAGTTTATTTTGACTCTGTGTCACATAGGGTCGCATATGCAACTGCACTGTTCTCTGTAGGAGCCTCTCAAAGTCAGCGGAGGTTCCTGAATGGCTGCATTTCAAAAGGTTTCTGAGGTCCAGGATCCTTTGGAGTCTACCAAAGGCTGTGGGTTCATTCAAATATATTTTTAGGATGTCTGTTTTTAATCTCCAGTGGCACGGTGGTGTGTTGGTTACCCCTGGGTCCTGGGTTTGAATCCACTGACTGGCTGAGGTCTTTCTGCGTAACGTTTATATATTCCGAGTACTCCAGCTTCCTTTCACAATCCACTGACACACAACTTACACACAACTGGTGATCCTAAAACTGGCTCTAGCTGTGAGCGTGAATGTTTGTCTCTCTGTTATAGGCCTGTGATGGCTGGAATGGGCTTCAGCTACGGTGCATATAAATAGAGATACTTTATCTGCCTCAGGATGAAGTTCAGGATGTGACCAAACCTTATACACTTCCTATATATGTACAACTATAAATGCCTGCCTGTTTTTTCTTGTTTCCATGACCCACCTCCCTTCATCTATCTTTGTCACCCTCTGTCATTGGTCCTAAGAAGGATCTGCCCACTCTGGGGGCCATTTCTGATCCTCAGTGAGGCACAAACCAGAGTCTTAGGCCTAGATTACTGCTTACCTTCCATCTGTCTTATCAGAAATTATGTTTGATGTTTTGTTGTCACCTTTAGATGGGGCAGAAGTTGGCTCTCTAAGCTGTTTAACACTGTGGAAAGGTTTATTCAAAAAATCATGAGCATTGTCCCTAACCCTAATCTCTCAACAGAAAGGTCACACAATTTTTAGTCTCTGACCAGACTCTTGCTGAAAAGTGAGATGTATGCAAACCTCCAAATCTACCCCCTGATATAGATTTTGCACCTGTTTTAAGGTGAAACCTCTCCTATATAGTACATAATTTCAGAAATCCTTGTATTGATTCTTTAAGATAGTCGGTAAAAACAATTATGGTTATCGTCTTCAAAGATACAAAATCCAACCGTCTTCACTATGATGCTTATATAAACATACTTTCCTCGATCTGATACTATCACAGGTACAAATTCTATCATTTCTGCTTTTGTCCAAACTAAAATCCACTGTGTCTTTATTAGCAAGCTTGGTATGGTGCGACAACAATATTAATCATTTCCTGTAAATACTGTGACGACCCTTTTCACCCCTGCTTCCAGTCTGCCTGTCCAGCTCTTTTCTGCAGGTACTGCAGAGGAGGCATGGTCTGTCCACAGTCGCCAGCAGTGGCAACACCTGAGCCCAGTGTGCAGTCCTCTATAAAAGTCCTTAAAGCTCAGTTGCTTGGTGGTTTGTTTCTTCAATTTAAATAAAATGTCTCTTAATTGCCAGTTGTTTGCGCATCTCCCTTGTCAGTACTGCTGTGTGTCAAATGTGTGTATATTCCTCGGAATAAAATCTGACTATAAAGACTGCATCAGCCTGTGGTGCGAGGCACGTCTTTCCAAAAAGTAAGATGCAAAACAACTTATCACATTTCACCTGTGTGACATTTCCTTTACAATATACATTTAACTCATTTTTTGTTTAGGACGGCTGCACATGAAGATTGAATTGGCGTGTTGCCTTTAGGCAATCATTTTGACAAAAGTAAAAATACTCTATATTGGCAAAAATATTCACTCACCCATACAAATCATTGAATTCAGGTGTTCCAATCACTTTAATGGCCACAGGTGTATAAAATCAAGCACCTAGGCATGCAGACTGGTTCTACAAACATCTGCGAAAGAACGGGTTTGTCTGAACTGGTGTTGTGATAGGATGCCACCTGTGCAATAAGCCCAGTTGTGAAATTTCCTTGCTACTAAATATTCCACAGTGAGCTGTAAATGGTATTATAACAAAGTGGAAGTTATTGGAAACAACAGCCATGAAGTGTTAGGCCATGTAAAATCATAGATCGGGGTCAGCGGATGCTGAAGTGCATAGTGCGCAAAGGTCTTCAACTTTCTGCAGAGTCCATTGTTACAGACCTCCAAACTTAATGTGGCCTTCAGATTAGCTCAAGAGGAGTGTGTACAGAGCTTTGCGGAACAGGTTTTCATGGGTGAGCAACACCAAGCACAATGCTATGGTGTAAAGCATGCCCCCACTGGACTCTAGAGCAATGCAGACATGTTCTCTGGAGTGACGACTCACGCTTCTCCATCTGGCAATCTGATTGATGAGTCTGTGTTTGGTGGTTGCCATGAGAACCGCACTTATCTAACTACTGTGCCAAGTTTAAATATTGGTGGAGGGGAGACCAAGGTATGGGGTTGTTTTTCAGGATTTGGGCTCAGCCCCATATTTCCAGTGAAAGGAACTCTCAGTGCTTCGGCATACCAAGACATCTTCAGCAGTTTCATATTTCCAACTTTGTGGGAACAGTTTTTGGCTCCTTCCTCATCCAACATGACTGTGCACCAGTGCATGAAGTAAGGTCCATAAAGACATGGATGAGCAAGTTTGGTGTGGAAGAACTTGACTGGCCTGCACAGAGTCCTGACCCCAAACCCACAGAACACACTCGGGATGACTTAGAGCAGAGACGGCAAGCCTGATGTTCTTGTCCGACATCAGAGTCTGATCTCACAAATGCACGTCATGAAGAATGGTCAAAAATTCCCATAAACGCACTTCTAAGCCTTCCCAGAAGAGTTGAAGCTGTTGTAGCTGCAAAGGGTGGCCTACATTTCTTAAATCTGAGACAGTTTTCTAGTGGTTGTGTTCTCTTTGATGCTATAACAGGACAACACATGGACATGACTTATCAACCAACTAACCAACCAACCAACCAACCAACCAACCAACCAAATGAACAATTCACTTAAAGCTGTGCTAGAATCAGAAACAAATGCTTTCTTGGACCACAGCAGATCTTTATTTAGCATCGAGTTAAATGATACTCGACAAAGATGTCTGGTACTTCTGTATTTATCATCTGTAAAACGTCATTGTGTATATTTGAACCATAAATATGTTTCATTTCTACACCTGTCAAATGAACTGTCAAAGTCTTTTATGAGTTCAGACATTTTCACTTTATTGGGATCATGTTTAATGGGCAGAAAAGCCTTTAAGGTCCTGTTCATGCTGTATACAGAACACTTTCACCCAGAATTATACCCAGTGGGTCTGTTTCAGATTAGAGTGAAACCATGTAGCCGTAGAAATATGTAGATTTGTCAAAAGTATATTGTCCAAGGATTTTATCACTCAACATATAATTTCTAACCTTTGCAGCTGATTCTAATGGGGTTTCTTCCATCTTTCCTTTAGCCAAATCAGGATATGAGCATTTCTCAAGTGTAATGAAAGATCAGAAAGACCAGAAATTCTTTGATTTAACACCAAACAAACAAAAGATCTACAGTGAGTTTTTTTTTAAATAATTTCAACAGTTCAGGTTATATTTCCACATAACTCTCTTCCAGATTTTGTCTGACAGTGGTTTTACAATCTTTTTCTGTCTTCAGTGTGGAGGGTACAATGTGTCCGTCTTTGCTACACTGCTCCTCGGGGACCTTCCACTGTAAGCCTTGCTCGTGAAGTATGAAAGCTGGCCCTTGCTGCAGCTTCTTTCAGTCCCATGACACACCCCCATCTTTGATGGCTGTTTGTACCAGAAATCTCTTCCTACCCCCACCACCACCAGCCCCTATCTACAGTAATGTGCAGTCAGTCAACAGTGGAAAGACCTTTTTGATTTTCAAGGGATAAATAGGTTAAGCAAATTTACAAGCTGACCCTGCTCTCAAAAGCATGTTTTTACAATTTTATTTTACTGGTATATGTTGCACTCGTTTATGTTCCTATTTTTCCTGTCAGTTTTATACTGCAAATACATATCAGTGGCAGTGTTGTTGCCTAATATTTTCACATGTAAATACAGTAAAATTAGCCCTTAAGATATTTTGTGGTGTTTTGCCTTCATTGCACCACTTACTGTCAAGCCACGGGTAATTTGACAGAGAGAAATGATACCATAAATGTCATCACTATATTCCACCAATTTTTAAAATTACCTTCATTGCCCAAAGGATGCTTTTGCAATTACAGGTCACGGATCGACATATTTGTCACTGTTTTGCCTTGAACAAATCTCCATTAATAGAGGTTAAAGTGGTAACTTTATGTTGCTCAGGTCCTGCAGTGCACAGCACTACCTGACACTACTTAAGAAACATTGATATATGACATTTTCCAATCAATTTGTTTTCTTCAAAACAAAAAGATGAAAAAAGCATGGAAACGCTCACATGAAACTGACAAACAGAAGATTGTACAACAAGACAGTCTCCTTGGATGGTGGTGCGCTGAAATAAAGCCCTGCAATTTCTGTCATCCCGTGTCTGAAGGGAAATTGAATGAAATGCTCTGCAGAGGAGGTGGTGGGTAACACATACAAGCCTCAGTGTGAGAGTGCTGTCTCTGTGGACCAGGTTTCACTTTACCCTCTCTGGGGTCAGATTTCACATGCTCTTCACCGGCTGCTCGACATTGCAGTGGAGGTCAGTCCTCTAATGGTGCATGCAGAGACAAACCCGGGTGACATGTTGAAAGAAATCTGGCCTGGTGTAAAATTTTGCATTTGGTCTTATTTAAAAACAGCATATTTATTCTGTTATAAATATGAGTGTATGTGAGGCAGGGTTGTATTAAAGCTAAACTTTTATTTCCGGATCTTTCTGTTTGATGAAAATAACTGAACATGGACACAAATCTTTGTGATACAATCCTTTCTTCTCTTTCTTCTTCTTAATATTAATGCTGACTGTGCTGTAGAATACAATGACTTCATCCTTAGGCAGATTAAATATCATTTTTAATATCATCCTCAAATGTGTCTCATTTAAACAACATTCACTAGCCATTTTATTAGGTACACCTGTTCAACTGCTTTTTAGCACAAATACCATTTTTTTGTGGCAACAGCTCAATACGTTCATGCCGATGATCTGATCTTCAATAGATGTGGGGAACAAAGGTAACGTAAGAGAATTTGAATATGGCATGGTTGGTGATACCTTGCTGGTACACAACCACCTCTAGGGTTCACAGACTATTGGTCCAAAAATGAGAAAACATCCAGTGAGCAGCCAAAATGCCTCGTTGATGCCAGGGGTCAAAGGAGAAAGGCCCGACTGCACATAGCTGATAGCAAAGTGACAATAAACTAAAAAGAAAAAACCCAAAGCACTTATTACAACCGTTTCTGAATACACCACATGTCGAATCTTGAAAGAGATCAGTTACTGCAGCAGAGGGCCACATAACAGATTCTTAACTGGGAAACTTTCTAAGCCATAATTTTTTCAGCTCTGTTCGAGTGCTTTTAATTTGAGTTCCAGATTTTGTTTTAGGAAATTTGTATAAGTTAGTGTATATTCATGTAGCCTTTCAATCATTGGTATTCAGCTCCTGCATCAGCGGTCATCTGGTAGAGGTATTTGTTGACTGTTTCTATTGGCTGGCAAATGGTGACTTAATCAAGCAATACTGCTGGAATCAAAAATGATTTTCAACTAATCTCGTGGCCATCATGAGCAAAGGTAACGGCTTGGATGGCTGCAAATGAGCCACTGCCTTGAAAGCGAACAGGCTAATGACACGATTATTGGCTCATCAAGGTGATATGTGTGTACATATGGGGCTGTGTACATGTGTTTATGTTGAACGTCGGTATGAGTGCTTGCTGGAGGTTGGTGGTGATGGTGGGCGTTGCTGGGCACATCTCAGCATGATAATAAAAGCCACCGCTGTTGTCACCAAACTCAGCCTCGACGCCCTGCTTTTAAGTGCCGCCTCTATTCTCAGAGAGCAGCAGACACATTACAGAGAGGGGAGAGAGAAAAAGAGGAAGAAAGGCTCGGGGAAAGAGAGACGGGGAGAGAGAAGTGAAGGGAGTATCGAGGCCTGTGGCTGAAGGATTGATTTTAAATGTTCTGCAAAGGCAGTGTTTACTATCCTCTCTGGCTAGCCCCCTGACAGCGTCAGTATCAAAACAAGATTTGTACCCCCCTTCTTCCCCCATCCAGCAAAAGGGGAGAGGAGGAAGCAGGAAATACTTTAAATGATGATTCTTCTCACTGGCCAAATGCTCACATTGCCCTCAAAAGTAGTACGGCTTGTGTGCACCATTTGACAAAGTCATTTTTACTTCCATTGTAAATGCAAATGTCAATAAACAACATCAATACTCATCCAGTACTCAGACTGTAGTACAGCCTACGGGTTTGCCATTCAGTGAGGTTCAAACATCCAGCACTGCCTATGAATATCCTTCTGTTTTGCATGTCTTTCAATAAATTCTCAAATTATTATTGTATGTTTAAAATCTTCAAAACGTGAAACCTCTAAAAACAACACTGGCATGTCTCAATGAGAGCAGCGCTTAAGCTGCACCTCGTAAATTTGTGCAAAACCTGACAACTCATGTTATTCAGGTACGATTTAACACTGTTCAAAGGAGCAGGCATGCTTAGCCTTCTTAGCATTCACCTGCTCCATAAATGTTCAGGGGTCAGATGACTGTAGAAGCAGTCCTTGGTCTTCTTTGGTTAAACAGTCCTTTAAGGCTTTGAGGCGTCATTACCCTGCTGCTTCTAAAAGATGCAAATCAGAGGGAGGGGCGTGTCTCTAAAGAGCAAAGTCATAGTCAGGATGGAGTTGATTCAGTGCAGATGTCCAACTCCAGACGAGTCAAAAGAACTAGAAACATGAATGCTTCTCAGCTCATTCACTGTGGGTTTCAAAGCTTTTTTGTAATTTTTTTTAAAGTGGTCTTGAGCAATACTTCTCCAAATTTTCCAGAGGTCTTTCAAAGGTTTTCTTTGGACATTGGCTGCTTTGTCCCTCATTTTCAATCCTGTCCTAAAACCAGACTATTTGTAAACTTTAAATCATTCGAGCATAAAGACTGAACTCAATGAATGAAACAATGTTGTGTCGACACATAACAGACAACATATCAAGAAATTAATTTCTCTTGCTGAATTTCTTAAAAAAAATGCCAACAATGCCACAAATTGACATAAAACAGTATTTCTGTACCAACATGGTGATTCCCAAAGAGCTATTAGCCAAAAACCTGGTGTATCGTGGGATGGTGTGCAATGTGTCCTTAAAGAAATTGAGAAAGCTGCACAAGTGTGGAACAAAAGAAGAAGTAGCAGGCCTAAAAACGATCTCCAGCAGACGATCAGCACCTTAAAGTCGTGTCCTTAAGGAGCAGGAAATAAGCAAAAGACCTACAAAGACCTGACACAGGACCTGATAGATGCATCTGGACCTTGAGCTACTCCATCTACTGTTCACTGAAGCCTCATCAGAAATGGTCTCAGTGGAAGGGTGGCTGTCAAGAAGCCATGCTTAAAGAAACAGAGAGAAAAGGCTGAGGTTTGGCAAATTATACAATAATTGGGTTGAAATCCGTGTGAATGCATGTTATGGAGTGAAAGCTGAAAACGTGCATTGTCCATTGGGTTTTCATCCAACATCCAATACCATCTGCGCCAACAGTGCAGTAAAGTTAGAAAAACACACAATGAAACACCATCAGTCATGGATTGGCCTCCCTAGAACCCAGACGTCATTTTACTGAAGCAGTGTGAGATTGTCTTGGCAGAGAATAGAAGGAAAGGCACCCAACATCCAAAGAAGAGCTTTGAATGTTCGTCAACACGTCTGGAGAACTAGTCCTGAAGACTACTTAAAGAAATGACAAGCAAGCTTAACTAAGAGCTTTCAGGCTGTATTGAAAAATAAAAGTGATTATACCATTGACTGTCAAGCTTGTTACAATTGCACTGTCGTTGCTTTATTTACTGTATTCCCATGTAAGTTTGCACAGCTTTCAATAATTCTCTGCACCTATTACCCACTTTCCCCAATTTCCCAGCAAAATATAAAAAAATAGGTGGCTCGAGATTTCTGCACAGTGCTGCGGCTTAACAGATCCTGCAAGGGGCTTTACTAAAGCAAGCCCCAAAAAGGAAATCGAAGCACCTGAGTGTCAGCTAAACCTATAAGTCATAGATCTCAAATCTGATCTTTTGTTCAAAGGAACTAACATGGTCAGTGGAACAAATTTGCTTAAACAACCACTTTCTTGGTGTTTTTTTCCTAGACTGTGTGAAAAATTTGGCAGGCACAAATGTTATATTTTCAGCATCTCAGAGGCCGCTTTCAAATAAAAGACAGAATGGCCTATTGTAGCGAATGTTGTGAACGCTGGCAGGAAATCAAGCAAAAATGGTTAACTGGATTTGAAGGAGAAAATTCCCTTTCATGCCACGCGGCCACACTCATAATTATCTGATTGTTGCCGACCATTAGGAATTTGATTTATTGTTCTTTGGCAGTCAGGATGGAGGTTTCTCACCCCCGCCTTGGACGTGTGTAAAATGCACAAGTCTGGAGGGGCTGAGGAGAATATGGGGAAGCGAGAGCCATATGTCTGTGCTGTCAGAGAGCCACTTGTTAGAGGAAGTTTAGCCTCCCTGTGCCTCCAGCCACAGCCTTAATTATTAACAACATGTCTCCCCTCTGAAGAGCTGTGTGAGGGCGGCTCACTGAAAAAGGTGCTTTGGAGTGTGGGCTGCAGGATGCCAACTCTCCTCTGGGTACTGAGATATTCAGTTAAAGCAGTGAAGGTTTTTGGGAAAGTTGCTGGTTTGTAGATACTTATCTCCCCCTTTCCTCTCGTGTGAGACTCGGTAATTGAAACTTACTTGTAAACACATAAGCAAAACCAGAGTGAGTCATTTTCTTTTACATTTAAATCAAGGCAATCATCATCAGATCTCTCTGTGCCCATGAAAGATGTGAAAACGATAACCTTTGGGGGTTTGCATCCAGGATTTTTCTTCCTGTAAAGTCATTAGAAAAACTCAGACTTTAGTTCTCGGAGTGATAAGTGACAGGAAGTCGTGATCTGCTAAAAGTTCCCCTGATATTCAGCTGTAAACTGTATGTGATTTTTAAAAACCTAAATGTTGTGTGAATGATTTAATTGGGGCTGTCAGCAGGGATTAATCTTGTCTTTCTAATACAGACGACAACAAATGTTTAGCCCTCGCCATCAGCTGTAGATTCTGCCTCAAAACATAATTATTTTTTAGGCAAAAGTAAAAGGCAAAATCATAGGGGAGCTTTAAAAACCCCTCTGGATCTTCACTGTAAAAAAAAATAAAAAAATTTAAAAGGTAAATTAGGCTGAATGAGTAAAACCTTTCTTCCTGGAGCTCCCTGTACTGGCACCAGGTCGTATCTGCCACTTTTTTAAAAGACGTTTTAAAAATTTGCTTTTATAACTAAATGTCTAAAGTGGATGTACCATTATCTAAGCATCAGTAGCGTCAGTGTTGACTAATAAATTTTCATATTGCTGTCTTATTCTCCAATTTACAGTCTCACTAAATCCTGATGATACAAATAAGGAGACTTACTGTTTTTCTAAATGTACTCCAGTCCCTTTTCCCTCTTTTCCATAGGCTGTTTGGTTTCACCTCACACTTTGTCAGCTATTCGTTCCAAAATATGGGAATGCTTTTCAGTTGGAAATGTAAAAAATAGCCTACAGACCTTAAGTGGTTACTTGATATTTCATCAAGTATGTCCCACAGAAACATGGCTGCACAGAGCATCTGTTTGTTTGTTTAGCATCCACATGGTCTATCGGCAACCTTTTGTAGAGTCAAAAGGATTATAAAGCTTCAGGGAAGCCCTACCTTCTGAATGACATGAGTGTGTAGTGTCGCACAATTTCTCAGTCCAAATGTCCAAATTGGCCCCCAAATTGCGATGGTTTGGAATAATTTGTGCACTAACTAGCGAGTGATGTCACTGACCACATCTGTCTTTTCACAGTCATGGTAAAAAGAAAGCAATCAATTTTAAGGTTTTATAAATCAGGAGTTGATAAAAAATGATCTACGTCTTACCAGGTTTTAAAATTAGGTAAATACAATCTTAGAATAAAAACAACACGTGACATATTGTACACACTAAGGTCCTACCACAGCATTTCAGTCAAGCTGAAGTCTGGACTTTGACTTCAGCTTGTCTCTGTCTCTGTCCCCGTCTCTCTTTCCCCGAGCCTTTCTTCCTCTTTTTCTCTTAGTGCGTCACTCCTCCACCATCATGCTTGACATTTGTGATGAGGTGTTTGTTTTTGTCAAACAGGGTGCTGTGCATTATGGCCAAACATCTCCACTTTGGTCTCACCTGCTCAAAGGTTATTATTCGTGTTATATACGTGTTAAGGCTAAATCCATCACTAACTTTAACATTTGACGTCCTAACTGTGGCCTGTAGAGTCTAAGATGTACCACTTTGGGTTTTTTTTCTAGTCTCTCTAATGATTGCAAGGTGTCTTGAGATAAATTTCCTGGGTTGTCCATTTCAGGGAAGATTGGCAACTGTTGCGAATGTTTGCCATTTGTGAATGATCGGTTGAAGGATGGACTCCAAATTGTTTGGAATTTCAGCTGCTCTCTTCTTTAAGATCATTGCTGATTTCTTTCCTCCTTGGCATTGCGTTAACAGACACCCGAGTGCCCCAGAAATGCAAAGAGCTAAAAGTTCTGCTTTTAAACGTAACACATGGTATGTCCTGATATGTAAAACATTAGAATTTAACAAGTGTACTTTCTTTTCACCATGCCCATATGTAGCTCAGCTAGTGAGATGCTTCTTGTAGCCAGAAGTATTCACAATATAGATGATTCACAATGATTCTGAAGTTGAAAAGAACCCACGAGTTGAACCCCTGTTTTCAGTCCTGTTGAAGAGCAGAGTGATGCCTTCAGCTTAGAATTAGTTTGGCTAAAGTTGTCATGAGGGTAGCAGAGGTAGAGCCAGTACACTCAAAGACAGATGTGCAGTACGGCACGTGGTAGCAAACAAATTACAATTTAATTGCAGGAAGTAGCTCTTAAAACTACAGTTTCTCCAAAAGCATCCACATCAAACCCAGAGATGATTGGTGATAGAAAAATTGAAGAGTTTGAATTTTTAAATAATATTCTAGACCTCAAGATAATTTTTTACACAACACCTTAGATTTACCAATACACTGCAGATGGTGTGATGCTATGAAAGTAACCGATCTCGAGATGCCATATAATCAATACATGCCTATTTTCATTGGAGTTGCATTGTAATTATCCAGCAATAAGTCAACTGTAATTATCAATTACAAAGTCGAGATGGCTTTATTGAGTTTTTATTGAGATTGAGTTTTAAAGCCAGAATTAGGTCAAGATGTTAGGTTCTTGTTAGTTGCAATAACAACCTCAGATATCCACATGTGTGCATCATCCAACGAACATCTGCAAGTGGGCTGAAAGAATAATGGAAGTAAAGTAAAGCAGGCCACAACATCTTTTGATGGTGCAGATATTTTATCTATGAATAAACAGGAAACAAAATGTGATGTGTTGTTCATAGGTCAGTAGTTGAGACACGAGGCAAAGATATGGAGATTTAGTGATATATTTAAGAAAATATAAACACATTACCGCCCCCAAAAAGCACCGCAGCCAAGTCAGATTTCCCCTCTGATTTTCCTCATCTGTCCCCAGAGTCAGTTGCCCATTAACACAGTGTAACTCTTTGACCTTTTCATAACTCTCTTGTTATTGGTCTTTGTGCCCAGAACAGCCTGAGGGATATGACGGTTAAAAAACACAGAGCATCCTTCTGGTCTGCATCAGAGCTCACCATCCCCCATCCCACAGCCGTTTAAAAAAATACACATGCAAAAGTCTTAAATCTCGTCTCCCAGTTTTCAGTCAAATGCTGTTTCTAATGGAGCACAATGTCTCTGTAGCCGATCACGTTGATGGTTCTGCATTTTTAAATCAATATCCCAAAATAACTTTGTGAAAGTATGGATTGGCTTATTACCTTAAAGCAGCCGTTTGTCAAATTTAAATGGTAAAAATCATTAGTTCAACAGCCCACAGCTTAGAAGCTGTTAAAATGTGTTCCCTTTCATTATTTGAATTGAAAATGATCAATCAAAAAATATTTAATGGAATTATATGTAATCAAATAAAATGGCTTACACAGCTGTTACATTAGGGGTTGTAAAATAGCATTAAAAAATGTGTCAAATAAAGACCTGCACTGACATTTGTGGAGCTATTTTTGCATGGATGATACGTTAGTGGCTTGTTTTTAGTCCAAAAAGTACTGACAAAGTTGAAGTGTAAGCACTGTAATAGTGGGAGGAGTTGCAGGGAGTGTTTGCAATGCCATTTATCTTTTGTAAAACAGCATCGGAATCACAAAGTTGGCCAGAAAGAGACAAAATTATGTGATTTCAAGTACCGCAGTGCAAAGATCTAACACCAAGTTGCTGCAAAGAGGTGAAATTCTGGGAGTGCCTTGGACTTACAGTTTACAGAGTTTACATCATGCCTAATGATTAAAGTGGCAGTATACATCTCCACAGGAAAACAAGCCGCTTTGTTTGCAGGGAACCAGATTTTGTACTCAGTTTCAAACAGAATTGCACATTGAAAACAAAGACTGTATTTAGCAAATCTAAATTCTTGGTGTCTTTTTTCTACAAACAAGAGATTATGCAATCAGTGTTTATTTCACAAAGATAAGTTTAAGCAAAGACTAAAAGCTTTTCTACTCTCTGCTCTCATTTCTCTGCAATTAAAAGCTGTATGTGACTATACAGGTGGCACGGACACGATGGGGAAAAGGACAGGTAGTGGTTCTTCGCAAAAGTTTTCCAAAAAGGCATACGTTTATCCCTTTTTCAGTTACGTGGTGCTGCTGCCTGATCTAGAACCAGTTACGTGCATTATTTTCTTCTCTTGAAACTCACCCCAACTTCTGCAAGTAACACTACATAACAGTTTGTTCCCAAACTGTTTCCACATGTGGGGTGAGTCTCAAAAGACACCAAAGCAGAACTGGCAACGTGTCAGTGAAAAATAGGTTATTGAAACTCCCACGTGAACCATCATCAGCACTGAGAAATATTTGGGAAATGAGGAGACATTGTCCTGTTTTCATCTCCTTAGTGCTCAAATACTTCTTGGTTGGTTTCAGTGGGGCAGTGGCAGCACTCACGCACCTGTGATACACACCTTTATTTATTAAAACAATATACGCTAATAATTTATGTAAAAATGTAATATGTTATGTTGAGACGCCAAATGAATCCAATTTAACACATTTATTGAAGCTGGCACGGCCAAAAAATGAGCTAAAACAAGACTTTATTAAATTGTTTGCCCAAATCTAATTTGATCTCTCATTTCTTATTTGTGTGTTTGTAGCAGATAAAACAGGAGGTAAGCTTATAGCTGAGCTGGTCTGCTCATCTTTTTCATTCCCGTCACAAAAACTTGCCCAGCACCTCACACACATAGACACATGCCTGCCTGCATATGCACAAAAAAAAGCCCCCCGACACACACACACACACATGCGCTCTGACATACAAGCTCACAGAGCCCAGTGCTGCGGAACAGCCATCAGTCAAAGTGTGTTGGCGCTGCAGGTCCGGGGGCATTTACATAGATAGATGATGGAGAGATTATGGGGCACAGAGGTTATTAATCACTCTGCTGAGAAGGAGAAGAGGGACTCCTTGGTGTCACTCTTCTCTCCAGGGATGGCTCTTTACCCTGGATATGTCTTTTGTGCCATTTTCAGTGTTCTATTTGCTGCCTAGCTAAACCACAGAGGTATTATAAGTGCCTTGGCATTCTGTATTGCTGCAGGGTAAAAGTACAGTGCAACGAAGTTCACCTCCAGTCAATACCTGCAGGGCTACAGTCCAGAAATTGTGCTGAAATGCAGAAGAACTAATTTTGCCATACTACTTTTTACCTTTTTGCAAGGACAAATGTGTCTACTTTTGCTCTTGATGAAGGCGGTCACACTTTTCTCCTTTCCTCCCCTCCCTTAGCTTCCCTACTTAGCCTCTTGTGTCCTTGTCTAGACTAGTGTTTTTTGTATTACTTTTCCCTGGAACATTCTCTCACAGTCTGTTCTCTAAAACCTAAAAGAGGAATTATGGATTTGATCAACTGGTCCCTGAATGCAATTGACACCCTTTTCTCAACAAGAAGTCTGGGCTCGGGTGAGCCTGAGTGCTGAAGATGTCTACCTATTCGGAACCATGGTAACAGGGTTCTTGCTGATCCGAGCTGGCTTGGCCCTGACTTAACGAAGAATTTAGAAAGTGGAACCGGCTGTTCAAACCCCCACAAGGTTGCCCGCTGGGATTGAAACGATGGGACGAGGCGTGAGTTCTCAAAATGGGCTCATTGAATGCAGCACGGATAAGATCTTGGTGAAGCTTACGGCTGCCGTGAATACTCAGAATAAGATCTCTGAGTGCAGACTGGATTACATCTGGAGGGGCTCGCTCGGAATAACACCTCTGAGCGCAAATTGGATGACATCTTGGGGAGGCTCACTGTGGTCGTGAGTTCTCAGAATCGTCTCTTTGAGCACAAGAATGACAGCATCACAGAGCATAAGTTTGATAACATCATGGAGAAGCTCCATGATGGAGATTGAGAGACCAGTGTTGGAGTGTTAAAGAACAGCTTTGAAATTGAGTTGTTCGCATTAAAAGAAAAACCACCATTATAATGCAGCTATCCCTTCGGCGCCAGCTGTGGGCTTAAGGCTGGAGCCGAACAAAAACACCCTGATAACGACTGTGTTTAGTCTGTTCCTTCCCATTCCATGCAAGGCCACCTGGGTTGGCTGGAAGACTGTTTACTTAGCCTAGCAGGGCGAAGGACACTGTCTTAGCTGAACTCTGGACACGCACACACATACATATACACTGATATGCACACACTCATCCCCCCTCCCTTTCCAAACGCCTTCAATGCTTGTTCCCTCCTGCGGTCTGAGCCCGCGCTGGAATGGTAGCGCTGGGCAGGATGGCTGCTGTGTTTGCTTCGGATTACTTCTCACCCCCCACGCGACCCTGTGGCTTGTCACGTGTTCCATAATGTTGTGCTGTGGACATTTATGTGCTTTTTTTTTTTGTTTCCTGTTCTCATGCTGTCCTACCAGGAGCCCAGCATGAGTAGAGGTCTCTTTTTTTCCTCTTGTGCTTTCCCATTGTAGTGTATATTTCAGTGTTTTTTTCTGTAACGCTACCGATCTCCGACCTGTATCCCCATGTGATGTCTGTGTTGTGTGTGTAAGGTCGGGGGGGCGGGGGGGGGGGGGGGGTTCCTATTTCATGCAGGGCAACCTGCACGTGGCGAAAGCCTTGATTGATTGATTGATTGATTGATTGAATGATTGATTGATTGATTGATTGACGTGGTTACCAGTATATGCTCACTATATTGCATTAATATTTAAGAATTTTTATATTTTATCATCAGTAACTGATGCTCTATTATTATTGTTTACATTTTTTTTGGCCCATCAGTTTCAGTTTAGCTTTGTCCTTTATTTATGTGTACACATTTTTTTGTGTACACATACATTTTCATATATAGACAAATATCAGGAAAAATTGTGGGGTTGGATGTGAACCTCCATCAAAGAAGCTGCTCATTTATTTCCCATTTATATTAAATATTGTAAACATATTTGCATGAATTGTTTTAGCAAATATTTCTTTACTTGCATACAACTCATATTAAAGCTGTAAATAAACCTTAAAGATCCGCTTATATATTTAAATATATTGTGAAAAAATCGTGCTTCTCTGTTCCAGGTCGTCTTCTTCTACAGTAGTTTCACATGTGATTACTCAGAGAGTTAAGTTCTCAATAACTCAATACCTTTCTGAAAATTGTAACCCTGCCGTAGTTTAACATTTAATAGCACCCACCATTCTGCATGGTGTATGAATTTTGAATTGTGAGTGGTTGGAATGGGACACTGTGGGACTGGCAAATGTGATAATGGAGTAATCCACACCGACAGGTGAAGTACTCTGCTCCTCTGTTCTGTTTGCTTTGGTAAACGTAGCCGCTACCGTCTGACCTCAATGGGACCTGACATTTGGACCCTCCCTGTCCTTTCTCCTCATTTGTCCATCTCCTCTTCCCAATATTGGGCTTGTGCAGCAACATGCTTATGGTGTCTGCACAGTGTGATGTTGCAGCGATGACTCTTTGGCCAAGTGGCATCTTTGTTTTTTTGAGAGGAAGTAATGGGTTCATTGAATCACTTGGTTAAACTAGGCCTAGGACTGGTGCTGCAGCTGATAGATGGATGGGTAGATGATGAATAGAGGGGTCGATGCATGGATGAAAACCTCGGTGGATGGATTGAAAGATGAGTGATACATGGGAGATAAGAGAATGAAAGCCACTTTAGAAATAAAGTGCACTGGTAATTTCCTTTTATCCTGATGACATGCTTCTTCCTTGATTCTTATAACCTTTTATCCATACAACTAAGCTGCGCTGCATGAGTCTATTAACAATATAAATAGAATATCTATTTAACAAATTTATTTAGTCAGGGTTAGGGTCAAGAAGAAAAGCCTGATGTGGAGACAGGAAAATATTACATACTTTTATGCAGAAAAGGGTCAAGGTCAGAAAATAAACTACCGAAAAACTTTTTCAAAATAATGTTTAATTTTGTGAAACTTTGTATAATGATATAGACATGCAATGGCTGGCTACACCTCGAACTCTAATGTGTCCACACTGAAGAGCAGCTAAATAACTGACTAAAATAACTGACACAACAAAATAAAACCTGGAAAAAAAACTCAAGAAGTTTACTAAAGTTACCAAAAAAAACAAAGAAACAGGTAAAACAAACAAACAAACAAACAAAAGAAATCCTCAGCCAAGCTAATCCTCAAGTAGTTTTAGCTGTTAGCACACCTTTTGTGCTGGTCCCTGCTTCAAATTTCAGCACTAGTGGAGGTCTATTTCGTGCACTCTAGTATCTGAGGAACTAAAGATCCTCTGGATTAACTGTGTTTAAGAGAAACAGCTGATAAGGCTAGCGCTCCGTGCTAATATCGACTTTATTTTAAGACAGTTAAAACAACTCTTGCCCAAACCTGCAGCTCCTTATATGGCCACTAGTGGTTCCCTAAAAAAGCAAGTAAGTCCCAATAAGATGAAGATGAAGATGATGAAATTAGATGTTGAGAGATTCCTTTTCTCATATCTGGGAAATTCTGCCATTACTGCAGTTGAAATCCTATACACATTTTTGTATTAAAGCTTTAAATGGGCTCAGTAAAACAGCTTAATTTAAAAAAGCATATTAAGTAACTTAACAAACGCAGTTATAACTGAATTAAAAGACTTGAGCAATGTCCAACAATGTCCCCCCACCAAGTTATTTCTCATAGATGCTAACCTGAAAGTGCTACTGGAGCCTGTATCTGTTCAACCTGCCTGTTGTCAAAAATGTTGATGGTCTGATGAGACTCGAATTCTTCTGCAGCATTCAGACAGTATGATCAAAACTGAATTAGAATATAAAAGCATGGCTCCTTTTTGTCTCGTATCATGGCTGGTAGTGGTGTTGCAGTATGGGGGATATTTTCTTGACATCTTTCGGCCCCCTTAGTATCTGTTTAGCTCCACAGCCTACCTGAGTATTGCTCCTGACCAAGTGCATCCTTGCCATTTTCTAATGTCTGCGTCCAGCAGGACAACACACAATGTCACAAAGCTCAGATCATCTCAAACTGGTTTAATTGAATTCACTGTACTCAGATGGCCTCCACAGTCACCAGTAACATTCTCAAGCCAGTACAGGTTCTTGGGAATGTGATGGAATGGGAGGTTCACATCCCACAGTCTGCAGCGACTGTGTGATGCTGTCATGCCAATATGGACCAAAATCTCTGAGGAGTGTTTCCAGCACACTGTTAAATATATGCCATGAAGAATTAAGGCAGGTCTAAAGACAAAAGGGTGTACGGCTCAAGACCAGCAAGGTGTATCTATAAAGTAACTGAATGATATGGAATTATACAGATGTTGTATTAAGTCAGGATGGGAGGTTTTGTGTTGAAAATAAAGGGTAATAAGATGATGTTTTTCTCCTGCTTCCATTACAGTTACATTTTAGTCAATTAAAACATATTGGGAATTGAGTAAAGACAAAGTGTGGGATGAGGAGGATATTGTGACTATGGTGGGGTATCTCCTAATTTCCATCTTTTCATTTGAGGAAAAAAAAGCTAAAACTTTTGTTTGAGTTTTTTTAAATAACTGTGCCCAGTCTCATGTTTTTAATTATTTATCATGAAACAAACGAACTGTCCCTTTGTGTCAATCATGGACATAAACTGTGGATTCCAGCCGTTCGGACAAAGATTACCTAATTCCTTGGAGGTTACTGTGAGACTCCAGCTGGCAGAGGATTTGACATGATGTGGAGAAATGTCACCAACCAGTCATGATACAGATTGTAGCAATCAATCAATCAATCAATCAATCAATCAATCAATCAATCAATCAATCAATCAATCAATCAATCAATCAATCAATCAATCAATCAGCAGTGTGTGTGTGTGTGTGTGTGTGTGTGTGTGTTTGAGCACAGTATTCACCCGTTTACTCTTCCAGGTCAGCATGTAAAAAAGGAGACGCACAGAGACCCTGAAAGCATCGCCTTTCACATTCATCAATTACCGCACGCGGGTGTGTTGTGTCTGTCAGGAGCAGATGGTGTGCGAGTGTGCGTCTGTGGGTGAGTAAGGCAGGGTGAAGGTGTTGGTATGCATGTGAGAAACAGAGAAAGGTGATGACAGAGACAGAGATAGAAATGTATGAGACAGAGATGTACAGATGTTTGAGGGAGATATGCACAGGTGTGTTACACAGGGGGAGGACCGGCGTGCTCGACCGTCTCACTGCGCCTGGTGATGGCTGCAGGATAACTAATCAATCTGTACCTGCCTCAGAGAGGGAGAGAGCAGGGAGGAGAAGGAACACTCAGACAAGATTAGTGGAGAGAGATCATGTCAGCCGTGCACACTGCTGGCTTCACTGCAGATCCTGTTTGTGTGCTATTTTTTCCAGGCTTTTAAGATAAACTTATGTATTAATACGTTTGATTACATTTCCTTGGAAAAGGGAAATAAACCTATTTATGATGCTTTTCATTGTGTGTGTGTGTGTCTAAAAAAAACACGGATATTAGTCATGCTTGTAGAACCCAACACTTAGTCACTTCATATTTTTCCCAATTACTCAAATTCCTTGGGGGTGCAACCAGAGCAGTGAAGTCAAGTGGAGGCAGTGAAATTATTTTAAACGGATAGCTTATTTAGCTTATAGTGAAATATATATTTAAAACAAAATGCCACCTTTTTGCTGCATTTTTCTGGGGGGGTAATACTTCAGCAGAAATTTTCAGAGATGAGCTGAGACAAAACAGCCCCAGAATCTGATTTCCTTCTCCCCTAAACTTTCAGAACTTTGCAAATCTACTTTCCACCCAAATGTTGCTTGTGCAAATCTTGCCGCTTCCTTCAGTGGGGAAGATTTTTTTCCTTCCTTCTTCTTCTTCTTCTTCTGCTCCCTCCTGCTCTTAACAGTGTACCAGCGGTTCTAGGGGCTGTCATATTGCATCAGCGCACTGCTGATTACTTCCACCTTGTCTCCCTCGTCAGGAAATGATTCTGACACGCACTCACACCCTGCTTTCTCTGCATCAATATGCGTGCGATGGAAAAACTGCAGACAGTAAATAAATAATGAAAGACAAGGTAGGGAGGAGGAGGAGGAGGAGGAAGGGTGGGGGCTCTCTTGTGTCGTTCTCTCTTGGTCTCTTTCTCTGTCCTCTGTGTGTGCGTGCGAGTGACTCACTGTGGGAAAGTGCTGTGTGCATTGTGCGAAGGTACCTACGTGCATCGCAAGCATCTGCAGCCGTACAGTTTTCCTTTTAAGTCGGAGACGGAAATAAAATTATAGGATTTATTACACAAACACTCCTGAAATGTTTGAAGGCACTGACGACTGCCATAAAGCTTTTAAAGATGGCACTAACCTTGAAATTAGAACATCAAGAGCATTCATTTTGACTTCCTTGAAATAGCATATTCGTTTCTATTATCCACTATTCCAATCAGGGCTGCCCTTTCTTAGCACTTCCTCACCTCAGGAAGGTCTTTGGAAGTTTTTCTTCCTGGTGGCAAGATGTAAGTATGCCAGTAGTGCAGCGCAGGAGCATTTTCAGTCAAAGTCCCTGAAGGAATTATCACAGACACTCTGCATTTCTGTGGAGGACACAGAGAGGGTAAGCACATCTGATTGGCCCACTAACCCCCGGTACCCAGTGGCAAGACTGGCATCAGAGGGGCCCGCATACATGTCAGTATTTATTTAGATGGCAGGTGATTTACAGTCACCCTCTTCACTCATAGCATTCCGGGTACAGTTCAGCAACCATGCAGCCCTTGTGAGAATATCCTACATCTTCATCCCTTCATCACTCCAGTCCCGTAAAACGTTTATGTTGATGCTGTAATGACATCCACACTTAATTAATATTTAGTTGTCTAAACATTCATGCCATCCAGTTTATCAAATGACTTCAGTTCCACATATGCTGCAGCGTTTGTCTTGGATAATGTTTTGCAATTGGGTTTTTAATTCATGCTTCGAAAAAATAAATATGAAGAAATAAAATGCACATTGTTGCAGGCCAGCCTTCCCACTGTTATCAGCATTAGGAAACAAAAATTAAGCAATCGGGTGAAATTGAGAAGTCTATGATATCATTTTCAACACAAATAGAAGCTAATTTCAATGATTCTTCCCAACAATGACGAAAGACACACTATTAAAGGAAGTCACATTTAAAATCATCTTCAGTGACCCAGATGTCTTTGACAGGAGTTGGTGGACATAAAAGCGTAGTTGATCTGCGTCTGAAGAACAGACAACAAAATATTATAGACTGATTGGTGATGTTTCATTTAGTTTGCCTACTATGGGTTTTAAATCAAACCTCAGTGTTTAAGTTAAAAAAAGAAAGTTAGAGAGGAAAGGCTGATTGGGCACGTGCAGAGGAGGGACACTAGATATACTAAACAACAGGATGTCGAGGATGGAGCTGCCAGGCAGGGGAAAAAGAGGAAGACCTCAGAGAAGATTTGCGGATGTAGTGAAGAAGGACATACAGAGGGTTGGTGTGACAGAGGAGGATTCAAGGGATAGGATGAGATGGAGACGAATGATTACTGCGGCGGCCCCTGCGGGAGCAGCTGAAAGGAGAAGAAAGAAGCATCCTGCATGTACGCACAGCATGTTTTGCCAGATGTCGCTGCATACATAGAAAGCGAGAGAACAGTTTAACACTATCCCTGCCAATGACGAAATATTCCAGCAATCGCCTTTTTCACATCATGCAATAGCATTAAAAATGTAAAACTCTAAAAATTATCCTGGCGGTCTTGAGTGATTAATGATTCATGAGTCACCGGGAAGTTCAGAACAATACTCTGGCGGGGAAAGTGTTAAGGAACAAGAAAGTCTGCATTAGAAGGTTGGGGAGGTGGTGGTGAAGTCAGAAGTTTGTCTGGCAGGAGACAAACTTCTGACTTTTGTCCCATTTGGAAGTTTTTAGGAAGTTTTTTTGCTTCTTTTTTGTGTTTTTTTTTTTTTTGCTTGCACTGCTTAGGTAGTTTTAGACACTAATGCCTTAGGTTAGGTTTAGTTGTCATTTTGGAAATTATATATTGGATTTTCAAGGCACTTTTCCTCTTACAAAGAGGTTACAAAGTGTTTCACAGAAGGAAATTTATAGAATATTAAAAATCTAAGAAAAATAAGGCTACTAAATACTGAAAGCAAACTTTTAAAGCTTTACTAGCTTGTATTTCCAGCTTTTGAAAAATGGTTTCATGAAATAGCTGCTGCTTTAACAAGGTAAGAACACAGCAGGTACCTGGAAATTACAGGTTGCTACTTACCTAGAAAGGTTTAATGCTTCATGGTCAAGCAGAGACTGTGCAGCATCTGGAGGATTGCACATAAGCAGTAAGCAGTGGCCTCGCTTGCAACATGCACAGCATCCTGTGCATGAAGGCAAGTTGAAAAAGAAACCGCTGTTGCATGTAAGACCCTTTTTTGTGTTCCTTGCATCACCCGCTTCACATGTGTAACTCAGCCGGTATTCCTTCTAGAGCTCGTGTGCATGTGCACATGCTCACATGCTCACATTGACTCCGGTGGTCAGAAAGAATTAAACAGACCTTAGTTTTAAATTCACATAAGTGCAGATCTTGTACATTGTGTACTGCTAATAGATACAAACGCCAAAGCTTAAACTTTGATGGCCAAGTTGAAATAAATCAGAACCAAAGCTTTAAGGGACCGTCAATTAATGTAAACCAGACGTTTATTGTCTTCTTCTTACTGAAATGATCTTACACTTTTCACGGTGCTAAGTCGTGTTAAGTCTGACTACGCAAAACTGGAAACTTGTATACCGTGAAATGCTTTTCAAGAGCGTGAACTTCTAGTTTTCTTTTAAGAAGAAATTACATCTTCTGCTGTTTCAGATTGCGCTGCAAGGTCCAAGCACTGCATAAATGGTCATCTCCTGTAAAACATTAAACTTTACAATGTAAAAAGAAAATTCTATAATAAATGGAAAATGGTAATTTATTAATCCTTTGTTCCCTCCATGTTTGAATAAATAGTAAATGGGTGGTTTTGGATGGTTAAGAAAATAAGGAAATTCATTTTAAAACATTCATTGTACTGTATTGTTTTAACAGATTTTTATCGTTCTTTTTTTTCTTTATTACAGTATATCTTGATGCACAATATTAACTGAAAGTGCTATTTAAAGAGGATCTGGTTAACTGTTGTATTGATAATTCTCCAACAATGTGGATGCAAAACATACAGAAAAAGAAGAATGTGATGTTTCACAATGAATGATTTAATTGTTCCTGTATTAACAGGATGACAACCTTCACATCCGTCCATTAAAATAGTCATGTGGGAGCTATTTAGCTTGCACAGCTTTTAAAGGCTCACTAACACACTTTACACGTAGTTTATCTTTTGTAAACAATGAATCTCAGTTGGGGGATGTGAGTTCTGTGCTTCTTATTGTGACTGTTTTAAAACAGATTGTATATATCTGACATGAAACAACTTGCTTGTTAGCTACAGACATCTGATTAAGCTGTTGCTTGCTATACATGATCGAACTTTCTTTTCAGTTTAAAAGTGTTTTCAACCAGAACAGATGAGGAAGAAGTCCCCTCCGTGAGACGTCAGGCGTGTACTTCACTTCAGTCGGCTGACTTTCCATGGTTTATGGCTGTTAGTTTCTTCCAGTCTTAACACTCCTTAAGAATGTGGTGCTACACTGGGGACCGAAGGCTAATGTGCTATAAAAATGCTATCATGTTTTAATAAGCTGCTGGCATCACAGGCAAGGTTTGATAGAGACACTAATGGCCCTGTTTTTTGGAGAAATAAAATCTGAGTGGTAGATGCTTGATGTCAGAAGTTTCTCAGTCCTATTTGCAAGTTTTGGGGTTTTGTATGTTTTCACTCACTGATTTTTTAAAGATGATTTTACTTTTGCTTCACTTGCATTTTGATCCGTTTGGTGACAGTGAGAGTGGCAGCAAAGCTACTTGTTATGGTTCAAGTTGGCTTGTGTTACATTGAGTACCTTTAGCATGTTGAAAAATGACATTTGAGGCTATCCACTGTGTTTAAATGTGACACCAAGTCTATATGTGACCTGTTAAGACTCAGCCCAGTCTCATCACTGCCATGAGACAGAGCACTGACACCCAAGGACACCTTCTGTCTCTTGGACGTCGGCGGCTCTGACGAAGCGGTCCATGACTGAGAATGGAATAGCTTGTCACATATCGCCACCACCCTGCTATCTTGCTAACATGCTCCTGCTACCTTCTCAGTCTCTGTCTCTGCCTCTCCCTGTCACAGCAGAAAGCTGAACATTAGCACTTGGGCCTGAAGACTTTAAATCCTAGTTCCCGAGCAGAGTAGGAGGTGGAGGGAAAGAAGGATTAGAGAGAAGTGTCTCTGATGTTATTTAATCTCACCGTCCAGGGAGTGAGCGAGCCGGCGCACTCCCAGTGCACATTATCAACCTCTGATGACCAGTGAGGGCGGGTGAGGGGGGAACGGGCGCCTTAGATGCCACATTGCCGCCAACACTGCTGCTGCAGAGCACTTCAAGCCATCTTCCAGGCTGTCCCTAAACAGTCAGCAGCTCAATTTGGGTGATGGCAAGCGTGCTCAGTCAGGGGAGAAGTCAGTCCCGGATGATTTCCTCCTTTTCTGCTCGTTCTCCTCTGCACTGACACCCCTCTTCCCCCATCTCAGCTATCGTCCAAATGCGCCTATGTCCTCCCTTTGCCTCCCGCTGCCTGCCCCCCACCAACCTCCGCAGCATTCCTATTCCCGCGCCCTACCTACCCCAGAAACCAAAAGACCCGGCAATCATTCAGTCGCTCAAGTTATCTCAGGAGCCTGTCTCGCTTCGCCTCCCCCCCTCCAACCTCCCCGTCCTCCCTTCTTCTACTTCCCTGCATCCCTCCACCCCTGTGCCCCCCCAGTGCATTCCAGCATGACAAACCACATGGGATTTCACTAGTCCTTTAAAGTCTGCTGCCTCTGGGAACCACTCTTCTTCATGCAACATTTTAGTATTCTAGGGAATACGTGACCGGGGAGGCAACCAATGCAGTTATATGTCTCCCATCTCCTCCAGGTTGTTATTTCTGTTGAGGCTTTAAAAACAGGCAAGAAAGGTAATACTTATCAGGTGATCAAAAGTGATTACTGATTTTTCCCTTTTTTATATATGTTTGTATATTGGGGCATTTATTTTTCTCTCTGTCCATGGTTCCTGCACATAAACGGTTCTACCAGCATTTCTTTTACTGAAGTCATTTTTTTTTTATTTTAACACATAAAAGCATCACAACAACAATATACAAATTCTTAGTAATCTTTAAAACCAAAACACATTTACACATGCAACAATAGGGTTTAAGACAATGAGTAACTTATTGAATAATCGTGTTTTTGGAATGTCTCAACGTTATTTTGCTGGAGGGACTGCTGTTTACGCTGAAGGAGGAGTTTCATCGATCTCTTCTCTCCAGAACAACATCTGGCATGTCAAATATGTGTAGTGGTCTGTAATTAATTCAAAATTTGAATGTTTTCAACATGACCTACAACTCTTTACTGGCATTACTTTCTACCTTTTTGACAGTTACAACCTTTAGTGATCCAAACTGAAAGGAGAAAAAGAAAAAGACACAATGACCTATGTAGTTCTGTAAGGGAAAAAAAAGGATTTTCTTTGAGAATATGACCCCTCAGACAGCAGTCTGACTCAAACATCTGGCGCTGCCACAATCAAATGACGCCCAATTAGAGCTTAAAGAAGTGTAGCTCACCATACAGGACAATGTGGGCCGTTCTGCTCTATGTCCACTCAAACCAGGAAGCACATCAACAAACCCATCACGGGAGCGCTGCTGCTATCATTCGCAAACATATCACACTGCCAGCAACGGTCTAAACATGAGCATGTGGATTGTGGATTACATTAAAAAAGAACAAAAAACTGAATAGGACTCAGTTTGATATAATCATTGAAGTAAAAAATATATATAAAAGGTTGAAGAATAATCATAAGAATAGATTATTGCTCCGCGGTGAAGTGTGTTGAGTTTGTATATCCTCGATCCTTGTGGCCTCTTCCTGTTTGACGGATTCAGGGTGACTGTATGATTGTCTGTTTGAGTCCTTTACACAGGATTGGCTGTGAACCTACAGCCACAACACTGAAAACACATTCATAGACACCAAAAATATACATTATGATACTGTCAAAAGGTACAATAATTACACAGAAAAGGAAATTACAGAGTTAAAACAACACCATTATGTTATCATTTATCTTTTTGTCTGTCCACGTTTTCTTCTTTCATTCTCTCCAAATGTTTCGGGCGTGATGGGTTCTGTGAACCCATGAAGTGCTCCTGGCAGAGAGTCAAGAGTCCCACCTGCCCTCCTAACTGGTGGATTGGGTGGCCACGGCTTTCTTTCTAAAAGAACCACCGAAAAGCTTCGCCATTGTTGACCGGCGTCCTCTGTGGGAGACAAAATGTGAAGGACACATTTTATTTCACAGGTTTCATGGTGATGTCACTGGCAACCTCTTGAAAATAAAACAAAACAAAATTCACGTTCAAAAATCACAGATGGCAATAACCCGCAATGTAAGGAGCAGTTGGGCAGAATTGGCTAGAAACAGCATGGACATTAAGTAAAGTAAAAATCCCAGAAGGGCACTTAAAATGGCCAGAAAGCACAACCACCAAATCAAGTATTTCATCAAAGAGCCAGCCAAGGTGATTACATCCACGTCCCACCCACACCCAAATAATCATTACGCTGTATGAAATATTCAATACAAATTCCCAAGAAGCAACAATGAGGCATTTAATTACTGTGAGCTCTAGCCGCAGTGAGGGGGAACAGTGCATCATTTCAATTTGAGCCTGCGCCAGCAGCCGCCCCTCCTTCTTCTCCCTGAAACCTCTACGCCAGAGTGACAGCCTCTTCTTTCCGAAACTCATTTGGAAGTCAGAGACATAAAATACTGGAGTCTCCAACCAATCCCCATGACCAATTAGCACATTTTTTTGATTTTTTTTCCCCCTGTTGACGGGGGAAATGGTGCATAATCACAACTAAAATCACTTTAGTCTGAGTGGAGAGCAATTTGACATTTTAATACCAAGTGTCATTGGCAGCTTCTTAAAGGCATGCTGATGAGTATGTTAGCACCAGACAGGCGCATGGTCTCAAGCTTATACCGGTTATTGACCACATGTAAAACCTACAGTGTACAACGGGCGCTGATAATAGTTTATATTTAAATTGTATTACCCAAAAGGATTCCAAGCATTTGTAATTATTAATTGTCTGGCATCATGGCACAAAACACTGTTTTTTTTTCAATAAACAATGAATTTGCCTGATAAGTGCCGCAGGAGGAGTAACATTTATTCAGTCAATGCAGTAGGCGGGATTAATGCTGTTGTTATTTGTCATGCAGTGCATTGCAAAATGGATATTTAAGCAGCCTAAATTAGCTTGTTTTCTCCACCAAAGAGGCTGCTCAGTGACAAGTGGAGTAACAAGCTGAACAGCTTTTACTTCACTTAACTTATTAAACTAAAACCAAAGCCAGTGTGTTTACATTGACTTTTAATGTCATTAGACACTGCATGCATATGCTGGTCTGTAGTGATTTTTCATTCAAGAAAACTCCAGTTGCACTAGTATCAGACTGAAGAACAAGTGCAATACATTGGCAATTTGTTTCATATCAGAATAAACAAGAAATTACATCATTTAAATGTGTGTAGAGTGCACTGTCCAACATTATGTGTAACAATAGAGCTAAGACAATAGATTTCTTAATGATCAGATATCAGTCCCCATATATGCAGGGAGGTCACCTGAGCCCACACTTGTGGTTTCTTTTCATACCTAAATTCTGAAAATGTGATAGTACTTGCACCAGTTCTTCCAGAACTGAAGGGGGTGGCATAACGCACAAGAAAAACTACATGTGGAACAAAGAGTTAATCGCTTATTGGTAAAAATGGCAGAGTCAAGCATGAAAGTACTGTTTGAAGTGGAGTCTCCAAACTGCGATAACAAATTTACAAAAAGCAACATGCAAATGATGCTTTCGTGCTTTTCCAACCAAGCGAGAAAATACTTCCAGTTTAGCGAAGCACCTTAAAGACTGGCATCCAAATCTGTTCAAAGAATTCGAGTTGGTTTGGTTTTGGTTCAAACTGATAATATCTGAAGTGTTATAGTTCCTATATTATCCTGAAGTACACATTTCCATGTTGTTTGAGACCACTGTTGTGAAATCAGCGATACATTGTAGACTAAAATGTTAGCAATAGCTAAAGTGATTTACATGCAAAGATAACGTACAGAATCGATACCTTGTAGTAAAAGTAGCATGCTACTTGACAACCACCCTCATTTTTCAGTGTTCTGTCAATAAAATGTAATCATAACATTTTAAAAATAAACTGTCCACCACCACAATGTCAGTGATTTAAAACAACTTTTATGGATTTTATGTTTAAGTACAGGAGATAATCATTTTGTTTTGGTATGAATTTGGTATTGTGAATCATGTACTTCCATTGGTACTCACTGCTAATTTACTGTACTGTACTGTGACATCCTTTTTATATGTATGTGTGCAATGTGTGTCCAGCACGAATTATAGCCTTTTCACTTTCAAGTAACCAAAACTATTACTTGACTGACATCAATGAGAAGGTCATAAGCCCAACTTTTTAACTAGTGCTTACGATGGCTACACTGACACTGCGATAAGGACTTTAATGTCTTCTTCTATGACAAACTTTATTTAGAAACCCACATAAATAATCTTTATAATGAAAAAAGAATAAACATGCCATAAACAGATGAGTCTGCAAACCCATCATCTGATGAGGCTTTTCAGAGCCACCTATGTTATTAAATTAAAGTTTATTTATATACCGCCAAATAACTCGGGGTGATTGCAAATATGCTCTGGTTTTTCTTGAGACATGTCTGGCACAAGGCATTTTAAACAATTTACAGAGTAAGGTACAGATATATTTCCTTTGCGCAAACACATTGCAGTATTGGTACCAAACTTAATAGTAAGAAACCTCTGACAGTGCCGGCATATAGAGAATAGCCATCTGCCCTGACTGGCTGGGGTGAGAACTAATTGATTAACACCAGTGCAACACATCTCTGGGCTCTCATTCACACTATCTGTGGATCACAAATATTCACTCATCAGGTATAATGCAGTAGATGTGGCTTTTCCTACATTTTAGGATATTCTTCCTATGATCTCCTAAACAGAGTCAGCCGTACAGGTACTGGCTCATCACCCCACCTGATTTAGATGCATGCATTCCTCGTCTGTAGCAACCATTTACCATTTTTTCACACCACATTAAGCAATTACTATTATCCTTCTGAATGAGTAATGGTGGAACCCAGAGCAGCAGGATACCATCATCACCAATTTAAACGTGGAGGAAATGAAATGTGATCATGTTTTTAAGGGTCAAGATGTGTTTACACATCTAGTTTGTTTTTTTTACCTAATTGCCATGAGCTGATTGTTGTATCGCTGCAGTCCATTAATTGCACTTTTTCATTTTTTGAAAGCAGTTTTGCTGTTTATAAAAATGCATGTTTTTTATGTGATTTTTGTTTCAAAATGTATTTTTAGAGAACAATGAAAGGTTTAATCAAAGTTACGCTGAGCATAAAAGTCCCCTGGAAAATATAGTGGAAAATCAATTTAGTGTTTATTTACTTTATATTGGGATTCTGCGCAATGTGAACATAGGTTCAACATTTGAGAGTATAAATGATTGCTTTTCTAAACCATTCCCTTGAAAAAAAATCCAAAAAGACAAGACAAAAACACTTCTCAGTAATTAGTACTTTTCCTAGTTTTCTTGATATGAACATTCATCACTTACAGCCAATGTTTTGCTTTAAATTTCCGTTTGAGACAAAAGGATGGAAGCAAAGAACTTAATTTTTGTGGCTTGCAGTGTAACATCTGAGTGGACAAAAAGAATATCACAATGCTATATAAATGCCAATCCACTTACCAAAACTTACACAAGGTTAACCCCCCTCCCACCACCACCACCATCAAACCCCCCAAAAAACCCACACATGGTAGCAGAGTGCCGTAAAAGCTGCTGGTGAATAGAACTGCCATGACACTGCATTTTCAAATTTTACAGATGACCAGAAAAATACTCAACACTTAGTACCATTTTTATATAAAAAAGATAAAAATGTAAAAAAAAAAACAAAAAGTATATATTTCAAGATTCTCTTCGGTAATGCAAACATACAAAAAAACAAAACCGCCGTAGTGCCGTGCTTTAGGCCTTATGTTTCCATTGCTAATCAGAGTTGGTAAAGTTCGTTGCTAGTGTTTCTGTCTAGTAGTTCGTAGACTTTTCTCAGCTTCAATCTGGACTTTAAGAAAAACAACACCTTTTAGACACAAATAATTGTTATGGCTTCATTAGCTTAATGACAACTTAGCAGACCGCTTATGTGGCTGTCGGCTAATTGCTAACAGCTGTCGTATCACCAGACTGACTGGACTGGACAATATCAACATTTCTTTCAGAGGACTGAACAAACTTTACAATGCTGTGGATGTTGTGAACACATCTGCGCATCCCCAGGAGGACATTCATGTCCCGTTCTTTCTCTCTGCCTATACTGTGATGCTCTTGGAGCTGAAGAAAAGACGGGAGGTGAGAATGTTTATCTTGATCCATATTCTCACATTGATTAATCCCTGGTGGAAGTGCGGCTCACCAGAGACAATAATGACCCTAATCTGGGCACTCGGCATGTCTCTGTTTTGTTAAGTTCCCACGTTATCGATCCAGTTGGGCTCTCGAGTGCTTGCTTGGATTCCCTCCCAGGCCTCCGTGCCTCGGCACACTGCAGTGACCAGGCACAAAGAAGGCTCAATTAGTACAGCTCTGTGTCGTCTGGTCCCCCACCTGCATGTGCCTTCAAAGTCGACTGGCAGGAAGAGCTGGGGGGGGGACACAAGAATACGGAGACAAGAGAAAGAGAGGGCGATAAAGACAGGGAGAGGAGAAGGTACGAGCTGATAGTGCTACACCAGGGACAAGGGAGCAACGCCAAGGTTTCACCTCAAATCAAGACGCTGTGGCAGCAGCTCAGCTCACATCAACGCTGCTGCCTCTGCAGCAGAGCATACATAACAACCTGGCTGCAACGACAGACTGAAGGGAAAGACAATTTCCCGCTCCGGCAATGAATGCACACAACAGAGTATTGAACTGGCTGAAGGAGGAGGGAGACATTTTTCCAGACCTCAAATTAACCCCACCACACCAGCACAGTAGGCAGGGTATTCTGACTGTCTGCTGGTGGCTTTGGGTGATAACAACACAGTAAAACTGACATGTGGTGGAATAATTCTCTGCTGATTCTGGTGAGGCAGAGTAAGGTCTCAGGGCAGCATGTGATCTTAACTGAACCTGGCAGGCGCAGTAAACGTTGAAGCCACATCGTCAGCTGATTAAAACAAGGTGGTGGAAATCAAACCAGTTGGACCAAACCAAGCCGAACTCCGACCTCTGCAGAGCCACATGCGTGCAAAGGTGACAAAAACCTCCATCTGGAATCTTAAAAATCCAGGATCCCTATCTTTTCCACACAAATACTGGAAATGCACAAATACTCCCCCCACCCACAAGCCCACCCCTGCGCTGCTCCTCCTCTCCCCTGCAGCCTTGGCGTCACACTGAGCTGGGGGCAGAGATAAACCACTCAAGACGATGAGGATGATAATGGCAGACGCCACAGCGCCTCAAAATTCAATCAGCGCCCAGACGTCAATGCGGATGAGTGTAAAAGTGAAATATGCTCGCCGGCGTGTGTTAAAAGACGCCACACAGGGCTCGCAGAAACAACAACAGGAGATGAAGAGGACGATGAGGGGGGGAAAGCAAGAGGAGGGGAGAGAGATAGTGAGAGAAAAAAGAAAGAGGAGAAGAGGAGAAGAGGAGAGAGAAAAATTAAAATAATGTGTCTTTACTGCTCTGCTTCCGAGCACTATTCCACTGGCATTCTGAGCAGCCCTACTTTAACCACAGACTGTGAATAAATTACCCTTTTGAACTCGGGGTGATTGCAAATGTGCCCCGGTTTCTCTTGAGACATGTCTGGCACTAACCCTCAGCTCTCTGCTCCCAGCCAGCCCTGTCACAGAGGCCCCCCCTGCCCCGCCACCACCACGACCGCTTCACTCCTCTCACTCCCACCAACACACATTCAAGGCTCACACACACACAGGCGCGCGCAACATCATAAAACTTTTAATTCACCGCAATTACGGGTGGATTTTTTTTTTCTCCAACTATAAACTCGCCTTCCCGCCCTCACTTTTTCTTTCTAGGAAATCTCAAGAATCTGCTTGTACTCTACAGATGACAGAGCAGAGAACAAGAAAGATTTTTAAAAAAGGTAGGGAGAGAAAAATCAGAAAAGAGGTAGAATGAATAGAAAGGGGGAAGTGAGATGGAGATATGTGGGAGACAGAAAGACAGAGGGGAAGAGGGAATTTCAGGTAGAGGCATCGGGCAGGTTGTGGGAGTGTGCTGATGTGTTTCCAAATGCTCATTATAACACACGGCCCATATGTTACCCTGACAATACCCATTATTTATTAAGATATCGGCCGGGAACCAGGCCGTACTTCATGACCACAATCCTTTGCATGGAGCTCTAACAGGCTGCAAACAAAACATATACAAATATACAAACTTTTCTTAATTCTGCTTTATTTTTCCTTCACACTGACTTTTCAGATCCATTCAGATGTATAATTGCAAACACTCGTCTTTCTCATACCTACAAACACCTCGCACCTTTGCAAGCTCCAAATACATCTAACACCTCCAAACTACAGTGAGAAAAAACAAACCTTTCAAAATAAAACAACAGTCTGCTTTGATTATTTTAACCCCGGTAGTGAGGTGGGCTAAAAGCAAAAGAAATGTCCTTTCATCAGAGTCGAGGAAGGACGACTTTGAGATCCATCCAAAACACTCAGAACCATCTCCAGGCTGGGTGGTGGTGGTGATGTTGGTGGGGTTTCAGGAATCCAGTCAGCCTTAACTGATGTGTTATATATTGCCTGTCACTTTATTCTGGAGAAATATTGGGGCGTTGCCAAGCTCAGACCTGGAAGGTATAGCAATCCATCACCTGCAACGTTACCGCTGTTAGGAAGGTGGGGGCTGAAATCTCATCTTAGGGCTTGTAGCCAATATTCTAGCCACCCAGTACTGCTTATAAAAACTACCTCTCCAAGGCCGCTATCACGGACAGACCACTCATCTAGGTATCCACACACCGCTGCGCCCGGTGCCGCATCGCCACACCGCAACATGAGCAGACACAGAGCTTAGACCTCAAATATTGCAAATACTTTCTTATATTCAGCATCGGTGGCAATAAGTAGAGAAGTTGGGACTATAATAAAATAACATGAATAATGTGAATACATCACGCATAAATCTGGGTTTTACAGATGTTGTTCAATAAGTTACATCAAAACATAATATTTTAATGCAGGCTAGGAAATGCCCTTATTTTTGTTCAGGATGTTAAGTTGTCATTTCAGCTGTCATTGTCTTATGAATTTTGCTTCTATGTTTGGTTATATGACTATCATAGGACCATACAGGTGCAAACTAACCCTTTAGCGGGGACCTTTATATTGATGCACCAACAGAAGAAAAGGTTAACTGTGAATTCTGTGGTATGCTGTCCCCACCTGCAGATGTTTATCAAAAAATGTTTCTGGTCACAGACATTTCAGCGCTATAGTTTATGTGATTATACAAGGAGGGCTCAAAATTAGAGATAGAAGCAAATTAAGTAGAATGGTATAACCTTTTTCCCTCTCTAAAGAGCATATGTTTTCAGCTGACCACCCTACTCGAATATGCTCATGGCACACAGACAAAGAACCAGAGTACACCAGAATGGTGATAGCACTCCAACACAGAAATGCGGCTACAATCTTTTAACTCAAGGTCCAGCCTTGCACTAGGCATCCATTCGAGCAAATCAGGCTAAGTGTATTGCGGATGTTTGTGAGTAATGAGGAATTTGGGAGTTTTTCGCTGACTAGGCGTGTATGGACTGGGGGCAAAGGGGGGGCGGTGGAGGGGGATGTATGATGGTGTGCTTAAGAGCTGTGCCTGCGAGAGGCGGGGTGGTCACAGGGGGGAGATTAGGCTGAGGGGCAGCGAAGGAAAACCAAATCCATCTCCATCTCAGAAACATCCTAAAGCAGATTACTTACTTCAGTGGGAGAGGAAGAGAGGGATGAAAGAGAAGGAGCAGAGCAGAGGAGCATGAGATGGATGAGGAAGCAGGGAAAGAGAGAGCAATTAGCATAGATGCAATTCTGGCACAGTCCTCTGACTTGATATTTGACCTTCTGCGCGAGTCTTGCCAAATATCGCCCGAGAAGCACAGACGGACCATATGGCAAAGTGCTGCTGGAGGCTGAGTGCAGTGTGACTCCAAACCTCCGTATGCTAATGGGCGAATGTAATTACAGTGCAGTATTCCTGTAGGATGTATATTTTACGAGCCCTCCATAGGAGTGGATTTTCTGAGAGACGGGCCAGGCCTCAGTGGCTTCAGGAAATAAACAAGAGAAAAACGCCTTTCTTTTATCAAACTGTGAAGGAGCCATTGAGTGGACAGCGAAATGGAACAGGCCCACCGCTCCCGAGGCGGCACAGCGATGTGTCTCTTTATGAGGAAGTCAGTGTATGTTGATGAAAATGAAAAACGCCCACAGTCAAACAGGTAAATCGAAGGAGAGTTTGCGGAACTTGAGACTGCGGCTCTCCTCTGAAAGCTCCCCAGTCAGCGATGTCACGGCAGATGTTTTCAATCAGCTGCCAACGGCAAAACACCTGCTGAGCCAGTGACGTCGCTGACGGAGGCTCGACTGGAAGCGCAGGATGCTTCAAACGATGCAAACCAGAGATGGTAGCGAAGCAAAGAAACTCTGATTTCGCCCTTTAAATCTTGAGATGTTAGTCAACTTTGGATACAGAAACAGAACTCAAGCACTTTCTTCATTCTCACGAGATATGTGAAAATGAAGGAAGCAATGTGAAGTGCACAGTGGAGAATTTACATTTTTTTCCCGTGCCTTCTTTTGAAACGGGCAGTTAGAAACAGCTGTGAAATATGTTAAGAGAGATACAACTTGAGTTTTCTTTAAGTGGGTGTTTAGCCTTAAGTTTAATGGCATCACATGCCTTCAATAATTAACAAATATCTTTGGATGTACTAGTATCCATAGCTGATATAAACATAGAGGATCTAAGGTTTTGATACACTATTTGATAGTGTATGAAAATCAAATAACTACCTTGACTTTTAAAGGATAAGCCAGCTGTAAATGACAATTTATGTCTTTTTTGCAACGCTTTTAAGATTTGTTACAAATACTATTGCAAAAAATATTTTTTCTGCTTTAGTTCTACTTCTTTTTAAAATCAGTATAACAAGGACATGTTTAAATTTACCGTATATGTTTGTAAATGTTCATATACAGTATTTATTGTGTTTTAAAAACACAATCGCAAATGTTCAACACATTTCACCTGTTTTTCCCTTTAAAATGTCCTCCTGCCAATCAATGGCAAAACAACAGATGGGAAGTGTTGAATTTCAATATTTACCAAAACGTCAATCTCTCTCTAGCCTTAAGAGAGTGGCTGGATGTGCTTCTGCTGCTCTGCTCACGAGCTTCTCATGCTACACCTTGTGAGTAGACGTATCTCTAAAATCACACGAGACGCAGTACAAAAACTTTAGTGTCAAAAACTGCGGATTGGTGGCATTTTTAAATATTCAAATAGTGGTTGTGTTATTTAAAAAAACTGAACTGTTTAAAAACTAATTTATAATGCTCAAAAAATGTAAAGGGTCACACAAACAAATTTGAACTTTGATTTTTTTGTGTGGTTTTGAACCCGGCCCTCAAATGTTTGATGATTCTTGTTTCCAGTGACTGTTTTTCTGTCATTTGTCCCAATCCAATGTTTAAGTTTTTTTCATTATTTTGAGCAGTATATAGCTATCTGTTAGTGTTCACGCTCAATGACCACTTCATTAGGTACACCTGTTCAACTGCTCATTAACACAAATATATAGTTAGCCAATCACATGGCAGCAACTCAGTGCATTTAACCATGTTGACATGATCAAGATGTCAAGATGACTTTCTGAAGGTCAAACTGAGCAACATAATGAAGAAATGTGGTACGGTTGTTTGGGCCAGATGGGCTGGTGTGAATATTTCAGAATCTGCTGATCTTCAGGGATTTTTCCATACAACCATTTCTAAGGGTTACAGAAAATGGGCCAATCAAGAGAAAATATCCAGTGAACGGCAGTTCACAGACTGAAAATACCTTGTTGATGCCAGAACACAGAGGTGAATGGCCAGACTGCTTCAAGCTGAAGCCACTAGTAACTCAAATAACCATTTGTTACAGCTGAGATATGCAGAAGAGCATTTGTGAACGCACAACACATCAAAACTTAAAAAAAAAAAAGCACACCTGGGGTCACTCCTGTGCAAAATATGGATGATAGGGTCACCCCTTAAGACTAGAGTGTACCCATCTTCTAATGGCTGTTTTTCAATCAATCAATCAATCTTTATTTATAAAGCACTTTTCATACAAAAAGAAAATGTAGCACAAAGTGCTTTACATGGTTAAAAGCAGCCCCCCCCCCCCCCCCCCCCCCCCCCCCCCCCCCCACACACACACACACACACGCACACACTTAAAAAGTAAAATTGGACTGGGTACGCATGAGCCAAGTGAGGAAACACTATCATGGGGAGCCGTCTGCACCGGAAGCCGGTCACAGACCGCAGCCTCCAGGCTGGGCACACAGCAGGAGGGAGGCAAAGAAGCCCCCCAGCCAGGCTGAGAGGACCCCCAGAGCCCCAGCAGCCACGGTCGATCACAGCCCCGGTGCAGAGAGCGCCCTCTGAGGAAACACTGGAGATATGACCTAATAAGAGTATATACTGGGTAAAAAGATAAAATAAATAAGAACGGGATACAATATAAATATAAATATAAATAGAGTAAGAAGATTAAAAAATGAATAAGAATAAAATCAATAAATATTAGGTAAAACCTAAATTAACAATAGAATAACAGGATAGAATAAATAAGCGTAAAATAAATAAACGTTAAGTAAAAGCCAAAACGCGCTGTCACGAAGCTCAAATGATCACAAACTAGTTTCTAGTTTCACTTTACTCAAATGACCTCCACAGTCACCTCTGTTGGATCTCAATCCAACAGAGCACCTTTGTGATTTGGTGGAACAGGAGATTTGGATCATGGATGTACAGCCAACAAATCTGCAGCAACTGAGATGCAATTATTTCTTGTTGAATGCATGCTACGAAGAGTTAAGGTATTTCTGGTAGTAATGCACTTAGAAGTTATTTGATGACGACTATTAAACAATAAAAAGAGTTCAGACCATTAAAACATGCTAAGTGTGTTGAAATTAGATGCTGATACGGTCATGAAAGTGTTGCATGGCATCAACAAAACAATGAATCAAAATGGGGCCCAGTGCTGATGTAACCATGTAAAGCTAGCATGCCACAACCAGGCATAATCATTTGAGAGCAGTGTGCTTGGTGGTGTTGGGCGTGAGCTTTGAAGAACAGTGAAAAATTTACATCACTGTCAAGAACTTTATTTGATGGCTTGATGCTCAAACACATATCCTGATCCCATTTCTGCACGATATCGAGATTTCATACTTGATGATAAATTTGGTGAAAAAAATGGTGAATCAGTTTTGTGTAAATGCACAGTGGCCCAGTAGTTAGCAATGTTCTTCACATAAAGAAGATTTTGGGGGATGATAGTAAAAAAAGATGGATGTAGATGTCGTGATGTCACACACTTTTTTGTGAAGTTCTGGTTTGAAGCCTTGAGAAAAGTATTTTCACCATCACCATCTTGGCTTTTTGTGTACTGACTTGTCAATCGCAAGTTTGTAGACAGTGAACATATGCTAGATATGTCTAACCCTAACCCTTTCCCGAGGGAAATTGGGTTAATGCTGCCCAATTTCCCTCCTGATGAATAAAGCATTATCACTCAATCAATGAATCATGATCTTTCTGAGACTTATAACCAAAATTTACCAAATAAACTTAATGTTTTATACAGTTTGACCTGAAATAAGTGAGCCCATAACAGGAAAGCATTTACAGAGGTCATGTCAGAAAAAACAATTTCCAACAAACTTGTATAAACTGGAAGCCTTTGCAACCACAGCTATGGTCATCTGATGGCCTTTAAAATGAATGCAGATTTAAGGAACCTCTGCTTTGGTCTCACTTTTCAAACCAAGAGGCAATGTTTATCTTTTATGCTGGTTTGAACCTTTGGAATCTTCTTACACTCCAAAGACAGGCAGGCCACATTAACTGGTGATTCTAAATTGGTGTAGATGTGATGAGAGAATAGTTGTCTTTGTGGTAGCTCTGCTGGTGACCTGCCCAGTGTGTAACACACATCTTACCTAATTTCAGCTGGAATGGGCCCCATCCCTACAGGCATATCAAGAAGGATAGGATAAAACAGCATGGTAAGGACTGAAGAATATAGATGGATGGAGACATCCCCCTGAAAAATTTGATGAGCACACTGAAAACACACTGAAAAATTTGATGAGCAGTTTCAGCACCAGATTCTTTCAACCTCGATGTCTGAAGGAACAACACAGGAGGCGCTGCTCTCAGACTCTTTACTTAATCTGATTAGATCAGGCCGACACGTACTGAACCGGACTAAACACACCTCACTGTACAACATATATTTGCACACCTACCAGCACCTTATACTTGTTAATATTCCAGAAACACTGGTGTTAATACTTGTGTCTTTTTATGTTTATGCATTTATCTCTTCGTTTTATACAGTTGCTTTGTTGTCTGTTGTGTATATGTGGCTATGACAACTTAATTTCCCTCTGGGATTAATAAAGTTTCTCTGATCAGATCTGTTACTTTAAATGATGGGTAAATATATCCATACGTTTTCATTTCAATTCTTCAATAAGTGCTACCTTGTGCTAGTTCAGTATTTTCTTCATTCAGACGTCAGCATTGTAGAATATGCAGAATAAGGAAGACTGCAAAAACTCAGCCTTCAAGCCAAAAATTTAGGTTTGGTATTCTGACGTCGTCCAGTAGCACCTGTTCCATTGCTAAAACCTCTCACGCTACATCACAGAATTCATCACACACAACGGACTCATGCTGTGTGAGAGATATCTAGGGCAAAACGGGAGCAACTTTATGCTGCTGAAACATTTCTCAGATGCTGTGCCTCTTCCCTTCATCATGCATTGAAAATCCATGCCCACACAGACGGAGGCTGAGCCAGCCCTCTGAGAAAAACCCCGCGCAAAAAACGAGGGCTCACCTTAAGGTCAGAGGCTGCATCCGTAGCCAGGATCAACTTCCCGCAGCTATGTATGCTAGCTTCCATTTCAATTAGCTTTACCTTAGCACCCTCGCCCAAGTAAGCCAATTTCATACAGGGCTCCAACAAAGCTAACTCCTGTCTGTGAGCATACCCCTATATATGAGGCAGTGAACAGGCTTTCAGGTGCTGCTGAGATTTCAGGAAAACAAAACAAAGAGATGCAGCGGCGAGGTCAATTGAGCTCCAAGACAGGAAATCAGGGCAGTGTGAGAAGCGAGAAGGGCAGGCGCTGAAGGATGGGAGCGGGGGAGGAGGAGAAGATGAACAGGACACGCGTTTTGAGTGTGCGGATACCTGAGGGATCTGGTATGGAAATCCCCAATTTCTCAGCCAAGTTGCAGCCCTTTGAACAGCGAAAGACGTCAGCTAGCACGACGAGAAGCCATGTGGGTGTAACGAAGCGAGGGCTAAGCGAGGCAACATGCTGCCAGTTCTCTGAAATGTTAAATTGAAATGCAAAGTAGGAGCAGGCCTTCTTGTTTTGAGCAGATTTCACAGCATCTGTGTGGGAGCCCTTAAACTTAGAAGGTCCATACGCAGAGCTCTGCATATTTACAGCAAATCAACATAATATTTAGGTTAGGATTAGAAAATACAGACAGCTGAAGATGAATCTTTAATTTTGCTCAGGTAACTGGGAGTCAAATTAATCTGTTCATCAAATTCAGCGAGTAAAAATACATTTCACTTCTGATTTTTTTTTAAATAATCAGTTGTCGTAAGTAAAATGTACTGCTTATACTTGTAATGTGCTGCTCATGCCTTTTTTCGCTTTTTCTTTTTACACATTTTTAAGCAAGATGTTGGCACCGAGCGAACGTAACTAGTACAGCATCAAAAAAGTCAACACATGAAAAGTTACTGTTATTTAAAAATGTGTCCAAAAACCAACAAGAGGTGATCAAAGGATTTGAAGTGAATAGTAAAGCAATCCTTTTTTTTTTTTGGTAAAAGCAAAAATTCCTTTTGCTTTGTCTGTGGAAAGTTTCAGGTTGACATTAGTGTGAACTGATCTGCATTAGAAATATCCAGATGACAACAACAACAACAGCCACAGCCACAAAAATGTGTGTATTAGTTGAATTTTTTTCAGATTAAAGAACTGTGACAGCAGAGCTTTGGAACGGCTTTGATTCGTGCCTCCTCCATACAAAAGTGAATGAGGAAAAAAACCAAAACAAGGTAAAATAATTTCAAATGGTGATCATAGCACGCATGAAGGCCTGCTATTACAAAAAAAAAAAAAAACAGGGAACAGTGGTAAGAAGCAAACCCAGTGATGTACTTGTTCTCCATTCAGTCACGTTATTGCTTGTGAAAAAGCTAGAAAGCAGAAAACAAGCTTCGGTTTGGCGCGTTCAACCAACCACAGACAAAGGGGTTGCATTTCTGTGGTTGTTCCCTCTACATAACTGTATGCAGGACATTTACATTTGTTTAAAACCTTCCTCCTCATTACAGCTGAAAGAACCAATCCAACCCTTAATGCACAGGTTTGCACAATGCATGCTTGAGATTTGGGAGTTGAGCCATACCCATCACAGGATTCTCTGCGTGGGCTCGCATAATTCCAACTTAAGAAGTCACACGCCACAAAGGTTGGAAACCGCTGCACTGCTGCATTTATATACACTGCTGAAAAAAACTGCGAGGCTGCATGTATAAGAAGACTTAATTTGGTTTAATTGAATTTAGCTGAGACACACATACAATAAAAGTTTGATGGTCTCTGCATGTGGAGAAAACCTCCCTTCTGAGGATTAAAGTCATCTAGTTAAGAGTCCAATGACTAATATTCCACCTGAAGCAACCTAAAATGAGGAATTATATAAGGAAGCTTTAGTTAAAACTGGATTTGTGAAAGTTGACAAAGATAAAAACAAGGCAGATATCATTAGTGGGCAGGTAATAAGTCAGGGCTAATCCAAGCACACTCCCACCGGCTTAGTCATCCCAGCTCCACGCTGATCAGACGGTGCAACTGGTCACAGTTTGTCAAAACGCAGCTTGCACTCTGAGCAGATTGAAATCATTTCTCTACTCAACACCACGCCACAGACAGATCTTTTAAGGAGTGACACAAAACCGTCAACAGTTCAATGGTTTATCAGTCATGGAGGACAAAGGGGCTCAGCGGTAAAAAAAAATATCCACCTGATGTCATCAGCAAGTGCATCATAAATCCTATCCTTTGCCTGGGGACCAGAGACTGACTTCACACCTCTGTGACACTCTCTAACCCCAGGGTTTCTGACAGGGAAAAAAACTTGAAATATCTTTCTGGGCACGGTGTCAGATGCTCGGCATGAAATATTCATAATCTGAGAGCAGAGCCACAATAGAGGAGGTGGCAGCATGCGCGGATTTGACTTGCAGAAACTGAGATGCTTAAACCACATTGACCGATTTCTCCCATCACAAGTTGTCACTCACAAATTCACTTTCACGTCAGTTTTTCTCGGATGAATGGCACAAGGCCATCTGTCATTTGATGCCTTTTAACTTATACGCATAAACCCTTTAGTGCATCTGTCCAGCTGCATTGCTTTTTTTTTTTTAACGTCCTGGATCCTTATGCTTTAAGCCATACAGCTATACTTGTATAACCTGGACATTCTCAGGTTTGTGTTTTTCAGTAGAGAAATCATAAAAGACAAACTCAACAAACCAATGTTGTGAATGTGTCTCAAAACCTTACAATTAAACTCAAATACTTCATATTTTTGGATGCGGTTTAAGTTTTGTATACGTCATAAATTTTTGCATAAACGGTCTTTACCTTACAAATAAAGCGCCTTGAGGCAACTGCTGTTGTGATTTGGCGCCGTATAAATAAAATTCAATTGAATTGATTGAAGATTTTAAAAAAAGGATCAAATTAACACTATTTTTATGGTTTTTACCTACTGTTTGTTTCGTGATAGCTCAAGAACATGCACCTTGTTTGATGTCCCATTCTCTATAATCGATTTTGAGCTGACGATGTTTGAAACAAACCATACAACCGAACACAGTATAATACTGTTCATGGATTAATTATGTCAAACAAGTTTTTAGTATCTGTTATGACATCACAGTGGTTATAATGAAGGGAAATGACTTCCTGTGGAGGCTGAAGATTAATTAAATAACACCGTTATAAATAAAAAGCGCCGCAGAGCATGAAAAGGTAGCAGTAGCTGGATATGTTATGATACCAGAAATTTAGCAGCTGGCGTGAATCTCGTTAGAGTTATGACATACCCAATTTGATACAATTTACTTTACTAGCTCCTTTATTAAAAAGTAATTTTAAATTACTAATGTGGTGGTGGCAAAATGTTAACATCAGAGTTTGCTGACAGGACACAAATTGAATATTAGGATGACTGCCAAATAACCTACTAATGTCACCAGGGGGGATAATCACAGAAAGTGTAAAAGTTGGACGTATTTACTGCCACACAGTGTTTTTGTGTGTCCCCACTGGAAGCCTTTGAGGTGAACATTTACACCAAAACGAGTAACTGAGCCCAAAAACTCGGGAAAGCACCAGAAGTTTGGTTTGCAACCACAACTATTTCCATCTGGTGGCCTTCATATAGAATGTGGGTTCAAGGCACTTCCATGTTAGCCTTAGCATTTAAATAATGTTAGCCATTGCAAATATTTTAGCCTATGGAACATAGCTAATTTAGCTGTACGGTGGCAAATGCACTGCAACTTAATAAAACACTAGCAACTAGAAAAAATGCTTTAAACGCACACAAAGCACAGCAGAAGTTAAATAAAACAAAACGGATATTTAAAAAAATGCCACAAAATCTCATATAAAAACAAATTAAATAAATATATAACTCACACAAGACAAGGGAAGTATTTTATGTGGATACAGTAAGGCGATGGATCATCTACGAAGTTTCAAGCTAACAGTAAACGGCTAATACCAAATATGTATCTACAATATTGTATGAATCGTGTGATGCGTTGGTTTCTGTCATATTATTGTCTCCTCAGAAACACTTCTGTTGTGTTTCGTGTGTTTTCGCTGCATTAGAAGTTTGGTACTAAAAGGTAAATACCATGCAGTTTCAGTTCTGGTCACATCCGTAGTAGTAGTGCTTCCATTTCTGGAAGTATAGGCCAAATGAGATGGGCATTGTAGAAGAGATCCTTTAAGAAATTTCTTATATGATTTGTTTGACATATAAAGATGCCTTAATGCCCACTCACATCCTGGGCCATCTGACCAAAGGAAATCACATGATAGGTTGGGGTTAGGTTTCACAGTGAGCTCACCCGAAACCTTGGCTGATTGTGACCTACACTCATTTTCACACCTTGGCTCGTGTAGAGGATCATTAGGGGGTCCATTGTCCCTCTTGGGGGGACACTCCCACAGGCTTAAAGCTGGGACTCTCCACTATTTGACCCTAGAACTGAAGAAGCTTCTCGGATGAAACGTCCTCAAGCAACTAAAAGAAGTCTGGACGCTGTTGTTTCCAGGCTCTTTAGATGACATTTAAGTGAATTCATAGCACTTTCCTTCTTGTCTGTTTATACAGAAAGCATCTGTACTCCAGATGAAATAATTCTTTGCAGGATCTTCATTCACTGGCCTACAAACAAAAACCCCTTGATATCAGGATGGCAACCAAAGCCACAGTGGTAATTAATAAAGGCTGCCTCTTAGTGTCTTATGCCTTTGACGCCAGGAAAAGTCAGAATGTTTGATCTACCATGTGTTAGCCATGCTGGACAGATGATAGAACCAAGCGATTTACTGGTTTAAAGATGGCAGTTTATTTTGAATGGATCAGGCCATTGAGGAGTCATTTTTCCTACACGGTCGCTTGTCTTTAGTTTTTGTACCAGGGTAACGTGGTCAATAGCTTTAGTATTTAAATCGTCTACTCTATCCTGAGGAAATGAAGGAACATTGTATTTGGAATGACAGTGCAGCGTATTCAGAGGGATGATGAACAGATCACAGGGAAGAGATGAAATGGTTAAAGGTTTAGGATGTGAACAGAGCTGATTCACTGACATGTTCTATGAAACCCAAACAAAGTGGACAGCCATAGGGTTCATGTCTGTGTTATTGTCACTTTATATTAAAGTATTAAATAACAATTTTATCATAGCTGATGTTTAGCGATAGCCACTAGATACATGGACACATACAAGGTAAGCTTACAAGCCTGAGTCTCAGTTAGTAAAAACTGTGTAACAGTATATTCAGTTATGAATAAAGTTTGAGCTTTATGGAAACTGAATGCCGTTTTCCTCTATAATACATTTTCATACAAATTCTGACACAAAATTCTTGAAAGTGTCTAGTTTTCTGGAGCTTTGTGCAACTGTGCCAACTACATATAAACTTTAACACCTCTTTGTTACAGCACACTTCTTCTCATACACGACAGTTACATGGCGTGTCTGCGATACTTACTCGTGCATCCTGCACCCACAGCACTGAACAAGTTCCTCATTTATTCTGCAGACTTTCTGTGTCAACAAAAGACAGGTAACGGGTCATGTGATGATGATTAATGCAACTCAAAGAGTGCTTTTATGCTTCAGGCCTACTCTTGTGCATGTTATATCTGACTATGCTGATTGGGTTTGAGCCAAAACACAGTTAACCTGATCTCAACACTACTTTTTTACACACACAACTTTTACTAGCATATCTGACTGGTCAGCACTACACAAAGTTGTACACTTAAAATACAGCATGATGCCTCTTTCTGAAAAAGAATGAGATTTTATATGAAGCTGGTTATAAGAAGAAAGTAACCGTGATCAATGCTACATGCTAGACATCTCACACTGAAATCTCCTGAATGAGTCCTTCATCTGATTCAAGCAAAGCTCCAGTGGCTTTGTTTTTTTGTGGTGGTGCCACATAATTTTACAATGTCACAGGCTACCATTATCACCTATGTCCTTGCCATTACCTTGTCATTTTATGTATGTCTGTAAAGTCACAGTGGATAACAGCAGATTGAATCAACTTTTCAACTTGTCAGTGCTGCAGCTCTTTCAGCCTCAAAAAAAAAAAAGGAAAAAAGTGAAGGGACAGGTTTAGGCTACTCTGATGCAAGAAGGTCTTTGCATAAAGACTTTTTTTTTGCAGAAATATTAGATCTTTATTCCTTCTGCACACATCCTCAATTGTTTCAATTGCTAGCTTTGACTTAGATTTATTTCAAGGTGCTTAATTTGGATTTAAATGAAAAAAGGTCAAAGTCAGTATGAAACCGTGACATTGGCCAGAACTGCACTACAACTGAAATGTATAATGAATGAAATAAAATGAAGACTATAGGCGAGTGATTGAAGCGATTAAATGTGGCAAGGTTTGTTTTTTGTCAGAAGGTAGCCACTAAGTTAGAACTCCTGTTCCCAGTCCACAAATGATCATTTTCCTGTGTAGTTCACTTTCCTTATAAGGACAATGTAATAATACAGCTACCTATTACATGTTTGATATAACCACAAAGAAGCTGGTTATAGGTATTGAGGAATAGCTCACTGGAACAGAGGAACGGCATGTCTAATCATTCATTTTATCCACTGAATTAGGGCATTATGCAAAAAAAAAAAGAAAAAAATAGTCAAGAACACGGCATCATAATAACACGTTGTTGCTCTCCGCTCAGTGAAGTCCCCTGATGCAATTACTGAAGACTTTTTCTCTCACACTTTTTGGTACACGCTCTCAGTAATGACGAGATACCTTTTAACTTCTCAGCTAGAGTCATCATCAATAATGTATTCTCATCTGTTTAAAATTTAAAGTGCCACACATTAACGTCCTCCCGCACCTGCTCTTTCACGCTGTCCACCCTCTGCTGAGCCGCTGTTTTACCCCCATCCTCGTCTCCCTCTCTCTCCCTCTTTCTCTCGCTCTCCTCTCACTATAATAAAGACAATGACAACGACTTCTCTTTTACCGCCGAACTAGGGATGTTAAATCAAGCAGGGGCAGAGGAGGCGACAGACCACATAATGTAAGGGCATCGTCCGGACGCCTCCAATTACGCTTTGGCCTTAATTGGTGACAGTGGCAGCGGCGATGAATTCTTTAACAGTCCTGTGCGGTTGTGCCTTTCCGCGCGCAGCGAAGACCTGAGGAGGACAGCTACTCACTGCAAATGGAAGCTGACAGAAAAGCCACATGGCACAACCAATCTTGGGGAAAAAGGGCATGACAATGACTAAAGGGGCCCGGGCTCTTAAGTAGCTGAGGGTAGCTTGCAGGAAAGATGTGTATAATTAAGCGGTCTGCGTTGTGGTTCAGATGGCAAAATCCCATTGTCTTGACAGGAGCTTACTGTTGCCCTTTAGGTGGAGATGCGCAGCAGCGTACGGTCTCATTTTTCCTTCCCTTTTTTTTCTTTCGCACCCCCCCTTAGACCTCTGCGACCAAATTAATCTGCAGTTTTAAAGCTTGAATAAATCCAGTAAGTTAGAGATCTGCAGATCTAAAGGCTGCGCGTCCCTCGGGCTTTTTCTTTCTATGCTTTTTTTTAAAAAAAAAATTTCATTCCCTCCTTTCCTTTGCCCATGGAGATTGACTGGAAGCACTCGGTGTTATCTCCAGGGAGGCAAAGGTTGGTGGGAGGGGGGTGAAGGCTACAGATTTGTCCTTATCTATTCTGAGCACACCTAAAACAAATTAGACCTGGCTACCGTTGCTTATTTGGCTCCCGCACTCTCATTAAGGGGCTGAATCCAAGCTATTTTACTCAAGGTCCTGCTTCCTACCATTTCGGGCCTTGTCTTTTATCACAATAGTAAAGGTTTCCAGGCAGCCATGCCACCTTTTCATCTCACCCATTTCATGTAGTCGTATCAACACAGCACAAAGAACAGAAGGAGGGAGGGAGCGAGGGAGCGAGGGAGAGAGCGAGCGAGCGAACATCTCTGTACGCTGGGATGCTGTTTTCCTGCACATGACTTGATGCTGCCCTTTGACATTTGTTAATTGAAAGAGGAATCTGTTCAGCGGGACTTGGCTTTGTCCTTTCCTGCTTTTTTTCCTCCAGTGTTATGTTGCTATTAAAATAGCAGCCTCTCAGGATGTTATTTCAAGTAGATTTCTTTGTCATTACTATTTTATTAATGTAAAAAAAACAAAACCTACAGAAGCACGCTTTAAGTAAAATTATTCCTGCCGGTATACTTCCTGCTTCACAATAAGCTGAACTTCCATTTGGAATTAAAAGGAAGTTTCTGTTGAATTATATATTTGCAGAAGGCATGGTAGGCATTAAATCACCGATTTACGGTCTTTAATAGTGAGAGTCATCGGGAAAAAACCATACATTATAAATGCAGCGTCAACAATTATGTAAAATTCAACAGCTGAATTTGTAGCACAGCTAGAATATCTTGCAGGAACTGGTCAGGATGGTCAGGATTCAGCCTGGATTGCTTCACCGTCTAGTGCCATGCTATGTATAATAAAATCTATGACAACTGAACTGATAAATTATAAAGTGTAAGGACAGAGTCCAAAGATTTCTCAGAAAAATAAATGTTTTAAAGGTTTTCTGAGACACATTCAGTTCACACGCAGAATTGTTTATGAACATGATCTTGAACAGAAGCACCAACGATTCCCAATAAACTGAATGTATTTAGATCTTTGAACCCCTTGTTGTACGCCACCTTAGAGATAATATTTCTCAAACATGGGCTCAGTGTTCTGATATAAACCCGAAGGGTTAAAATAAATGGAAAGCAAACAGAAAATACCAAAATATACACAACATATGTACAAACATAATATTCTAGTAGTAAGTAATATAAGATGTGATTTTGGCCTTTATTTGACACCCAGGCCTCTGCAGCACCTTTGGTTTGGGTTGACAGTCTAAGCAGGTGAGTTATAGCAGCATCCTGGTAACACAATGGCAATTTTGAGACTCTGAACTATTAGCAGAAAGATGAGGCTATGTTCACTACAAGGCCAAACGCTGTATTGGGGGGGCGGGGGGGCGGGCGGTGTGGAGTAAACATAACTACAAAGAGTGAAATTGATACATACATATATATTTTTACGTACTTTAATTGTTTTGTTCGGTGCAGCACAGTTTGTATTGTATCTTCACTGACAAACATTAAGAAATTTAAAATAAGACTATGCAGAAATAAGAGCTGGAGTGAGGCAGACAGGTGAGGTAAACAGAGGTGAAGATGCAGCTTACCCTCATACAAGTATAGCATTTGAAAGTTAATGAAGGACCTCTGAGCCATCTGAGCTAAAGCTATGCAAAGGTAACTGCTCAGGAAATGTTAGGTTAGATGAGATTCCTCTGCCAGACTAATCCATCCTGGAGCCTGAGAGCAGCACAGAGACGGAGCAGACAGAGAGCAGAATCTGCTGCAGAACAGCACAGCGGTGACAGAGGGCAATTCTCTAGGGCCTTGCATTAGCGCGCTAAATTAAAGGGGGTATTAGATTAAATTGGCTCTCCGATTTCAGGGGTGTGAGTAAAATTCTGATTTGCATTTCCACCGCTGCTTAAGATATAATTAGTTCAGGGTGATTCCCATGTGGAAAACACTGACAGCCAAATCTAACTGGCTGCCAGTAGCTTATCGTCTCTTCCAAGGCAAAAGGTAGACTTGGCTCATGTTCAGTGTGTGCGTTTGTGACTGCGTAGTTAGATGCTAGATTGTGTGTGCGTGTGTGTTTGCGTACATCTTGTGTGTGCGAGAGAAAAAGAGGAAGAAGAAGAAAAGGTGACACGCGGAGTGCAACTACGTGTTACAACATGTGATGCTGCACATATTGCGTGCACCATTTGACTCCTCACACTTCTTAATAAAATCCCAACGAACCCCGAGCGTCGTCAACAAGGCGAAAAGACACCCACTCAGCGCCAACGTACATAAAACTGCACAAATTCACACCTCTGAGATGCCTTTAAATGCAAGCCCATTTACACTGCAGAAGGCGCACCTGTAATTACAGTTCCAGAGTCAAAAATAACAATTAGCGCTGGAGAAGTCCATACTAGGAATTACTGAACTAAGAGAAAAAGCTTTTAAATCCAAGTTAGGATTTGTTTGGGGGGCTTCACACCCTCGGTAATTCTAACCTTCTTTGCAAATGGATGTTTTCCAAAAAGTGATGCTACCCATGGATTATGAGCTCAGGCTCAGCTTCCTGGACACCTGTTTGGAACACCTGTTAGTACATCATCTATAGAGTCAGCATCCGATGAGCTTCAGACTGACACCTCGGTAATATCCACATCCAGCTCATACTCAATAACCTCCTTAATGGCCCATTTAATTAAACTCTTAAACCTTAATTTTTTTGCCCCTTAATAGCAGAGTCTTGTACACTGTATGACAAGTCATGCGTGCAGTATGAGCCCACTACTGTTTTCTAAATCTAAGCTTCAGCATGTTTTAAGAGAAACATCCAAACCTGACACATTTGATTCTGCATGACACCACCAAACATTTAAAAATATTTAAAATGCAAGCCTCGAAAGTCTCTTTCCTAAACAGTTGCTTTTTATATTTGTAATGTTTGTCCTTTAAAATCATTGTCTTTATCCCCACTGTGACAATATTTCTACTTGTCTGAGAGCAAACCATCTCAGTTCATAGACACCCACTATTGTTATGGATGTATTTATTTATTATTTATTGAAATCTTGATTTCTCTTCCAAAAAGGTTGAAATCCTCCCACTTCACTGAGAGATTCGTTCACCCTGTTTTCTAAAAGAAAACAGTGAGAAAGGGTGAATGCACAGACATGCACTTCATACACATGCCATGCAATAAATGTATAACTTCTGAAATGATGCAGAATTTAAACAATAAACTTTGATGGTGTGCCTTCAGAGCTTGCGTGTAACAGCTGATCAGTTTAAGGGATTAAGTTGAGTAAAACAGACATGTAGATTACTGTGTCGTTGACCAAGAAGCAAAGCTTTGGAGGCTCTGGACTGGAGAAATTGATTACAAGGTGCTAATGTTGCCAGGCTGTGACTGAATTGATGGAAAATCTCCATGTGGCAAACAAAAGTGATATTTATGATAAATACTAAAACGTTACATCACAGACTTGGGCACTGGTGGAGTCAACATTGTATTACTGAACAAGTGTGAGAACCAAACAAGAATCAGACAAACTGATGTCTTGACTTGACTTCAGATTTAGCAAAGCATACATCCATACATGGTGTTTTTCCTCAAAGATTAGGCAATATTTCAGAATTAACCTTGTTATCCTCCCTGTGTAATCTCCTGATTAGAGAACAAATTATCTGGCACTCTGGCTGCATTTGGTGGAAACTCATCCATACAGGCGCATGTTAAGTCATAACCTCAGGATAATCAGAACCATATTTGCAACTCAACATTCGTATTCCGCCTGTGCACCTGATAATCAAATGTCAGCTGGTAAATAGATCAATTAAAACAAATCTTTAAAAACAATTCAGCCCTGTGTCCTAATGAAGCCTCTTGCTAGCTCTCAGTTAAGCCGATTCCTAACATGTTTTTCCCTTTCCTAAGTGGAGCAGATTATTATTATTTTTTTATGCATCATGCCCCAGACTGATGCATAATTGCCCATAATGGCGTAAATATAATGTAAAATGACTTTATCTCCACCCCACTGTGATATGCACAATCAATTCATACAGGATAAGTGTGAAGGGATCAGTCTGGGTGCTTTATTCCCCTCCCCAAATAAAACTTGGGGGATGTTTTGAGAAACGCCATCAGCAGCTCTGCCATCACTCTCACCATCTCTTGGTGGTCGGAGGCTGAGGCTTTGTGAGATATTGATTCTCCCCATCCAGAGACGGTTTCCATAATTGGTTAAAATGACCGGGTGCAGAGAGAGATGGCTCTCTGCTGAAAACCATTTCCCAGCCCTGCTTGGAGCTGAGCCAAGCTCGGGGTTGTTCGGATGCGTTCCAGCCCCAGCCTGACTGGCAGCAATTAGGGGTGTCTGAGCCAAGCTCAGCTTGCGCTCCGCACAAACACCCCTAATTACTGCCAATTAGGCTAGGCGGGTAGGCAGATTTGAGAAACCGGGGGGATGTTCAGGCATGGGTGGGCATGGAAACAATTTTCAAGGGCTTAGAACGTGACTGGATGAAAAGGTTAATGCTTTGGAGTGCAAGGGGATAATAACAAAAGAAGGGGAAGCAGAGCCCCGGTTCTCACCTCCAGCGATGAGCCTGGCTTCTTTTTCAGCTCCTCACATTTCCTAAATTTGCAGATCTGGTGGCCCGTTTTGCGGTTCCGACAACTGCTGCAGACACCACAGTTGATTAGCCGCCTGCAGGGTGCACAGACCCCACACCTTTTCCTTTTCTTCTTTGCTGGGTTTCCACTGGATGCTGAGGAATTATTCTGTGGGCAGTCTGCCAGATTGGCAATTTGAAACGCACTGTCTGTAACGGCTGCTGAGGCTGCGGGGGAGTGAAGGGCTGTCATGACGATGACCCCGGGAGGTAATGAGATGCCCCCTAAAGCCGGAATAGCGGAAAAAGTTCCAACGCGTTCTGGGAGATTCATTATCTCTGCTTCAGCAGCGCCGCATTTCAGCTTGTTCATGCATTCTCCTGCTAAAGGTCTGCAGTGTTCGGGGGATAAGGTAGAGAGGAAATTATTATTTGCCATTTGCAGCGTCTCTGGCGGCACGCCAGGCTTCCCCGGCCTCTGGGAGTCATTTCTATGCATGCTGGTCCTATTAGGGTTTATTGCCGCTGATTTCCTTCCCCAGAGCATGGCGTTATCACAGTTCCAAGGGGACATACCAATTCTAGCACTGGGAAAAATGGGCGTCGTGATGCGGGCAATCTTAGCAGTCTGTGGAAATGCCCCATTGGTTTTATAAAAGTTTGCAAAAGACCTGTACCTTTCCATTTCTGCATTATAATCCAAAAGCTGGCTTAATCCACCATCCTGAAGATTATCCTTTTGTAGCAGAGACACATCTGCATTCTGTCCATTTTCAATGCAAAGTGCATTGTTTATGTTAGACATGGCTGAGGAACGGTAGTCAGTGTTTAGGAGAAGAGAGTGAGGTTACAGCGGCCTTCGTCAAAGTGAAGCTGGTTACGAACAACGAGTTACCATCCTGGTTTGTCTCCTCCAGAGCTAAAAAGAAAAAGAAAACAAAACAAATGAGAAGAAAAGAGACAAATACTTTCATCCTGATCACTTTCCACTTCTCAATTTCAACTTTTCTCTGAAAAAGAGAGGCTGATATTGTGAAGAATCCTCTGGCACAGTGTTTATGCTCTGACAGTATAATCACAAAAAGTCATCAAGTGACAATAACGTGATGGCTGTGACAGACCAACGTGTCATTATTATTATTGATAGAAAATTTTTTGCATGTTTATTTAAAAAAATTCTCTTGCCAGGGTCTTCTTACATATTTTCAAGAAAACTCAATCTGCTGCTTCACAGGATAAACACAAACATCTGGATATGCAGCAGTGCATTTAATAAAAACGTGAAAATTTAAATATTCTATCCAAAATCATATTATTTTGGAAAAGTTAGAAGCGAGCCTCATGTCATGTGAAGACATGCACAAAATCACATTCCTGCAGGAGGTTCTTAAAAATAATCTGGCTTGGGTGTGAGGATTTACAGAGTTAAACATTTTCAAATCTCTTGATTTTCGCCTGTAGTAACCGTAATTGCAAAGCTGGCCCATCCCTGTAAACAAGACTCTGACCAGCCTGAGCAGCAAGTGGTATTCATTCATGGCCAGCTCTATTACATTTACTCTGTGACAGCGCTCAGTGATAGCCACTGGTGAATTTCCAACCAGATCATGGACCAGACCAACTACAGTGTCAGCTGCCTCAGGACGGGACCCATGCATGTGTGTGTCCATGTGTGTGTGTGTGTGTGTGTGTTTGTGGGGGGTGGGGGTGCTCCATTTCCTCTCTCACTCTCTCTCTCCCCCAGTCTGTCTGGATTTGGTTTCCACAGATAAAAGCCCATTAGACACATCTCCCCTACTTCCATTACCTTTTTCTGGGCTTTCTCTCTTAATTGCCAAAGCTGATCCATTGCTAGAACACTAAAGCATTTCAAATCACTTCCATGGTGCTACCCAGCAGCTGTCTTGAAAAGAATGAATTATAAATATGCACACACAGAACAAGAGGTATCACACTGGGTGGCATTATCAAAGTCCTCAATATACTAAAGTGTATCCACTACTAAACATGCTCAAAGAGTCAAGCATTTGTCCCGTTAACCTGACACCAGATTATCAGGAGAATAAAATCTAAATAGTGTTCCATACGGTTTTATATAGATATATTTTTTCTCTCTTTCCAGCAATTCTTGAGGTCTCGGTACACTTTACACTTTTAATTTTCACGAAGCAAATGTGAGAAGACGAGTTTTATCCACCATAGTCTCCAGATCTGGAAGTTCAATGTCAGTGTGGCATCTGAAACAACCGCCAGCCACCCGTAAACAAAACCTCCTTGGCTTAATGATCAGCCCTCCTCAGGGTCATTATTACTTAATCAATTCACCCCTGGAGCGAAATACGCAGCCCAAAGGCAATCAAGTCACGGACATTGATTTTCAGCCTGTAAACAAAGTTTAGAGAGACAGAAATGTTCAATACTCGAAGCTGGAGAGACAGAGGGAGAAAGAGGGGGAGAGGAGAAAGATAACCAGAGAAAGGTGGAGAGTGCGAAAGGGAGACCGAAGAAAGAAAAGTAAAAAATAAATAAATAAATAAATAAATAAAACACGTCCGGTGATCAGCAGCTGTACCTCTGCTGTGCTGCACAATGATGCCATTAATTACACCCAGCCTGGTCTGAGCTAGACATCCAGATCAAAGGTCATGCATAGATAATCCGGAGAGGGAGTGCGGTGCAACAGTGCGAATAAAAGCCCCATAAAAATAATCTGACACTGGCCGGATCACTTGGCAGCCACACGGACACAAATCGGGACAGCAAAACGGGAGGGTAAAACAAATGCAACCGGACGCCAAAATAAGGATGGACAAACACTCGGAGCGAGAGGGAAAGCTTGAGAGAGAGAGAGCGAGAGAGGGAGAAGAAGGGAGAGAGGGAGAGAGCATCACCTACCAGGTTCCTGTTGAGAAGAGCTCCCAAGATGCTACCAGCCGGAGACCGTGTAACGGCACATCACTGCGAAGGGATACGCGGGGGGGAAATAATGCAAAGACGCGAGAAGACGCACAGACATAGGCTGCCGGAGGAGAACAGGGAGACTGTGTGTGTGTGTGTGTGTAAGTGTATGTGTGTGTGTGCTGAGAACGCTCAAAACAAAAGGATCATTTTTATCGACTTTCTGGACACGCTAGGGGGGGAAAAAAGGTTGAAAAGTGCATAAATAAGCCAAAAGGTGTCGGGCGAAAAAGAGAGAGAAAGGGGAAGCGGAAATCGCAGAGGTGGTTAGGTGTTTCCTCTCTTCTTGATCCGGAGGCTGTATTGTGTGTGTCTGCCTGGTCTCAGTTCAGCCCGTGTCTCCTGTCGCTGTGTGTGGCTGATTGGTGCTGAGGTGAGGAAGCAGGGATGTGGACACCTACTGATCATTGGCTGGAAATTACTATAGAAACACTCGGGAGGTGGGAGGGATGGATGGCTCAGGGCGCCCTACAGGGAGAAAATATCTACGGCAAATATCTGCGTCTTCAACCCTCGTGGTGTCCTCTTTCACCCCTTTATTTTGACAAAAACATTTTTAATATACTTCTTTAATAATGACACATTTAGAGAGGGTGAGGGGGGGGGGGGTACGCGTCTTTTAATAAGAGTTGGGGTAACTTGTCAAATTAATTTGAATGGAGCTGAGCTGTGATTAAGATAAAATGCCTCCACCAACCCTCCCCCCGTCCATCGACAGCCATAATTACCAAGACCTCGAGGATTCATCACACTCTAAGTCCTGCCTGCTCACCACCCATGTCTACACACTTCCCGTTGACAACAGGATCTTGCCTGGCACATTTTACACCATGAGTCCCAGTGTGTGGCAGTCCCGTCCGATCATGTTGATGCTTGGGTTATGATGGGACCTTCACCTTTGTAACCCCATTCTTGGTTTTAAGTTACTTTGCATTATAGAGAAAAAGCAAATACAATACACAATGTTTGTCTTTACTGTTTCAATAAAACAGAAGGTGAATAAGATATAAACTTATCACCAAAAATTAGGAAATTTGTGTTTGGTTGATTTTTGTAAGGAAAATCCATTTGTGGGTTACGCTCATGACAAACTTGCCAGATCATCTCTGCCAGTACTAAACAGCTTATTTTGCTATCGACTTTTGTTTGGTTTATTGGATTGGATGATTGAAGTTTGAAGAAACAGAAGCATATTAGGAATTTAACAATTTATTCATTTAACAAGCAGGAGCCTCAGCAGCATGTGGAAGAACCGTACATAGCCACAACAGCCTGGCTCCTCCTCCCCATACTCGTCACCAGCTTGGTCACACACTGCTGTTGGATGGCATCACATTCGCCAGCATTTGTAGCAAAAATTAGCCAGTGTGTTGTTGGGGGTTTTTTTTGGTAAATTATGCTCGAACTGCACACCCAGGCTGATCCAACAAGAGGTCAGTGGGGTTGAGTTCAGGAATGCAGGCAGTCACCTGTCCTCTCCACTCCCAAACTTGAGGTAGTCTCTGGGCTCATCGCTTAACATAATGTTCCTCCACATGTTCAGGTTCCAGCGGACATGTTGCCAACACCAGAGCAAATAGGTCTGATGATAAAGGGCATTCATGGCAGGTCTCCTGGCAAGTATTTCATGGTGCAAGCAACATACTCACCCCTGCTGCTCAACCCGAAAATGCATTTTCAGGTTGAGCATTTAATGGGTGAGTATGTCATTTAAGGGGAAATAAACAGGTTTACCAACAGTATAATATCAAAGTCAACTTTATTGTCAAAAACAATATGTAGAGATCAAACACAGGAATTTGAAATTGCAGTGCCCCCAGTTTATTTTATTCAGGTCCTCAAAATCATTACAATCACAGTGCTACTTATAAGTCATTAACAAATACTCAGTATAGAATATGGCAATCATAACAATAATCATTTAATTCACAATAGAGCTAAAATTGTACCATTTTTCATGTTCTCTTAAGTTGCACGACATTTCCTGAGTTAATCATCAGAAATTCAGAGACTGATGTGACAGCATCTATTTCTTGTTTTGTTTCACTAAAGATCCCAAACCCCAAATATATTCAATTTACAGTCATTAGAAAAAACAAAACAACAAATGTTGATACTTGAGACAAAAATGGAAAAACAAACCACCAACTTTCTCGTGTTTTTGTTGATATGATTCATTATCTGAGTTTCTACCAGCTGATTTTCTGTCAATCGGTGAGACGATCAATCATTTCAACTCCGCTGCAAAATGGCATTAAGTCGCAGAGGAATACACAGTCCCTGCGTCGCTTCTACTTTTAAAGCACGCTTATGTGTGAGTAAACACAGTGACAGCTGCACTGACACATTTCTAAGCCATAATCTTCCAGGTGAGCTGTGCGGCGCAGGCCTATGGGCTGCTAAAGGCGACGCTTTGATGACTGTGTTTAGAGGTGGCAATAGAGAGGACGAGGAAGAAGCGAAAACTTCTGTGATAAGGATTGTATAATTTTATGTAAACATCATTTAAACTTTGTTCAGAAATGATATTTGGATTATAAAAGTCATTTCTTCAAATTCAAACATAATTCTTTAAGAGTATTCCAACATTTTGAAGTACTGATAAGGAAAAATGTAAAGATTTGTGTTTTACTGTAGTTTAATGGGAAAATGCGGTGAATATGCAACACAAACTATAACGATAAATGCACCTCACCTCAAATTTACTGATGTAGCTCCATGACGTAACAACTGATTTGGGTGTAAGTCTTTCCTTTGTTTTTGTTTTGTACCTGACAAACCTCTCTGTCTACAAGAAACCCTTTGTGCCTAAAAAAGGTCTGACCTGACAAACCTTCACCTTTAACCCTTCACCTCTGTGAAGTCATTGCTGGTCAGTCATAATGGGCACAATGATTTGTTTGGAATAACTAAGAATGTGCACCAGGGCTTTCCCGACACACTTAGAGGAGGAAAACAGCCTTGGCATGACGTGCACAGTTATGAGAGCTGTAATATTAAAATCCTATTGTGACATATCATTTTAAGGGGGTTGTTATGCCACAAGCTATACAGTCATGCACCGATGAAGTCACTCAGCGCTGGTGGTGTGGGGGAAAGGAGCAATGCTGAAGACCTGAAGGATTAATCTGACATAGAACCGTATATACTACCTATGAACTTGGCTCCATGTGTGTGAAAAACTGGAGGTAAAAGTGACAGAGGAGGGATGAATCGATCTTACACTGAAATAACAGCTGACAGCAGCAGAGAGACCATTAAAAAAACTGAGAGCTGTAAAATTACTGGCTCCCAGTCAGAGGTTAAGGCAAAATTTGATTGGTTTAACTGAGGAAAGTGCACTCTCAGTCAGCTGATGTGATGAGTTAGGAGAAAGAAGACAGAGAATGTAAATAAGGAGCATAAGCAAGAGATTGTCTTCCTCAGAGCACTGTATTAAACTTAATATGTCCCAGCAGTGAGTAGAAGCAGTGGTGCATGGGCATGTTTAGGAAAATTGGTAGGTGTATCAACAAAAGTGTTAATATGTATGGTCAAGTGTATGTGCGTGTATATGTGATTAGAAAGTCAGAGATTGGTTTGTTTGGGTCTGGAGTAGTGAAGTTTAGTATCAACAGTCTCACACTCAACTGTCATCTTTAAGCTGAGGCTACTTTTATACGGGGATCAAAATCCTCCAATATGTTCACTCTTTTCCATCTCTAAATAGAAAAAAAAATTGACCACTACGTTTGCTCTGTCAGTTATTATTGCACAACAAATGAATAAACTCAGATGTTTGCTCATACAGTGGGGCAAAAAAGTATTTAGTCAGCCACTGATTGTGCAAGTTCCCCCACTTAAAATGATGACAGAGGTCAGTAATTTGCACCAGAGGTACACTTCAACTGTGAGAGACAGAATGTGAAAAAAAAATCCATGAATTCACATGGTAGGATTTGTAAAGAATTTATTCGTAAATCAGGGTGGAAAATAAGTATTTGGTCAATAACAAAAATACAACTCAATACTTTGTAACATAACCTTTGTTGGCAATAACAGTGGTCAAACGTTTACTATAGGTCTTTACCAGGTTTGCACACACAGTAGCTGGTATTTTGGCCCATTCCTCCATGCAGATCTTCTCAAGAGCAGTGATGTTTTGGGGCTGTCGCCGAGCAACACGGACTTTCAACTCCCGCCACAGATTTTCTATGGGGTTGAGGTCTGGAGACTGGCTAGGCCACTCCAGGACTTTCAAATGCTTCTTACGGAGCCACTCCTTTGTTGCCCGGGCGGTGTGTTTTGGATCATTGTCATGTTGGAAGACCCAGCCTCGTTTCATCTTCAAAGTTCTCACTGATGGAAGGAGGTTTTGGCTCAAAATCTCACGATACTTGGCCCCATTCATTCTGTCCTTAACACGGATCAGTCGTCCTGTCCCCTTGGCAGAAAAACAGCCCCATAGCATGATGTTTCCACCCCAATGCTTCACAGTAGGTATGGTGTTCTTGGGATGCAACTCAGTATTCTTCTTCCTCCAAACACGACGAGTTGAGTTTATACCAAAAAGTTCTACTTTGGTTTCATCTGACCACATGACATTCTCCCAATCCTCTGCTGTATCATCCATGTGCCCTCTGGCAAACTTCAGACGGGCCTGGACATGCACTGGCTTCAGCAGCGGAACACGTCTGGCACTGCGGGATTTGATTCCCTGCCGTTGTAGTGTGTTACTGATGGTGACCTTTGTTACTTTGGTCCCAGCTCTCTGCAGGTCATTCACCAGGTCCCCCCATGTGGTTCTGGGATCTTTGTTCACCGTTCTCATGATCATTTTGACCCCACGGGATGAGATCTTGCGTGGAGCCCCAGATCGAGGGAGATTATCAGTGGTCTTGTATGTCTTCCATTTTCTGATGATTGCTCCCACAGTTGATTTTTTCACACCAAGCTGCTTGCCTATTGTAGATTCACTCTTCCCAGCCTGGTGCAGGTCTACAATTCTTTTCCTGGTGTCCTTTGAAAGCTCTTTGGTCTTGGCCATGGCGGAGTTTGGAGTCTGACTGGTTGAGGCTGTGGACAGGTGTCTTTTATACAGATGATGAGGTCAAACAGGTGCCATTCATACAGGTAACGAGTGGGGGACAGAAAAGCTTCTTACAGAAGACGTTACAGGTCTGTGAGAGCCAGGGATTTTCCTTGTTTGAGGTGACCAAATACTTATTTTCCACCCTGATTAATAAATTCTTTACAAATCCTACCATGTGCGTTCATGGATTTTTTTTTCACATTCTGTCTCTCACAGTTGAAGTGTACCTCTGGTGCAAATTACTGACCTCTGTCATCATTTTAAGTGGGGGAACTTGCACAATCGGTGGCTGACTAAATACTTTTTTGCCCCACTGTATACACAAACATTACGCCCACTGACAGGTGAAGTCAAGGATTTGAGTTGTCAAGGGCCAAATTGTGATGGCTGGACAACTGGGTCTCTCCAGAACTGGAGATCTTGTTACGTGTACCTGGTCTGCAGTGATCAGTATTTAGCAGAAGTGATCCAAGGAAGGAACACTGGCAAACCAGTGACAGGGTCATGGACAACCAAGACTCACTGACGCATATGGAGAGCGAAGCTGGCCTGTATGGTCCGATCCAACAGACGATGCAGCAGTTAGCATCAAGATAATGAACCCTGGCACGAAGCAAAAATTATTTAGAAGTGGTTTGAGGAGCACAACAACAAGTTCCAGGTGTTGACTTGGCATCCAAATTTCCCAAATCTCAATCCAATCAGGCATCTGTTGGTTGATCTTGTTACAGATACCACAGCACACCTTCGGGGGTGTAGTGGAGTCCATACCTCAGTGGGTCAGGAAAAATAGGAACCAGCACAATGCTAGGCAGGTGGCCATGATGTTATGTTATGTAAATGTTGTGCAGCATGTAAAGGCTTTGCAGTCATGAAATGAAATCCAAGGAAATGAATGCTTCAGAATTCTTCACAGACAGATCATCATGAATCCGTGTAAATGCTCAAATACACTCTGCATGTAACATTAGTGTTAAACTTATGTAAATGAAGAAAACACAAAAATGATTACTTCAAATTCAAACTGGAGACATAACACACACAACAAAAATCACACCAGCTGTTATGTTTCTTTTCCCACTTTGCTTACTTATAGATCGCTACCATTGAAGGTCTGCCTGGCTTTGTGTAGCCCCGCGATAGATACAACCGAAAAATTAAAGAAATAAAAGATCTCCACAGCCTCCTTCATATTCATTGTAATGTGTGTTTTATGCAATTTCTATAAATCGTTTTTCTTTTTCTTGTTTTGATCACTGTAGCGCGGTGTCCTTTTCACATCGCTGTACCACATGCTGTTTTGAGACTACAAAATGCATTTTACAGTTTTGGGTTTTTTTTGCAAAGGATAAATCCTGAATAAATTTGTCTTGACATTTGCCTAAAATAATGATCAATCAGAGCTTTTGTTCTTAGACATGAGACTTGATTGACAGTTACTTTTAAAAAGAAGAAGAAGAAGAAGAACCTCTCTTGAAGTGAGATCGGTATCAGAAACTGTGCATCTGTGTGTGGAAGCTCCTCTCTCTGAAAATCATTTCATCTTCCTGGCGATAATAGCCCCCAAGGGAAATCTGCCTAGGTGGTCTTAACCTCTCAGTCTGCAGAGCTACGGCAGTGTATGGGTCTCTAGCAGTGGGAGGCATGAACCTTCGTGGCAGGCCTTTGTTCCTATCTGTGTGCTGCTGGCGTTGCTTCCCATGCATCTGCTCCTCCCCCTGTTTCCTTGAGCTTTCCACTGAACTCAGAGGAGTAATTAATAACCATGACCCCCTGATTTAAATGTAGCCTGCATTTGGTCGATGGGAACAGAATCATGGAGGAGTGAAGTTGTAAGACATGGGTGTTTGAGGATTGATGGTGTGTATCCATTGATTCATCCGTTTCAATGTGATCCGAGCTCCGTGCTCACATCTGTGAGGGGAAAAAAAAAGGCAGTGATCATACAGGAACCCCGCTCATATTCATCCTCCTTTTCTTGCCTCGCGAGATCAGGAAAAAATGATGCAAACAAAACATATTTCACAAGAAAGGAAAACTATTAAGCTTTGGTGGACATGGAATGATCCACATAATGATAGGAAGCGAGTAACTGCATCATACCTGAGCTTGTTAATTCAGACACGCTCTATACTTCTGTCTTGCTTTAGATGGCTTATAACACTTTCAGGGTGTAATGATGTTTGTGTGCAAGTGAGGAAAAACCACAGCAGAGCCACAACTGTTTCTCAGATGAAATAAAATATCTGACCAGAAAGAGGGAGGAGCTTGACTGTAACTTCTGGGGGTGTTTCTGATTGGCTCCCACATACTGTTAAGGTAAACAGAATTCCTTTGAGGCCTTCAAAGCATGAAGACGCAGACACAGATGGAAAGAGAGTGAAGAGAGACTAAGAGAAAAAGAGGGCTAGAACAACTTGGGAAAATAAACAGTGGGAGATTATGGGTTTGGCAGTGATGCACCAGAGTATAGCAGCAACCTTGGCAGCATTTATTCAGAAAGCAGCTTCACTTCCTCCTGCAGTCTTTAATATATGATGCCCTCACCTTTTGCACATTAGCCTTCTGCTGTGATTTAACTGTTTTACGCTGCTTCCTTGGGTTGCATTTGAGCGATTCCACCTCCCGTTGCAATTACCTGCTAATTGGAGTAGAGCGCCCCTCATTGTGCTGAAAAGAAACTCCCAGCACACGGTCTGCTACAGGTGACGGCATCTACACACAATCACTCCCACACATAACACAGCTTAGACCTGAGGAAAGAAATATCTTCATGTGGCCTACATGAATGAAAATTTGGGGTCAACGCTGTAGATCTTTAGAGCTAGAGCTTAGAACTTTCTTAAAAATGGCAGGAGCCACAGGAACACAACTTGCAGAAGACTTTACCAATCGTTATGAGCGTAAAGTGCTACAACACGTAGTTCATCACATGCAGCTGCATATGAGACTGCATAGCTACAGACCAGTGCCAGTGTTAACCCACTCCAACCAGCCCGTTCTCATTCCCAGGGTGTCAATTACTGCAGCTTTGTCAAAGCTTCTGGCATCTCCAAATTAAGCACAAGCTGTCCTTTGGCATCGGTGCCATGATGCACTGGGGGTTTTTTTGGTGACAGTGAGATGGGTCTCTCATTCCCAACTTGTCAAATATGGAAGTTTATAGAGGATCCCTTGGAACCACCATTTGAAAAATGGCACTTACCCTTGGGTTTTTAAACCCAAGGGTAAGTGCCATTTTTCAAATTGCAGGCTTAATGCTGTGAATTAGCATTTTTTGTTTTTTTTACCCAAAACATATTTTCCTAAAACTAACAAAGTAGCTTTTAGCGTTTGAACCAGGCCAGCAACTAGAATAAAGAGTAAAAAACAAATAAGCAAACAAATAAGCAAGTAAAAACCAAGTTCAAAACACAAAACTTCCAAATAGGGTTTATGATTTATGACAAGTTCCTATTTGTGACAGCGCTGCATCACTTTATGCGGCAAGTAGCATCATGCTGTCCCAGATACCACAGGAAACTTTCATAGATTTTCTTAGGTGGAAATAGGAAAACAACTGGTTTTGAGGCAGTCTAATGTACTGCTTTGGCTCTTTGATGTTGCTTTGAGGAAACAGAGAAATAGTTTTGAAAAAAAAATACAAATATTTTCTCTTTTTTTAAACTTTGCTTAGCATTTGCTTATTTGGTCTTTTCTGGGGTGGCGCTGTCATTTGGTGTTCGCGCTCTCTGCGGTAGAATATCACTTCCTGTTCCAACATACAGTGGTGTTTCTGAGTAGCTTATCTTATCTGCGTAGCAATTTAATTAAAAACTTAGACATAACTTCTTATTTCATTGTGTAATCTTCACGTGCTTTATCCAAAGCACACGTTCTGTGTATTCACTCGCTAATGTATAGTCAAAGTATTCACTTACTGTTTGTTTAGGGTTTTGCTATCTTAGCTTAGCTTGTAGCTGACTTGCTAGCAGCATGGCCTCTTCACCTGTCCCCCCTGCACTTTCATGGATCACCTAATTGGAGACTTGGCTTTGCACCCTCGAAAACCCGTAGCTAGCCAGGTCCCTGTAGCCAGTGCCCCGCTAGCTGTCTCCCAGCAGACTGTCCCTAGCAGCTGGGGAAACAGGATGGTTAGGTGACGGTGAGGACTACACTTCGTCCTAAACAGAAGCCTCTGGTACACCACCAACCTGTTCATGTGTCTAACCTGTTCATGGATCAAACTCTGGTAATTGGCGATTCTGTTCTGAGATGTGAAGTTAGAGAGATAGGATACAGTTTCACTGATATACAAATGATACCCAACTTTATCTATCCATGAAGTCAGATAACACACACCAATTAGTTAAACTGCAAGAATGTCTTCAAGACATGAAGAACTGGATGACCTCTAATTTTCTGCTTCTAAATTCAGATAAAACTGAGGTTATTGTATTTGGCCCTGAAAATCTTAGAAATATGGTATGTAACACAATTTTTACTCTCAATGGCATTACCTTGGGCTCTACTGTGAGGAACCTTGGAGTCATTTTGGACCAGGATATGTCCTTCAATACACATATTAAACAAATATGGAAGACTGCTTTCTTCCTCTCTAAAATTAGAAATATCCTGTTTCAGAGTGATGCTGAAAAACTAGTTTATGCATTTATTACTTCTAGGCCCAGGCTCATAGAAAACAGGTCTTCCCCGGATCCGGCATCAAGCTGGCACTTCTGACTGACTGACTGGTGTCAATGCAGAGTGTATATCAACCAGATGTGGGCCAGGTCTGGCAATGATGGCACTATTTATGTTCCTATTTTCCTATTTTAGTTAGAAGACCCAAACGCCATGTTGCAATACTATACAACTATGGTAGCCAATGTTTCAAATGCAGGTTTGACAGGTTTGTGAGTGTACACTTTATCCAAAACCTAGTGAGGGTTTACTGGAGGTAAAGTGGAGTTAGAGCAGGTCACCTACTGATTGAAGGGTTGGTGGTTCGATCCCGGGCTCCTCCAGTCTGCATGTCAAGAATGTGATTGTAGTTAGGAAGCACTCAGTTTAGAGAAAGTGTGCGATTGGGTGAATGTGGAATGTTGTATAGAGCACTTTAAGTAATCCGGGAGAGTAGAAAAGCGAGCACAGGGCCAGCACAGGGCCAGCGGTGTGTCTGCAACTGGCCCATGGCTGCACACAACTTACACATGCCCCACACAACTTACACATGCCCCACATACCGCAAAGAATGACGGCCCTTTGGTGGCCCAGATCAGGTTTGCCAAAGGTAATCCACATATGGGCTAGCACAGTACCACCAGTGTGTCTCCAACTGTCCTTGTGCTGGCCCATGTGTGGGCCACCTCTGGCAAACCAGATCTGGGCCACCAAAGGGCCGTCATTCTTTGCGGTATGTGGGCCATGTGTAAGCACATTGTGTGGGCTAGATCCAGGCCATACCAGTTTTGCTATGTGGGGTATAGTACCATATCACCCCAATAGAGCACTTTGCTGTCACACTGCAGGCTTGCATGTTGTTCCTAGAGTATTTAAAAGTAGAATTGGAGGGAGAGCCTTCAGTTTTCAGGCCCCTCTTCTATGGAACTAACTTCCAGTTTGGATTCAGGAGACAGACACTATCGCTACTTTTAAGATTAGGCTTAAAACTTTCCTTTTTGCTAAAGCATATCGTTAGGGCTGGATCAGGTGACCCTGAATACTCCCTTAGTTATGCTGCAATAGGTGTAGGCTGCTGGGGGATTCCCATGATGCATTGAGTATTTCTTCTTCAGTCACCTTTCTCAGTCAACATGTGTTAATAGACCTCTCTGCATTCAATCATACTTGTTATTAATCTCTGCCTGTCTTCTACAGCATGCTTCTCTCACCCCAACCGGTTGCAGCAGATGGTCGCCCCTCCCTGAGCCTGGTTCTGCCGGAGTTTTCTTCCTATTAAAAGGGAGTTTTTCCTTCCCACTGTTGCCTTGCTCGTGCTTGGTCATTTGATCGTTGGGTTTTCTCTGTATGTGTTATTGTAGGGTCTACCTTACAATATAAAGTGAGGCGACTTATGTTGTGATTTGGTGCTGTATAAATAAAAGTGAATTGAACTGAACTGAATTGAATTATTGTGCAAAAGTCTTGAGTTTTCAGAAGCCCATCAGAAATGGTGTCAATGGAAGGGTGGCTGTCAAGAAGCCATTCTTAAAAAAGGGAAACAGGGAGAAAAGACTGAGGCATGCCAAATTACACAAGAAATGATCTGAAAATTAAGATGATGACGCCAAATTTTAAATTTTTGGTTGAAATCATCATCAGTATGTATTGAGGAGGTCAGGCGAGAGGTACAACAGTGTCTATAGCTTGAGGTTGTCAGTGTTGTTGTTCTTGTCAAAACCGATGGAATTATGAATGCAGAAATACAAGAAAGCCTGAAAGAGACAAGAAAGAGAGACTACACAGCATTTAACAGTAAAGATGGCCATACCAAATATTGCCCTTCAGCTCCTTAGAACTCTACAATGTATGTTTTTACTTTATATGCCATATTTCCATGTATGTTGGCATGTTTCAATAAACTGCTGAAGCCATTTCCAAATTTCCCTAGGAAATTTAATGAAATGAAGGGCTAGTCAAGACTTTTGCACAGTACCACGGACTCACTGACCCTCTCAGACCCTGAACATGTATACATTTCTTGTCTACCTAACAAACCAACTTCATATCTGCATATGCTTACATAAATTTAACAAATACATTCACTGACAAGTGATTCAAATTCGGAGTTTTGCCTTTATAAAAATGAATTGTCAGGATTCCTTTACTTTTGATTTAATGTGTGTAAACATTGTTGCCTTGCTCATCTGTCAGCGTGGGTGAACAAACAACTTTAGCAAAGACAAATATCTTTTAGAAACACCTAGTTAAACCCGTAGGTCACATTCTGGATGTGACTCAGTTTGTGTGCACTCACACTTGTCAGATTTTTTGCTTTTTTAAAGTGTCTACATCTGGTTGACACTGTCATATCACAGACGCCACTGCTGCAGTGATTTTACCATTAAATGACAATATTTCTAAAAATAATAATAATGCTTTGACATTGTATTTGTTCCTAAATAAGTATTAATAGATATGAAGACCACATTTACATCAGCTATTAACATAAACTCTATATCTGTTGTCCGTTTAATTATGTCCACATATCCAGCCAGACAAGTAGAGTGATCATAAAACCAGATGTGTTGTTAGTCATATTGTTGGTTTATGTATGTCGTGAATTATATCCACGATTTGGAAGACAACTGGTACATGTGGCTAGTAACATTAGTGCACCCGAATTACTATATCTCCATACATATCATTTGTAAATACCCAATGTAACTAATTTGTTATTAGAGCTTAAATTTGTTACAAAGAAAAGGCATAAGCATAGTTTGATATATAAAAAAAAGATGTTGTCTTTGTAGTATAAACTTTTTAAAAAATGATTTATTGCTTTTCAGCATCTCTAATGAAATGGAAACAACTTATTCGTCTTATTTGTCACAGGTAAGTGGAAACATCTGAATCCTTTTTTTGTTTTCATTTTCATTATTACAGCTGGCAGCTCATGAAAATTAGAAATATAGAATCTTATATTATAACAATATTTCATTTTATGGGTGAGTAAATTATTAGTCAAACTGTACAAACGCCATTTATCTCTTCATGTAGTTCAGTACACATAACCACAATCATGGAGAAGACTGCTAATTGACAGGTGTTTAGATGATGATCACTGACATCCTCTGCAAGGAACGTAAGCTAGAGGACAAGGTCACTGGTGAAAAGGCTGCCTGATCACAGATGGCTGTATTAGAGCAAATAATGAAAAGTTGAATGAAAGGGAAAAAAGTTATAGGAGGTACAGCAGCAATAGGGATGACTGCAACCTTGGAAGGATTGTCAAGAAAAGTCTATTCAAGAACTCAAGAGAGTTTCACAAGGAACGGACTGAATCAGTGCCTCAAGCGTCATCACATATCTCCAGCTAAGGGGCTACAATTCCTGTCACATTCCTAATATCAATGCATTGATATTGGAGAAAACATCAAAAGCCCATGCAAGATCTAGGGTAATGAGAACAAGAACTGGAAATTCAGGGTCCTATAGTCGAGAGGAAGAGTACAGATGCCCAGAATTTAACATGTTTGAAGTCCAGTACAAGTTTCTGCAGTCTGTGATGATTTGGGGTGCCATGTCATTTGCTGGTGTTGGTTAGTTGGTCCACTGTGTTTATGAAGCTCAGTGTCAACACAACTATCCACTGATAAGCTTTATGGTGATGCTGATTTTCTTTTCTAGCAGGACCTAGCACCTGGCCATAGAACCAAAAGTAATACCAAATGGTTTTCTGGCCATATTATTACTGTACTTGATCAGCTTGGTCAGCCACCTTGCCTAACCTGAACCTTGAACGTCACAGATATATTGTCAAGAGGAAGATGAGAAACATCCGTCCATAAAATACAAATGAGCTGAAGGTTTCTACCAAAGCAATCTGGACTTGGATAAGACCTCAGCAATGCCTCAAGCTGATCATCTCCATGCCAGTGATGCAGTAATTCGAGTCTCTAGCCAAGTACTGAGTGTGAATGAACATACTATTCAAAAGTTGACATTTATGTATAGAAAAAAAATGTTTTTATATATCTTACAAAATATTTTCTAATAATTTAAGACACTGGATTACTGATTTCCATGAGCAGAGAAAAGAGATGTTTTAAATGTGAACTTGGGCAGACTGAAACTGAACTGCAATGCTGAGAAAAGCATTGCACTGGTGATACTTTACAGTGGAAAAAGCTGGCCAAAATGCTACGACAACATTTTAAACTAAAGTATGGCAGTAGATCTATAGAACAGAGTCTCCTAAATCCATCATATTAAGCAATAAATAAATAAATTATTTGAAAAGCAAGTAAACACTGTAGTCATGGTTTTGTGCATAAAGTCAGATGCGGCAAACTTGCTGACAGGGAATATGAAAAAGGGAATATCAGTGTTAATTTTGTTGACCAATGCTTTTGTCAACACCTTTTTTTTTTTGGACAAAAACAAGACCATAAGTAAATAAAAACGAATTCACTAGAAGAAAAACAATGATGAAACTATGACACTTTTATCAACAAGTGGGGGGAAAAAAGAGATGAATATATTCTGGAAAGAGTGCAGTGATGTTAGATGCGCACATCTGATTTTTCCACAAGAAATGCTACAGCTTTACATTTCGCATTTGATGTTAAGGAAACTGGGACACTTTGGAAACTGTGTGGAGAAAATCTCACAGGTGAAAACCTGATAAACTTTGTACGCTTTAAATTTCAGTCAACTAAACCACCTTTCTTTTAATCTCATAATTAGAAAACTAAAAAAAAATGCTGTCAAAATTAACACAAAATTACATAAATTTACTTTGTGTTTGACATTTTTGAGTTTCTAGACCTTTAATACTGGCTTGTTTTTCTAGATGTGTGAGTTCACATGGAGACATAAGAAGGGTGACACTGAGGTGCGCTCAGTCTTATAGATCACTAGTAAGATTTTCTACTATCTGCTAAGTTAATATTTAAATGTTCTCCAACATGCATCAACTATCTGGATGGATAATAAGATTTTCATACACAGTTTCCCCCAGTGCTCAGTTCAGTAAGTACAACTGTTAATGTTTTTGCTTAAAATAAAAAATGAACAAACAAAAAAGAGACAGGAAAATTGCTCCGCTGGGAGACATGACACACTTACACATGCACACACATACACACAAACCCACTTATTACAGTGATCATTTCATCTATATGAGGTGAAATGAATACAACTTTCATTCTTTATACTTCATAGCACTGTCAACCAGAACTAGCCACTATTTATCTGCGTGTTGACTCAACCTCTGAGCCGCAGCCTTGGCTTTGACAAAGTCCACAATGGCAGATGCTGAATCTGTCTCCTGCACAATAGCAGTGAAAAAAATCAATGTAATACAGCAAAACAGTCTTGAACAACCATGACAGTGAATAGGCTCTGTGTTGAAGGAACATGGAGCACAACTCACCAAACTATCCCTGACACAGTGTAGAGAAGTCGTCTTTGATTGTGCTAGTTTAGAAGGGCGTGTGTACAAACAGTCGCCTATCCATTCTTAATATGAACTCTATTGTAACAGAAAGTCATTTTTAAATGGTTTCTACTAGTTAAAACGCCACGAAGGTCTTGTTAGAAACAATGCACATGTAGAATAGCTCAGGATGGAGCTTATCAGTCTGAAGGACTGAGCACACCTGTTTTCTATCCTATATACTCCTCAGATTTGGAGATATTCAGTGAGTTTTCATGCATAAATGTTTGAAATTTTTATGTTTTGTGTTGTATATAGTATAAATCTAAACATTAAAACAGTGAAGTAAATAACTTTTTTTCAGGATATTGGGCACAGGTCTTTCATTGTTTTACATTGTGGTTTAGGGTTAGAGTTTTATAGCCTCCTTACTTATGAAGACGTTACCAATAACTTGCCATGCCACACGTCTTAAGATGGCTAAGCTAAGTAGTGCGCCAGTGCCTTTCTGTGATTGATGACAATGTTTTCTAAAACTAAGACATGAAACAAATCTAAGATATTTTAAACTTTTCCTCATCTGTTTTGTAAATGGATGGTTCATTAATTCTGAATTCTGAATTTACTCGTACTTCTCTAGATTAAAAAAGGGAAACATTTTGGCTGTGTTCTACATTGTCATTTTTCTTTTAAACTGGCAGAGACAAGTTGTCAGTGAAACCATTCATGCAGTTAAAGCAGTTAAAGGACACACTTTTCATGAGATTAGTGCCATCAAAATGTGGCTTGCACATGAATAAAAACAAATCACGTACGTTACACTGCATTACAGAAGCAGCACAGAAGTGAACGTTTGGCACTTTTGCCAAAACGCAAGGTCTTGGGTTTGAATCCACAGACCAGTTTTTTTAGGAGTATGCCTGCGTGGGTGTAGATGTTTGTTCTGTCTGTGTTAGTCAGGGTGATAGTTTGATGACCTGTCCCTGGTGTACCTCACCTTTTGCCCCATGACAGTTGAGATAGGCTCTAGCCACCCTGTGGCCCTGAGCTGGATGAGTGGTTAAGAAACCACTCATCAACGAAGGTTGAATTTCTATACAGAATGAGGTGAAAACATCTTATTATGCCTTATGTGCTTGCCACACTTTCACAATTACCACTTGGAAAATATCCCGGTTGGCCAACCATGTGAAGCAGACTATAGTATGATGAAACTGTAAAACATCCTCGGTCATAGTCAAGAGTTGAAATTCCGGTCAGACTCTGTTCCACTCGGTTTAAAAGTTCAGTTTACAGACCATCGTGGCGTCACCAATCATTGAAAATGTCACCACTTGTTTCTGTGGGTCTTACTGTATGGCAGCACATTAGGTATTATCATGACTGTGATGTAAAGAGGCTCTGGTGATAGATGGACCTGGAATAACCTGCTGAAAATATACCTTTGCACGTTCCTGCAGCACTGACGGATAAAAACACAGAGCAGGCACACTTTTACACTCTGTGTCAGTCATTCCATGAGGCAGGAAAGCACAGAGGCAGGCATCCATAAAACAAACATGGTAGCAGCAGTGGAAGGGCAGAAGTGGCAGGATGGGAACTGCTGCCAGACACATTACAAGGAGCTCTAATGAGGGAGCCCACACTCTCACCCCCCACCGTCACAGAGGAACGCGAGGCGGGAATTAATTGTGAGGGCGATGATGGCGAGCGAGCTGAGGAGCAGGTCATTACTGCACGCCTCCTCCTGGAGCGCCGCGGGCAGAGCGTGGAACGCCACGCTACTTGCACAATTCCCATGATCCCACAGGAGGGGGAACAGACAGCAGGAGGGGGAATGGAGGGGACAGAGAGAGAGAAAGAGAGAGAGGGGGGGGGGGAATATAGTGGGAGAGAAGGCAGGCAGCTTGCTTTTTACTGGAAACAAAAAAAACAATAATGTTGAGCATAACACTATTAAACATTTTTATATCAGTTATTACTCAATTAAAAATATTGCTATTTTGTATTTTCTGTACTGTAGAATTCATTCTTTCTGTGGTAATTGCTAAAAACTGAGTGAAATCTAACAAGAATAAGATTTAATTTTCTCTTATATTTTGATTATTTATAATATTTAACAGCAAGCTGCATCATTGCTGGATTTAATTTGGAAAACGACATTGCAGGGGTTAAACAGTAAGGATATAAAAAACAAAAAACACACAAATTGCACAAAAATGTGACGCAAAGAGAAATCGCAAAAGAATAATGTTTTTTTTTTCATAGCTCCAAGTCAAAGTACAGAGGTGAGGGGTGGAGGGAAAGATGGATTTATATCACGGTAATGATCAGATTTGCTGGTGCTTCACTCTTCCAATCAGCACGCGGTGTAATAACTGACTCTTTGTCATTTCTCTTTGTGTGGTTTGTCACCCTTATGAAACCTGTGACATCAGATTGAATGCATTGGACACATTGCCCTCTAGTGGATATTTAATGTATGTCTGTATATAAAACTTAAGCCATAGGTAAAAGTGATGCAGTACAGAATTTATGCTGCTATTGTCCCTCATGAATACTGAAATAATATTCATTAAATATTTATAGCTTGCCTTTGATTAGCATTTATTTACTGCGGCATTTATTTCAACAAAGAAATGCATTTATAGTAATAAATGAACACGTGTCTCATTAGTCCCATGTGGCTGTGACTAATGGTGACAAATACATGTATTCAATAATCAGAGTCATAAAGTGTTTCCAGGTAAAGGCTTTTTTTTTCTTTTGGATTTCTCTCATTAAATCAATTTTTAAAAAGTGTAAATAAAGTGCAAAGATGACCTAAAAAGCTTTTAAACTCTGAGATTAATGACTATTTTGTACACACAGAACAAACGCAACTGGTGTTATTAGCTGCAAAAAATTAATTCCCTCCTTAGAAATGGAAGTCATTACGACTCGGTAATTAGATAGAAAAACAGAAATACACAAAAAACTAGCAGCGTTTTCCCTGCATATAACCCCTCCTTTCCACCACAATCGAGGATTTTTTTTATTATTATTTTTTGCATTATCTTAACTTATAACGAGAGCAGAGACACACCTCTTTGATGATGTATTTAACGACCCTATTCAGTGCTTTTCCTTTTTCACGGCTTTCATGACAAGAAACGCTAATGAGCACAGCGCTGTTGCCTTAGGGATGGCCAAGCCCATTGCATTAGCACAGGAAATCATTTAGGCCATGTCTCTGGAAATAAAAATATCATTATGGTTAAGCTTTCTGTGAAAAGTGAGCTGAACGTCCACTATTTCCAAGTGTTCGAATTAAAGACGAAATGTCTCCAAGAGGCCGGAAAGGGTGATGGGAAACTAACTAAACTGCTCTCTTGCTTGGTCTGCTGTGGGTATTAAAAAACTACACTTTATGGAATATTGTGGAAGAAGAATATAACCAAAAGTTTAAAAAAAAAAAACATCTCATGGCTTTGTTTAAGTGCGTAGGTCATGAAAACAAGCATCTAATCATTTTCCTGAAAAGGCTTTTGTTGCAGTGAGCAACTAATTATTATGACCAATAACTAATTATTATTTGATTATTTAAGGTTTCTACATTTTAGTAGTAGGTAATATTTCTGTTAAGTTGTTCTAGTTGGATTTTATCAATAACAATGTTTTTTTTTTATATATAATTGTATTTAAGGAAGGGAACCTACACAGTAGTAATCATGAGTAAATACAGTGTTTATTACTAAATAAGGTAAAAAAAAAAAAAAAAAGTAGTGAAACGCTTAGCTTTACTAAGTTTGTTAATGTTGGTTAAAAATGTGGGAGAATTGTGAAGTTTTATCTTTGTTATGCTTTAAAAGCGTTACTATGTATTGTAAAAGACCGTGAACCTTTGTTTTCCCTTTGTAGTCAATATGATGAGGAAAAAAACAGCCAAAGAGACATAAAATGGTTTTGAGTGGGTATGATAGAAGCTTTCTTGTCGATTACCCCACATTCTGATGCTACCATCTAAATTTTCCATGAGAAATTGAGACTCAATAGACGTGGCAACATTTTCCAGTCTTCTGTTGTTGGTGAGCCTATGCTCATAAAAGCCTCCGTTTCCTGTTCTTAGGTGACAGGTGTGCCGCCTGGTGTGGTCTTCTGCTGTAGCCCATCTCCTTCAAGGATCAATGTGTTCAGCATACTTTGATATCAGCTTTCTCCTCTGACATCAACAATTTGGTATTTTCACCCAGTGAACTGCCACACATACATTTTCTGACTATTCCCTGTAAACTTTAGAGATGGTTGTGCAGGAAAATCCCAGTAAATTATTAGTTTCTGAAATATTCAGACCAGCCCATTTTGTCACAACAACCACACCACAATTCTTCATCATTTTGATGCTTGGTTTGACCTGCTTTGCACCAACCATGCCACACGTCTACATGTTGAAGGGGGTTGAGCTTCTGCAATGTGATTTTGTGATTCGGTATCAATGTAGGCATCAATAACACACTGAAAATGTGGTCCTGATATATAGTGTATATATCACATTATCAGCATACAAAACATTAAATCTGCATTTTTTTCCGTCTCTTGACCTAAAATGGTCTGCAAGCTAGTCTGCAGTCCTGCATCAGTACATCCATCTATTAACTCAAGTCTCAAAGATATTATTTTAAATGTCTCAAACCGGTTAACCGGTTCTTTAGATTGCTCTCTTTAGGGGTCACCACAGCAGATCATCTACCTCAATCTCATCCTATCCCCTGTATCTTCTTCAGTCACAACAACCCTTTGTATGTCCTCTTTCACTACATCCATGAATCTTCTCTGAGGTCTTCCTCTTTCCCTCCTGCCTGCCATCTTCAACATTTGTTGTCCAATGAGCCTATATCCACTATCCCTCCACGGCACATGTCCAAATCATCTCATCCTTGCCTCTCTAACTTTGTTTTCAATCCACTCAACCTGAGCTGCCTCTGTCTCCAAATCCTACATCATAACAGGTCTTAAAAATCCTATCCTTCTGTCACAAATCACCCCTTACACTCGTCTTCACCCGCTCCACGGTTGACCTCAGGTATGTAAACTCATCCACCTTCATTACCTCTGCCCCTTGCAGTTTCACTGTTACACTTGTCTCCCTTTCATTCACACACTTGTATTCTGTCTTGTTTTGACTGACTCTTCTCTCCAGTGCATACCTCCTCTTTTGACACTCTATCAAACGATCGCTCTAGATCTACAAAGACACACTGCAGCTTCTTCTGATATTCACTAAACTTTTCCATCAATGCTCTCAAAGCATCACATCTGTAGTGGTCTTTCTCAGAAGCCATACTGCTGCTCACTGATTTTCAACTCTCTTCTTAACCTAGCTTCAGACACTCTTTCCCATATCCCAATCCCTGTGCTGTTATTACGGTTTTGCACATCACTGCTGTTCTTGAAAACCTTCCTCTCACTCTAACAGGTTGTATTAAACAGTCTGGTTTAAAACACTGCACTCTCTCCTAGACATGTTTCTATCTCCACAGGTGTACTATATTTCCAAAAGTATTTGCTTGTCTTCCCTGACATGCATAAGAACTTCAGTAATATCCCCTTCTTAATCCATGTGTTTTAATATGATCTCAGCCCACCATTTGCGGCTATAACAGCTTCAACTCTTCAGGCTTTCCACAAGGTTTAGGAGTGTGTTTATGGTAATGTCAGACCATTCTTCCAAAAGTGCATTTGTGAGGTCAGACACTTACGTTGGATGAGAAGGCCTGGTCCTTGTCCTCTTTCCTCTATCGGATGAGGATACACCTTCTTGGAAGTTTCCCTTAGCATTACAGCTGTACTTTTCCAGTCATCTGGTAAATCTTCACCACCACCCAGAGCCTGTTTCAACTTTCTGAACTCTAAGCAACATTCTTTCTTCTTCATCGTTCACCCCTTAATCATCATCCAAAGTCATCCTACAGACTACCATCTGATGCTACTTAGCTACATTCTCCTCTGCCACAAACTTGCAATTTTATGCATTATCTGCATAAAAAAGTAGTCGACTTTTATGCACCTTCCTCCACTCCTATACGTCATCCTATGTTCCTCCCTCTCCTTAAAGTGCATGTTCACCATAGGGTTTACCACCTTTTACAACATCCAGCATTATCTGTCCTTCCAGGTTTCTTTCCTTAGCATCATACTTACCAACAACTCATCACCTCTGCTTTCTTCACCTACATGTCCATCAAAGTCTGCTTCAATCGTCAATCTCTCCCCCCAGGGACACTCTCTACAACTTCATCTAACTTTCTCCAAAATTCCTCTTTCTGTCCTCTTTCCAACCTGTGGGGCATACACATCGACAACTTTTAACATCGCCTCTTTGATTCCCAGCTCCAAATTTGCGATCCTGTCAGACAGTCTTCATGTACACAACACTATTCACAAACTCTTCCTTGAAAATGACCCCTACTCCATTTCTTTTTGTATCTACACCATAGTAGAAAAGATTGAATCGACCTTCGGTGCCAGAAGCCTTGCTTTCCTTCCACCTGGTCTACTACACACGCAATACATCTACCTTCCCATCTCAGCCAGTTCTTGCTCATCACAGTCATAATCCCTACATTTAAAGTGCTCATTCTCACTTCCACTCTCCTACTTTTCCTTCTATCTCTCTGCCTCCAAACATGCCTCCTTTTTCTTAGTCTTTGGCTAGTAGCAGCAGAGTTTCCAGAAGCACCCAGTTGACCAACAGCACCAGAGGTGGTTGTTGTTCCACATTAACCAATGTGGAAAATCTCATTCTTTATAATCTGCAAGTTCGATTTGGCCAAGATTTTACGCCAGCAGCCCTTCCTGATGCAACCATCCCCATTTATCTGGGCTTGGGACCAACACTAGGAGTACACTAGGCGTTTGGCTACCCCATTTGATTAAAAAAAATCCTTTATAATGTGTGGAGGGCTACTGCACAATCAGGAAATGCTAAGAATTACGCGCAAAAAACTCTATAACTTTGGAAACTATGCATTTGGTTTTGGTTTTTGAATATATAGTGTGTGCTCAATTATATAGTTTTTGGTTGCGTCTCTTTTTTTTGTTTTTTGTTTTGTTTTTATACAAGAAAGTTGGATTTTGGCCTCTAGCATTTACATTCAGAATAATTCTACATAATACATTTAAAATAATAATATAATTATATAATAATATTTTAAATAATATTTACTGATAAGATATAAATAATAAATAATAATCAATGGAACGATTACAAAAAATAGAAACTGTTTTATTGTAAACTACATGTATATTCCTTGAAGACACACTTGATTAAAAAATGTTAACCTATTAATGCTAATGCTTTATTAACTGCAGCTTTTATCATTGCGGTGAACCAGAGCTGGATCCAACATTCTCCAGAAATATCTGCAGCAGCGCAGAACATGATAATTTATGTAAGTGCTTGTTTGTGAGTTGAAGGGGGGCAGATCAGGGAGAGCTTGTGTCTGTGTGTAAATCATGTCTTGCCATATGCTGCCTTCCTCTGCAGTGCACATGGCTAGAATTGATTGTCAACCATCTTCAGCTCACAACAGTGTGGGCAGGAAGAGAGACAGCAAGGTCACAACCAAGGACTTGCCACAATCAGTGATAAGCTGTGAAGGGGGGCTTATGTCTCACTGCACAGCTGCCGTTCTACATTCTGAGTCACAAGCACGTCTTTGCTGCTGCAAAACATCACCTTAATTACCTTAATGCCACACTGTATCCCCGTGTCTGGAAGAATTCTGCTGTGGATGCCTTAATCTCAGCTCAATCTTCAATCTCTTCTTATACTGTTAGACGGGTAAAATCAGAGGTTTGCCCTTCTTATCTGTTTTTTATTTCCTCTCAGGTTTAAGTGTTTTATGGTTGAACAGTTCAGAGGGAAGGAGGTTTGCCTTGTGATGGACAACATGGCCAGGGGCAATTGTTGCACAGGGTGCTCGTCATGCTGAACCAAGCCCGGAGCAGGTGAGGGGGATGATTTCATGTCTGCGCTATCTGGAAGGACCATCCCAGCTGCCAGTGCACAGATACGCAAGGAGAAAGCAGCTGCTTCTGGGCAGCTGTGGTGTGGTTCTGAACCACGAGCTGCAGGCAGCTCAACAGACTGGCTGTGAATCATTCCATCCTGACAAGTTGAGCAACAATCTTGAGCAAGTGCAGTGTTTACCATTATACATACAGAAGCCTTGTGGTTCCCAAGAGATGTGCTAAATTTTAATGTTAGCTTGCTACAGAAACAAATGCATTTTTGTGTTTGAATGACAGTGAAACAGCAGCTTGTTTACTTATAGTTGAGGAAGACATACAATATTAAAAAACAGGGAAATAACACCAAATACACTCAAGTGAAGGGCTAAATTCAATTCAATTTTATTCATATAACACGAAATCACAACATCGGTTGACTCAAGGTGTTTTACACTGTATGGTAAAAACACTATAATAACATTGAAAAAAAAAATCGAATAAAATGAGCCCATTTAAGCAAGCACGTGGTGATATATAAACTTATTTTTAACAGGAAGAAACCTCTGGTAATATACACTATATACTAGGGATGTTTCCAAGTAGTTGACTAGATTACTAATTGTCGCTATTATCACTAGTTGCCACCAGATGCACACTAGTTGTTTAACCTATTTAACCGCCCAGTGGCGGTAAATTGTTATGACCTAAATGTTATGCAGCTATCTGTCACCAGATGGAGCACTGTTGTCGAGAAACATCATAATCTGTTAACCCAGACCTCATCTTTTTGTTAACACAATTATTTTTAGTTCTTTTAAAGGCGAAAGAATGAGATTGTGGATACAATAAGTGAAAACAAGCTTTCTCTGAACGGTGGATGGGCTCCCAAATTAAAAGAAGACATACAAAGATTCATGCTGACCATGAAAATGAGCTTGCTGAATAAGCAATTACGTGCAGATATCTGAACAAAAACAAGGCAATTGACAAACTGAACAAGATTGTAGCATTCTATAAAGAGGTACCAGATAAGCTGAGTGCAAATAATGAAGCACAACATCCAAAAGCCCTTAAAAATGAGAAAAGTGGATCACAGAGAAAGATGAAGACAATAATGCTATAAATGCAAAGCAAGAAATGTTGGAAGCCCAGAAAGAACCTAAAGGGAAGAAAAAGAGAAAACAGCAAGCAAAGAAGGAAACAGAAAATAGAACACAACTGTTCAAAATGCATAAAGTGGTGAAAGATGAAGATGAAAAAAGTGTAACGCAAGCAGCTAAGAGGAAATTCAAAATGCAAAGAAAGAAGCAGGAAATTCCAAGAAGGAATCTCAAGGAGGAGAGAAGAAAAATGCAGGAGACAACAAAAAAAAAAAAAACCCTGAAAATGCAAGGACAGAAGCTAAAAATCTCAAGAAGGAACTACTGGATGTACAAAAAGCATGTAAAAAGGAGAAGCGGGCGGCAAGAAATGAGATGGAAAAAGTAAAGAAGGAATTGTCAGAAGCTCAGAAAGTGTTGGAAGAAGAGAAAAGCAAAATGAAATGGAAAACACAATGGATTATGTTGAAAATATAAAGAACAAATTGCTGGAAGTCCAGGAAGCATTAGAAGAGGAAAACAATGGAAAATGGGAAGCAAAAAGGCAAAGTTAAAATATAAAGAAACAGTTACTGAAAGTCCAGAAAGAATGTGAAGAAGAGAAAATTGATGTGATGGGGTTTCAGACAGAGCTGGTAGACACTAACTGGCAAAGAAAGCGTATAAAAATGCACTGGAAGAGATGATAAAGCAAGAAAAAGAAGTAAAGGAGATGTTTCAAAGACAAAGTAAAACTGGCAAAAAAAAAAAAAAAAAAAAGCAACCCCACCCCTCCCAAAACTGTCATCAGTTCTCAGGTCTACATGTTATCTGCTTTTTATCTGGTGCACCTGTGGATACAAAACAATAACACACTTTTCTCTATTTAACAGCATTTTAACACAACAGCTCCCAGCCAGGGTTGGAACCACACGTATTAAAGCTGGCCGGCTAAATTCTGTCATTTGAGAGCTGTTTTATGTTGGGTGCAACACAACAACAGTTAATGTATCACCTATAATCACCTATTGTTTTAGTGACATAGACAAAAATTATAGGTAATTACTAAATGGAGAAAGCTATATATACACAAAATGCAGTTTCCTGAAGTGATGATTTCATTTATTAACATAAAAAGTTATTTGCAGAATTGTTTTATTTAGTCACATTGGTGGTGGTTGGTTGGTTGGGGGGGCATCTTAAACAGACTGTTCATGCTCAAAGCATCTTAACCTAAGTCCGGACTTTGACTGGTCCCCTCCAAAAGCTTCATTTTATTTATTCTTTTTTTCTTGGAATTCTGTACTTTCAGAAAGTAAAGTACTTTCCAGCTTTCCAGCTAAGCGATAGCAGAAACAAGAGTTGTCATCTTAATGTTACGTGTCCATGCACCTGTATTGGGATGGAACACACAGATACACCAGGATCAAACTTTTTTTGACGTTCTGGTCCATTTAATGGGTCAGTGAAATTTTCTAAATGTGAGAAGGACTTAATGCACATCGTGCATAGATGTGTCGTTAATTTATTGCACCTGGCAACAAGCTTGAATCAGATTTACTGACTACAGTACTGGGATGGAAGTAAACCTCTTTGTCTAGCTTGGCATCTTGGTACCAGGACAAAGCTGATTAACAGACCAATACAGTCACTAAGTAATTAAGTTTATCCATCCACCAGGTTTTCCTATATCCCCTGTTTCTCCTTCCAGATACCCCGGTCAGTTAGTCAGTTAGAGAAGAGCAAAACTATGGCCTCAACCCTAAGTGAACACTTATAAAAAGAAGAAAAGATAATATTAATAGAAATGATACTGTTTTCCTTTGACAACATGTCAGCTGAGTGGGATGTGCTCTGGCTTCTACAGTGTTGCTGCAGGGACAGTTGGCAGGCAGAACTATGAGACACCTGTGGGTGGATGGTGAATTGGTAGCCTGTTTAGAGAGTGTGGGGACTATTCAAAACTGCTCCTGTGTGATGTGACATTAACAGCAACAACTGTTAAGTGCAAATTATTTGCACATGGAGTTCCTGCATTTAATGTATCTTCTTTTAAAGAAATAATATCTTTACTTGAAGCACAATTCTGTGCCTCTTTAAAAAAAAACAGTATTTTTTCTGATAGCAAATAAGCTCTTGTATTACATTTTAGGACTAGACTGACACAAATCATTAAAAAAAGTAATGTGTACTTTGGACAGGCAAACATTTGTCCTCTCTGAAACAATGTCTAATAATAACGGTAAGGTAGGCGTAATAATTTAGTGAAATGTGTAAAAAATAAATGGACATACAGAATAGAATACAAACACATTTGTACATTTCTAATGAGCTTGAGAATCAATATTTGGCATGGTCACCTTTATTCTTCAGCACTGCCTGAACTCTCTTTAGTTCTGTCCTCTGTCAAGATGATCTCACACTGCTTCAGTAATGTTGAGTTCTGGGCTCTGGTGAGGCCAGTCCATGACTGACAGTGCTGCATTGTGTGTTTTTCTATCCAGGTATGATTCTACTACATTGGCAGTGTGTTTGGGATCATTGTCATGCTAATAAATGAAGCACTTGCCAATCAGATACTTTTTTAGATAGCATTCACATGGTGGATCACAATCTGATGGTACTGTTCTGTGTCCATCAAAGACCCCCAACACCACTGGATGAAATGCAGCCCCAAACCATGACAGAGCCTCCACTGTGTTTTATGTATAGCTGTAGCCATTCACTGTTGTACTTCTCTACTGACCTCCTCTGTCCATTACTGATGACAGTTTGAACCAATAAATCTAACATTTGGATTTATCACTGTGCTGTGCAGTGGTTAGCACTGTTGCCTTGCAGCAAGAAGGTCCTCAGTTCAACTCCAGCAACTGGCCAACTTTCTGTGTGGAGTTCGCATGTTATGTGTTTGCATGGGTTCTCTCCAAGTACTCCAACTTCCTCCCACAGTTCAAAGACATGGAGTTAGTAGGGTTAGGTTAAGCCTCTGGAGTCCAGGGTATAATCCGGTCGTTAAGTCTGACGTCACTAGCCTTGTCTGGGCCTAAACTCCGCTGCAGGTCCATATATCAAACGATCACTATGTCATTACTGAGAGTTGAAAAACTGTCTAAAGTCTTTCATCTTTAATAAAATGATCAGCGTTCTGCTCTACCAGGTGTAACAATTGAGTTTAACATCCAGGTATCCATGAAAACGGAATTTATGACATTTAACGGAGTTAGAAGTTAGCAGGAAGTTAGCTCGCGAGCTTCTATCTAAATACAATATAGCATGTCCTGACTTGGTTTTGGAAACAAATTAAAACGTACAGCTCTGTTATCACTTCCAACATAAATGAAGACAGAAAACTAAACAGCAGTGATGTTTGTAGGGTTACTAAAGTTTGGCTAGCTGGTATATAATGATGTGCTACGTGACCGCTAGCGACACAGCTATGTTAGCATAATATAAACAAGCTAACTTTTTTTCCACTCGATAAAAGTTAACGTGAGTGTTCTCGGTGGTCAGGAACAAATGTAATCGCATGGCAGGATGCTGTAAAAGGACCAAACTTCAGCCAGGAGAACAACTGAGATAATCCATCCACTATACGAGGTTAGTCATTCATATACTGCTGCATGGGCTGGGCTGTAGTTACATCCTAAGGTTTTAAAAACTGAGCTTAAATAAATGATTAGCGGTAATAAAAGCCGAGGGAGGTCAACAGTAATCACTGACTGTTTTAGGAGCTTTTTGAGATTAAATAGAAGAAAATACAAAACATTAAAATTGTTAACAACACAAAAGCCATATTAAAGCCAGACTACTTTAGGCCCGGAAGTAGGATTCGTCATGTCATCACTTAACGACCGGATTGGCTGTTTTGTTTTGTACTTTTGATTTTACCTCTATATTTCACCTTTTAAAACCGTTTACCTTGCCTTGTTTGGTATCATTCCTTTAAGCACAACCTCACATGTCTGAATTTACAGTTATGTTTTCATATTGACATACTGTATTAACATAATTGATCTAAAATCTGACAAAAAACAAAATCTAAGTAGAAAAGTTATATCTTTTACTGTAAAAATCAGTTTCATAACTTGAAATATAAATAGATAATGTAAGTTTTAAAAACCTATGCACAAGTTTTGCAAACTACAAAGTTATATGCAACTATTTACCTAAAAATGCAGCCAAATGTCTTAAGCACTTTTTATAACCATTTAAAACTATTTACAGAAGAATCAGGTGTTCTGCATCACATAAGATGCCACTCAGATTATTTGTGCCACCTCAAAAATAGTTTCTGTCCACTATAAGACAGTTAATCACATCACAAGCCTCACACCTCCGGGTGTACCAGGTGTATCACATCTCCTGTTTTTCATCTATAGGCAGCGTTTACATTGTAAACTGCCTTTGGTGGCTTTTTGGCAGCAACTGTGACACTCAGCAGTTGCCTCATTGTTTTGACAAACACAAAGAAACAATCGAATGCACTACACATCAGCTACACAAGACAACACAATAACTATACACTCCAAACCAAAAGTCACAAATTTCTCGCAACTCAAAACTTGCTCTCTCTTGCCGCTGACACTCACAAAACTTCTCCCTCTTCCTAAACAACCAAATATCACATACTGCCTATAATTTTTTGATCGGTCAACATGGTACATTTTTCCACCAACAGGAAAGGGGTGTTTTCTCGCAAGCAGACAGTGTTTGCTAAAGCTGTCCTTAAAAAAAACGCAGTTTTTACCATTTATTCCGGCAGTAAACATGACAATTTTATTCAGGAAAAAACACTGCATATATTTTTTTTAATCATAACTCTGGTTTTATGTGGCCTATCAACACCCTGCTAACACATAAACTCTGTACTGGTGACCCATCCAGGGTGAACCCCGCCTCTCGCACTATGCCAGCTGGTTCCAGCCCCTCCATGACCCTGATAAGGATAAGCAGAAGAGAATGTATGGATGGATTCATCACTCCATTAGACATGTTGCAACTGACTTTCAGTCCACTTCTTGTGTAATTTGGCATACCTCAGTCTTTTCTCCCTGTTTCCCTTCCTTAATAATGGCTTCTAGACAGCAACCCTTCCACTGAGACTGCACCACCTGTGTAAGGTCTTTGCTGGACTTTTTTCTTTTTCTTAATTACACACATGAAAAAACAAATAGATATACCCTTATATTCATCTTGCATTGAAATTTATAAAGTTGATGCAAGTTTTATAAGAATTATGTGTTGCTCATGAAAACCTTTACAGTGAATGACAGGTGGAACTTTCTAAGGAATGATAAGAGTATGGTGTCACGGTGCTAATATACACTAAACTCTGTAAGGCGTTCAAAAAGTGGCACTTGGCAACTTTTAGACATTGTTGACTTGGTTCAGCAACACTGACAGCACGTGAATGTGTAGCTTTGTGTGTGTAGACATAAATAATGTAGGACTGACTTACTTTTATCATCTAATTTCTATTAAAGTAATACCAATTCTAGTAGGAAAAACTTTGTTTTTTTAGATACAATATTTTACATTTTTCTTTGTTACCACTGTGATGACACCACCACCTTTTTTACAGGTCATAAAACTCACATGCAGAGACTGAACCAAAATGGCATTCATTTCAACACCATTCAAGCATCAAACATGACTGTAGTTTTTCTGGTGCAGTTACTAAGAAGAAAAAATTCAGGCAGACATAGGCGTCCGTGGACCTACACAGGCTTTTGTCCAACATGGACAATAATTCTGTGGAAACTACAGTCATGTCTGTGGGAATATCTGGATATGCATTTACAGGAAACTAAATGAATGAAGCTGAAACTTTTGTTTGTTTTAACTCAATTACAAAATCTTAAGTGAAGGATCAGACGTAAGGCAGGTCATCATGCTTCACCAGCAGGGGTCATCCTCCGCTCCATACCAAACAGTGCTGGATTTAAGCAGTCAGTGGTAATAAAAAGTATAAGTAAGAATGTTTCAGAAGCAACTATGTAATAGCAAGTCAACTTAACCTCTTCTGGGTGACCTGGAAACTCTAAGAGGGCTGCGAATTCCCTCCCCTCTTTAATTAAGGGTTGAAAAGGTGTTTCAGGGCTGGTTTAAGAAAAAAAAAGGTCTTAATAGCTGTCCATGCCTACTGAGGCTTCAGTTGGGGGTGGTGTAAGGGGTGGATGGAAACACCTGCAGCATGAATGCAAGAACCACTTCTTGAACCTCTCAGAAGCAGTTGGTCTCCACGGGAACAGCAGTAGACCATGATTGGCCTGGTCCAACCCTGCTGTGCCCAGAGAGGTGCACTGTCAATCTTTGTATGGCGTGAATGTGCGCGCACACACACACAGACAGACACACGGCATATGGTTAGCACAGTCTAAAATGTGTGTTTGGAATGTGAAATAAGGTACAACAACACAAAGAATTAAAAATTTTATACTCCCCTCTTTTTCTATAAACCACTGTGCACCAGGCCCCTGCTGGGACTTAAACAATTAGGCTATGCGAGATCCACAGTAACAACTCCCCCTAGTCTTTTAAGATAACTACAGGAGGAGGGGCAGAAGGATGACATCTTGTTAGGGGGGAATCCTGTGTCCTCATTTTGTGTATTGGCCCAGTCTGTGTGTATCTTTTACCCTACATAAAGACTTGTGTGTTTAGATTGCCTCAGGTAAGATGTGTAAAATTCCACTGGCGATTGTGGGAAGTGCTGCTTGTCCCAGCCTCACGATGATCCCCAGCAGTTCTCATTCATTCCTTAAACGGTCGCCCTTTTCTCCTACTTTGAGACTAATGTAAGGAAAGCCATAAATCTGTGCTTACATCACAAGTCCTTTCAAATGACTCCACCTGATTAGCAACAAATGACTAACACCGAAAAAAAAGCTTTTGCAAATGAGGTCATGCCCTCATGTGGCTTCATTGATAAAAATGTGTGAGCCCATTAATTCAGATGTCATAAAAACTCTGTTACACAGTTTTACATCTCCAAAAGTGTAGAAGATGCTAACTAGTTAAATGTTTCACAGACATGAAAAGCTTTAAGAGTCACCCTTCAAATGATTTCATTAGTCTTTAGTATCTGAAACCCTGTTTGATCTGTAAAGATCAATAGTACAAAATTAAAATTTTCTCTGAATTTTCACATTTGCAGTTTTAGGGCGCTGAAAATGCTTTTTGTTGTTATAAGAGTTTATCATTGCGACAAACATTTTACGTGGCATGTAAATGAGTAAAAGAAGATGACACATTTAACTCTGCAAAGAGCTTCATGTTTCAATGTGCGCTCTTAAAGCCCCCTAAATGAACTTGGGTTTTCTAAGTTTATATGTAAATGATATAACTCAAGAAGACCTATATTCTTTGTTTTCAGCACATAAATAAACAAGGCTACTGCGGCAGCAAGAAAAGCTATTTAAATCCCCCACTAATGGTCATCAGCACGTTTGCATGAGTGTGAAATCAGTCAAGTGACAAGTGTGCCTGAATTGTGATGACCCTGTGTCAGCATGAGGCCACAGCTCTGTGTTTACGGAAGAGGTGATGGCACACGCCACTATTCCTTTGAAATCCTGCAAGGTGAGAGGAATAATGAGATAATCTCTGCTTTACGAGTTACAGTAGCTGTAATGGGAAGCAGCCCAGCAAGGAGCTCCTCTGCTGGAATGCTGGCAATACACACAGCAAAAAGCAATGACTACACTGCTGGAGCGCTGCAAACAGCGTTTCATCATCGTTTGACTTCATATAGTGATGTTGTTAGGAAACACTTAGTTACTAACAAATCAGTGTTTAACATTATCATGCTTTTGCAGTCAAGTTTCTGGCCACTTGGCAAACACAAGCCCAATGTTCACTGTCCAATAGCTCGTGGGAGAACGATCTGGGCCCTTTGGCTGTTAAATGATCCTCTGTGTTCACCAGCTTGTTGCTAACTGTTCGGTCTGTGCTCAGTGCTGGGAACATAGCAGACAGTGATTTGTTTGTTATGGAAGCCAAAATGGCAACCAGTGCAGAGTAAACAAAAATCATACATTTTAGGACAGGACGATTAAACAATCATCCCCAACTTTATTATGTTGCTTCTATTTTTTTTAAATAGTGATTGAAGCTGTACAAGTGAAGCTGTACGAGCATTACAGAGTAAGTGTTACTCCATAATGCAGAAACTTGTAAAACATTGATATGAATCTTGAATATTATTTAACCACGTATTGAGGAGTGAGAGCATTTCCTTGTTTATAGGACCAGCCTGAAGGAAAAGGGAGAAGGAAGGAAGCTGTCCAGTCCAAACAACCCCTGAAAGTCCCGCAGCACTGACTGCTTGAAGACCTCATTCACTGGTGGCAGTTTTACTACCAAGCTCGGAGGCATTTTGATGGCAGATCATGAAAAGGGATGAGAAAGACAAGTTGCAGTGTTGCGGTGCAACACTTAATCTACAGGTTTGTCCCAAATTAAAGGAAAAGGAAAAGCAACACATAATATCTTAATAAGATGAAGCCTGGCCACCATGTGCCAGCAGAACAGATTTAGAAAGCCTTAGAATTGTTTGGCAACTGAATAATGTGCTTTAAAGACAGCCTGGTGTCTATCTGAGTGACAGCTTTGTGCTTCAGTGCGAACATTGAGAACAAGGTCCGTTTGGATCTGTGCTGCAGTCTACAGTGACTTCTCCTTCTCACTCTGCGCTTTCCCCTCCCCCCAGTGTGTGTAAAAACAAATCTCCTTTTCTCTGCTGAGCCTGAAAGTATTGAGTCAACAAATGTCATTGCAGCTAGGCAGGGACTGTGAGGAAAGAGGTGGGGTCTTAAGCCTGCAGTACAGATAATAGCAGATTATTTTAAGACAAGATCCACCTGGTAACTAGTTAGTTGGCCTTTCTTATGTGGCCAAATCGGCTTATGTCAAAAAAGTAAGGTTGAGGTGATAAGGCCTTCATTCATTTGGATTTGCTTTGTTCCTCGAAGAAAAAGAGAAACACTAACACACTTTTCCCTGACAACCTATAATCCTTCCTAACGCTATCATCATTAGTGAGATTTATGAGATTACCTTTAGCAGTTTAACACCAAACAGACAAACATACACACATGCAAGTTGCGACTACCTTTCAGAATCCTATGACAAAAACAGCAGTTGAAGTATTAATATTTGCCACCTTCCTAACACTTCTAACTTGTGTTAACTCAGCAACATTCCAGGGCTGAATTTCTCTTTTAAATCACCCCGATCCCCTTTCCCTCTCACACTGCACACTCTTTTTTCAGGCCCACGTGGTGTGTGTCAACAGGAGGTGGGTCTTGGCAGACACTTGAAGCAAAGTATGCTGCCCGCAGACTTGTCTTACAAGTCACTCTAAAAATGAACCAGTGGGCAGGCTAGAATGAATTTCCAACAGCAGTTGGAAATTCATTGCTCAACCGGTTGGACTCCATAACTGGCCACATGTTGTTGTTTCTGCAGTGTTCTCAAAAAGGGAGTGCTCTTACACTTGAGGGAAATTTTTGCAAGCTATGACAGAAAAAGAAAGAGATAAACTGAAAAAGGGAGGGAAAAAACCCCTTAGTCACTTGGCTTCCTGTCTGAAAAAAAAAGGAAGTGGGTGGAGACATTTTCTACACTGCCACAGTCAGATAGCTGAAACCAGTGCAATATTCAACAGAAAAGTATACTCTGTCTCAAATCCAGAATCCGGATCCACTCCAGTTCTTCGGGGCAATCCTAGTGTTCACTATTGTGTACGGCTGAGGAAAGAAGAAAAAGGAGGGAGCATAGGGGGGAAGGAAATCTGCCTCTTTGTGTGGGAAGGTCTCAGCAAGAAGTCGATTTTGTAATTATTTGAGGTAGACACCAAAGCAAGGCTTTTCCTCCTGACCTCCAAACAGCATCGTGTCCAATTTCTGTACCTCTGCTGCCTTACGGGAGTCACATATGAGTGTGCTTCTGAGGCTGCCAAACAGCGACACCCGGGCTTCTCCTGATGATGAGAGCCGACGTCAGACTGGTTTCCATGAATATTGATGTGGAGGATAGTCTGTTTCATAGAAGAACAGAAGGAGGCAAGATGGCTGCCTTTAGGATTTGTTAAAGAGGAGATCCAGACGGTTTGTTGGAATTTCTACAAAGTGGAGGGACGTGAAAGGCAGGTGAGAACTGGCTCGTCACCTTAATAATCCGTTTAGCCCTTTCCCTCCTGTAACCTTGTGTGTGTTTTTGGTGGTATTTAGTCAGATGAAGTACAGCAGATGCCCCACATCGTAAAAAGCAAGAGCCAACATAATAAGGGGGCGATATGAGATAAAGCTACTCCAACATGGCTGACAAATTCTTTTTTTTTGTGCCAGCTAAAACTGAAAGACAGCAGTTGTGTTTTCCTGTGTGTGCTTCTTGCTGCATTTGAATACATTATAGAAAACAGTGGACTTGTTCAGGAGTTAGTTTTTTTAAAAGCATAATTTAAATGCCTGTGTGACACTACCTTTATTCAACCCTGGCTTTTTCCTAAACACATTAAAAATGTATTCAATATGTAATATAACACAAACATTTTTGTATAAGTGACTTCCTATTTGTCAAAACACATTTGCAGCATATGTGTGTTATTGACAACTATTACAAAATCATAATTATGATTATATTGTCTTTTTTTTTTTAATTAAATCTGGATTCAGATTTAGGTAGTTATCCACTTTGGTTTCCCCAATCCTTACTCACTGATATATATGTGCATTTTTATTCTGTTCAGCCTTCAGTAGGAGAGTAAAAGTCCAACCTAAGCATGTCCAGTAGTAAGTGCACAGAGTCTGCACGGCAGCAGAGCTGAAATAGCTTCTGGCTTTGTGTATATGAATCAGCTTTGATTGCCTTCACCACTGAATGATGATCAGACACAAAGGCAAATCCCAAGGAGAAGCAAAGGAAAATAGAATTGTGGTGGCAGAGCGTAGTGTAGGTGGACAAGGTCAGAAAGCTATGAAGGAAATGAAATTCAATCCAACTGCACCATTAAGTGGGCGAACAAGACTGGTAATTCTGGAGATTTCCCTTACTTCCTTTTGAAGTTGACACTAAACACAAGGTTGTTATCAGGGAGCAACAACAAACATCAATTCTAAAAAACTGACCAACTTAGTGACTTCACAAGACTATTTTGTGTCTATTTTAATGCATTACAAGGAGTAAGCTGTCACAGCTAACAGGGTTGTAGGTTTTGGATATAGCTGCTGACAAAGATTATTGACAACACAATGCAGATTGTGCCTGTGACTTTCAGGGTGTATGAAATGTCATTATTTTAAAGGAATTGAAATAAAAAAAACAGCTATGTTGCCTTGTATGAATCGCAAATTAACAGAAGTACAATAACAGAATGATAGCAGTAACACGATCATGTATAAATCCTCATAGTTTTAAATACATGTAAATTGAGCTTTATTATAGGACGCCAAGTCTCCTATTAATTATCAAATGCATAATTATTTGTTGTTTCTGCTTGTGCAGTCGTCAGATAGCCATGTGGCCTCAGGGTACAAATTAAACAAAAGCAAGATGGAGACTAATGACTGACATTTAATTTGGCATCACACTTTAACAAGGCTATCTGAAGAACTTGTGCTTCGGTTTTTATCTTTAAATCAACACGAAAGTTTTCAGACACTGACTATTCCATAAGGGCAAGATTAAAAGAGGTTAAATAGATGGTAAAGGGCCAGTGGAGCTCCTTGTCAAATTACTAAAGACATTTTCTATGTTTTGGTTACAAAGTAGTAGTTTTTTTCCTTTGATTGTCGATGCAGGCCATGCAGCTCCTGCACTGTGGTACAACTTTTAAAAACATATCTGGTGTTAGTAGAAGAGGATACTATTTAAGTCACAGAGTCGTTGCTAAAGTTTAAAACCAGCAGTAGTGGTATACACCTCTTGCGCAATACCATGCCTGTGTTTTGACACGATGAGCACGGCCACTGGCTTTGTAGCATCAACAAAAGTTCTTAAGCAAGAGTGCTCTCTGTAGCATTCATAAAGAATGTTGTGACTGCATGAGATCAGGTGAGCCAAGCCTTTGTGTGTGTAAGTGTGTACGGTGATCCCATTGCCCCACATAAACTAACAGACTGCAGATAATGCTTAGTGTGTCATTTGAAATACCAGACATTGTACTTTGATGAACAGAAATGAACCCAGTTCATTTCTTGCTATGAGAGCGCACTATTAATCTCAGTTGTCTGATGTTATAACTTGTGGCTATATCTGCACTTAGTTCGCTCTCCATTTTGTTTTTATTTTGTTTGCAATTCCGGTGCTCAGACCACCATACAAAAATATCATTTATGTCTGGTATGTATATCTTTTCTATTCATCTGCTGTGTGACTGAATTTCAAGCTATTGCCATGTTCAATAACTTGCAATGGAGTGTTTATATACGCAAATGTAAAATGCATAAGCCACTATTAAAATGTATAAAATAAAAATACCACCTTTGTGAATATACAGGGGTTGTGTCAGCTTTATGCAACTGACCCTTCAAGTTTTCAAACTAAAACTGGGTCAGCAAGCTTTCACAACATCCAAGAATGTGCACTAGTGTGGATGCTAAGTATAACAAAAACAATGTGGATCTATCCCATGTTTGTCTTTCTGTTCAGCTGGACTGTGCAAAGGATTTATATGTGCTAATCCTGACCTGCACAACTAATGCTACATAATAAAAGAAATGAAAAACAACCACCATCTAATAGTTTTGCAGTTTTATATTTCTCTGCATTGCTGCTGTTACATCAGCAGCTGAAAAGGCATGAAAGCATTAATAGGGCTACAGGGGGCTGAGTGGGGGAAGGGCCATATAGATCAATCACATGCACATAGTTTCTCTCATCTATCCACACCTACAGATAAAGCCTCACGGGTGGACTGCTAGTTCGTCATGGTCTTAAGTTCCCTTTATGTCACTCCTGGGGCAAACACAATATCACCTTTGGGAAGAATGTCCAGTTGCCATAGCATTCCACAACAATGCTGTCTACTTAAAATACTCAAGCCTTTACCCAAGCCCTCACCTCTGACCCTGCCCTATCCAACCCATGTATTATTTTTCCAACCAGGAGCCATTTCACAAATGACACAGTACAGGTCCAGTGGCAGGCTAGACATTTTAGATTGCACTACACCTGGCTGGCCATAGCTCAGCTGCTTTCCTAAGACAAAATGGCGAGATACTGAGTGTTGTATTGATTTCTGCAATATTGATTTCCCTTTTGTCTGCTGCTGGGGTTTTGTTTTCCTATAGAGAGCAAGGGAGTAGCAGCAAGCCACTATCAGATGCTTCAACAGTGGGATCACTCTGTGAGAATGCTGTCACTCATTTGAACATATCTTAATGTTCAAATGAGTGACAGTGCATTTACAGTTGGACGCAATTGATCATCAAGTGTGTTTTGACTTACTGCTGCAAAAATGTTCACATTGTTTTAGCATCAGTGAAACCTGTAGAGCTTTGCCATTTTTTTAGTATGGTGTTTGTTTTACTTTAACTATTGATTGAACATAAACTGCATTATGTAAGACGATGTCTATTAACTGAAGCCAGATCAAAAAAATATGTCACTAATAAGACCACCAAACCAGATGGCCCTAACTTGTTAAAGTAATTATGATCTGGTCTGAGATAAAAAAGAAAAAAAAAAGATATTCATAACCAACATATGCTATGAATATGTTTCATAGCCTCCTACTACGAAGCGGTGCGCCGTTAGCCAAGTTGACGTTTAATTATCGATTGAGAGAGATAAGACTGCGTTTGAGTGGCACAGGGCCGGAGAGAGGGTTGCTGGCCCTGTGAGCGTATATCGATGTCAGGGTTTACCTCAGGGGTGAGACAGAGAGGGCAGGGACTCAAAAGCTTCCTCCACGTGAACACGCACATGGCCGTTCTGTTTACAAACACTATCCCGGCATTCCGCAGCGAGGAAGGCAAGTGAGATGTTATGTAACCACCCCTAAGCGAATAGCATCTCTTCCCGCTTCTCGCCAGGCCGCTCCTCCTACGCTTGGATGATCTTCTTAAATACTGTTGTCGCTGGTTGCGCTGACAGAAGTTAAGAATAGAAAAAGAAATTCAAAAGTCACTTCAGTCACTGTCGGTGTCTTTGCCTGAGACTGTGGCGAGACTGTGAGCAGGTCTTTTTCTTTGTGCCATTCTACATTGCTCTCGTGCAATTCTAATAGCATCAAGTCCGGAGACTAAAGAGGCCTTAAACGTGCCGTAAGCTTTTTTTGTGATTGCAGCTTACAAAACCATCACATGGGCGCAGATACTGTGGAGGACACAGTGTAGTCCACAGTAATGTCTCCATTGCACAGTCCTGCATGCTTAATTGGATTATTCATTAAATATTTCCTGGATAATTTCATTAATCAATTTAGAGCACCAAGTTGCAATGTAGTACTTAGCATTTTTGTTACTATTATTAGCAAGAGAAGCCTAGCAATTCCCTTTAAACATGCACATGGCATCTCCTAATGCTTGATATGAAAATCTTTGCAGATAAAAGCAAAACCAGGAAACAATAACTCCTGAAAATGATGGGGAAAACTGGATAAACCATATGCATACATACTTTAATCATCCACACTAGTGGCCAATTTATAATAACCTATTAACGTAAAATCCAGGTCTTTGGCCTGTGTGAAATTGGGAAAACCAACACACCACCGCTGTAACCACTATACCACCACTCAGATTCCCCATCATTGCTCACTTCCAGTTAAATGAAATCAACTAAAAAGTGGAGGTTTAATTCAGAATTATTTATTGGAAAAGAATTTACCTGTCAAATTGCATCTTTTGGTTTTTTTATAATTTTATTTTTCAAAGGTTAGTAATAATATCTAAAAAGTGCTGAAACTATCAAAATCTGCAAAGCTTTGTCATTATAGCACAATCTAAAGGAGGTCCAAAATGGTTAAAACAGTTGCTTTTGATTACTACTTGCCCTCTTCTAAAATGGATGTTAGATATGAACCATTTTACTGCTGCAAGCTGTCACTATAAAGACCCCCTGTGGTCTACACAAGAAGCATAAAAGTAGACAGCTGGCGAAGACTGCTATTAAAAGTGTAAGCCTACCAGAGGCTTTGAGTGACATCACTAACCAGTTCTGGGGAGTTAGAGTGGCTGTGGCTTAATATTAGGTTTCCTAAGTGGAATGCACAATTGCAGCAGTCTTTCTGAGCCATGGTGCCCGGTGATAACTGAACTGGGCTTCATCCACTTGTTTATGATAGGAAAGGTTGAAAGTATGACTTCAACTCTTTTCCTGAAAGAATACAAACTCTTGCCTACAAAAAAATGCAGTATTTAAGTAATGGACTGCCATAATTTAATGAAATGTTTATGAAAACATTGAAACAATACACTGTTTACAGGGGCTATACTTAGCAATATAACCCATACTCCATACACAAAAATATTCCTCTCAGAAGGATTTGTGATTCCCATTCAATGAGTCACGTGCCTCCTACTGAGTGAAGGTAAAGAAGGAGCTTAGAAAACAGCGGCTTAGGTCAGGCTGCTTAGAAACCAATGAGGGATCATCTCAAAAGCTTTCCAGAAAACTAGAGAGCATGTAGAAATGTTTCTCAGGCAAAATGACTGTTAACCCTCCTGTGATATATTTTTGGCTACACATTTATTAAAGTAAAATGAAAGAACCTGTTGCCAAACTTGCCTTAGTTTGTCATGACAAAGAAAAGAAAAGAAAACACAAACTTCAATGAAACCGAATTTTGCACTGATATCCACTTACGATCCCTTTACCCCCGTGTTTGTGTACTTTCCCTCCAATAATAATTCTGCATTTTGCTCTGTTTACTGTCCACCTCCGCTTCCTGTTCAACCGCAAGCTGGTCTGGATTTGAATACTGCAAACAGTCTAGAAGCCTTCTAGGCTTTATGAATCATGCTAAATTATAGTGGATATGAATTTTAAAAAATTAAGTGGGAAAATCACTTAGTAGTTAACATTTGCAACTTTTTACATAAAATTGCTATATATTAATAAAATCAAAATTTAATGACTTTTATATCATTTAAATCCATGAAACTAGAAATAGTGGTAAGATGCCATAATAGATAGCAAAACTGATGAATGGGTTTAAAGAAAATTTTCAGAAATGTTGGGATAAGGGAAGCAAATGACTTCATAGAGAAAAGAAACCATGAATGCTAAATGGTAGATAGGTTCCAGAGAAGCGCATTGCATGATCCAAAATCTGGCTTTTGTTGTTTTAACAAGAAAATGCTAAACCATGTTCTGCACATATTAAACCAGCATGGTTAAAAGAGTAAACGTGTCTAGGAGCTAAACTGACCAGCTTGCAAGTCCAGAGTAATCATTGGTCAAATGTGAACGGTTGTTCTCCCTAGTTTCTAAACACTTATAGTATTTCTACTTTTTTGTCATTTCATCATTTAAAGTAGGCATTTATTTTTGAAAAACAATAGAATTTCTCAATTCTAAGATTAGATGATTCTAAACTTCAATCATGAATAATTTCACTTTAACATAATTTGGTATTTCCATTTTAAACAACATATCTAAACTTGACCTTTAAATGTGCTGATTGACACAGATACAAATGTAGGCCTCTGAATATGTGGCACAGTTGAATTACTGGCAGGATCAACCCATAAAGAACACGTGTGCACCACGGCAATGCAACCTATTCTGCAGTCAGCCATGCTAGGGTAATGGTTAGCCCAGATGGGCTTTGAAGCGCTCATAGGACGTTGCCGTGGCTACCATGCACTCAGAAATTAACTTTTGCTCTCTGTGCAGTTCATCAAGTTAGTCAGATATATTGACTGTTGCATAGACAAAGGGCTGGAGAGAGAAAATAGAGACAAGCCCTCTGGAAGGAAGAGTGTAGCACTGTGAGGGGTTGGGCGCAGGTCAGTGGGTTTGTACGCTCAGAAGCCAATGTCTTCAGTGTCCATGTGATCCAGCTTGATGGCAAAAAAGATTTAGACACTATGTGTCAGCCTCAGAGCCCAGCAAGGATTCTTTGTAGCACACGTGCTGACTAAACTGGAAAAATAAAGGCTAAAAAAGTTTTTGGAGTGACATCTGGCATCAAGTTCAACTGCAACTTTCAGGATTGACTCGTCTGGGAGAAATATTCAATGCTGAGGTCAAGGTAAACAACATCAAAGACTTAGTGAAACGTTGTTGGAGGGAAGGCTGTGGGTGAACAGATTTGGTCTGAATGAATACAGACTCTTGTATAAAAAAGCATGCAGCTTTTAAGGAAAATATTGTGACACTTGCTATTGGTGGCCACAAATAACACAAGGCAGAGTACATGACTGCTGATTCCTGAATGGCTGCCATAAAACAATACAGTGTTTGCAATGGCTATACTTGTTAATTCATTCTTGAGGTGTGAGAGATAATTTACATGATCTGTGACTTTATTGTCTATTATCATGGGCAGTTGACCATTTGGTTAATACTGAATCAACCCAGTAGCTAAAAATTAATACAGTGCACTTTGAAAATATTCAGAGCAAGAACAGTGAAGGATGACCAAGAATCTCATTGTTACTCTGACTGAGCACCACTGTGTGAAAATGGAAAAAACTTATAGCAATCCAACTGACTCTGTGGGCATGAATATTGAATATCTGCGCTTTATTGCTGAGTCATTGGTGACAAAATTCTCATTAAATCCAACTTGAAATTTCAGTTGATGTCGCTCTCAAACTTGAGACTTGAGAAACTTGAGACTTGAGAAACAAGATTGTATGGCCTGATGAACAGATTCAAGTTTTTCCAGCTCAGTCAGACACCTCGCTTGAATCAAATTAAGTATACCTGTAGAGAACTAGAATCTCTCTCTACTGACAGTACCCATTAAACCTTCATTACCTTCACAGATCTGAAAAGAAAGAATTCCCCAAATGGTGCAACGTTTGTTGCATCTTACTCAAAAACACTCAAGACTGTAATTGCTGCCAATCACACCTTAACAAAGTGTTTAGAAAAGGGTCTAAATTAAATCTAACTCAAATACATACACATATTAAAAATACAATTACATTTGAAGCAAAATTAATAACAGTAAAAATAGTTTACTCAGGCCCAATGTGAGTCAAATGGAAGACAAAAGTAAAACATGCCCACACAATGTTTTGCATGTGTTTGTCATATTCCCAGAATACCAGCTAAACTAGTTGTATCAGAAATGTTCAAAGATGGGGTTTAACACCTTCAAAAAACAACTTGAGTTACTCATGACACTGTCAACCACAAGAAACAAATCATCACCTACTCCTCAGACTTAACCCACAATTAGACCCAGTAAAAGAATTACAAATAATAATATCTATTAAATGCTCTGGGTCTAATATAAGGGGGAACACAGTTTCTCTGTAAAAAAGAGTCAAGACATAAAATCTCACCCATCAGCAAAAAAAAAAAAAAAGTTAAAAAAAAATGAGTGTTTGAATTAGTCTTGAATTAGCAGTGAGAGTGATTATAATTATGAATGGCCATGCAGGTGATATCCATTAATCTTTTCCCTCCCTAGGTTTGTATTTTTCCCTTGGGGAGAAGTTAACTGAATAGGTATTATACATCGTTCCGGTTTTACTTGTCTAACCATTTGCATATATTCCAGCTAGATGATTTCGGGCTCATCTAAAGTAAATGATGTGCCTAAGTAGTGTCAGGTAGTGTACATATTTAAATAAATAATACATAATGTTTGCCCTTTGCCAAAAACAGTGAATTTAAAAACTGACTGACCTTCGAGTGTGTGTTCAGGTTTTTAAATATTTAGATATTAAGAAATAGCGTTTATGGCTTTGCTGTTCAATTATCATTCACTGGAAGTCTACTATCTTGCATCAATTACAGTCATCAGTTTCAGCATGATATACCATCTCATGAATGCTGCATGCTACAGACTTACTTTTCATTTGTTTTTGTTTGCTGGTTTTTGCATATGTCTATGGCATTTCTGCAGAACACATATAACCTGATTTGTCCTGTGTATATCTGTACTATATAGCATACATTAGATTAGAGGGCTGGTTTGCTACATGAACTGAATGTAGGAAACAACATCTTACCGTTCAAAAGAATTACACTAAGTTTGATTAGTTTAAATTTTCCTCTCACAAATAAAACTATAGTTAGGTAGTTATGTTTAAATATAACCAAAAAAGGCAACGAGACAATAAGCTGTGAGAGCACAAAGACTGCATTAGGAATCTCCACAAGTATGCCACATCTGCCTTGCATTAGACATCAAGAACAATGTAGATCGTACAGATCCCTTCTTCATATGGATGGGGAGGAGGCTCTCTGGCCAAGAAATTACGAACAGAGGTTTATGCCATCTATGTGTCTGATTTGATCTAATAATCTTGGCTTAAGAGTCCGTTAAAAAAACAAAAGGATTATGCTTTTATTTACATGTCTTTGCATTTATGCATCGATGTAAATTCCCCATCAAAGTGAACTTTAGAAAAGTGTAACGTAGAGACAGTTTTGTGTCATATTTAAAGGTAAGCGTGTCATATGTGAGCATGAGTAATTTATTCATCATGATTGATCCTCTCGATAACCAGATTCTACCTCCACTGTTGCCCTGGTTGTGGTTAATTACTCAGGGATGAGAAACCGAGAATTAAAAAAACAAAAAAAACAAAAACAAAAAAACAGATCTCTCACTCCAGGATGCCATGTGATACAGTCATCTGTACATCACAATTTTGTCATATACAGTATCAACAGGTAAATGCTGTGCTGAGGAAAAAAGAAAATAGACCTGAAGTTGTACCATTCAAAGTCAGTTGCTACCCCCATGCAGCAAAGCCTTGCAGCAACCTTTGTTGTCATTAATGGAACCAATATGTGTCCCATCAGCAACTCACAGCCTCAAGCCTCTGCATTCCTGGTAATAACCTTCACATGTATCTGCATCTGCTCTATAACCAGCTCAAAAGATCACCCTTAACAGAAACTTTCTATCTGCCAAACATTAGACAGATGCATTAGCAGAAAAGACTTTCTAAAGGTTCATTCTCTACACCAACCTATAACAGTGCTACATTCTAACAACTCAAATGTACTTAGTGTGTAGTGTGGTGTAAATGTGCTTATTTGTATGTGAACAGAAACAGCGTTATCGTAACAGGCTAAGTAACAGGCCAGTACCTCACAGTCTATAAAGAGACCGAAGTGTGTAACAAAAGGTGGTTTTAGGTATTGGTTTCAGCTGTGTCGAAATCAGGAAACTGAAATATGGCAACAAAGGTCCGACAAGTACACGAGGTTTACTTTTATCTAGGTTTTCGACCCCAAGTTTACTTTCCTGTTTAAAATGTTTAGATAGGTTTGTGTCCTATCTGAGTGTAGATGCCAGTTTTGTTAAGCTCCCTTCATGTGTAGCAACAAGATAGAAGCACTGAAAACATTAAAATGCCTTCTGACTGCAGACGCAGGGGGGCCCTTTGTTTCTTATTAAAAAAAAGTGTCATATGTTGTTCAGACTGATAGAAAGAATGAGAGGGACAAAGCATAAATCACCGTGGGATGTGCATTGTACACGCTGTGTGAGCAAGCCATGTGACATAAATCACAAGTGTGAGATGCCTGATAAAGAGACTCTGGGGTGCAATACAAGAACATAACATAACATCTGTCCTATTGCTCCTGATGAACATTTGACCATCGTTAACAACACATGCTTGAGGGACAATACCTCACATTGTGCCTTATGAATTGATGTGTCTCTTCTGGTTTTCTACACTTTTCAGTCCATCACAGTTTATCTGTAAAAATATTTTCTCTGAGGGAGACAACTCCTTCTGTTGATAAGAGTTTCCTTGTGTTTGCCCATTTATTGATGGGGTATTAAAAAGTAGACCCAAAATAACCCAGTATGATATTTCTGCAAAAACTTTAGTAACCTTAGATGAATTTCAAGCTTGGAGTTTAAAAAAAAAAAAGATTGTTTGCATATTAGAGGAAAATAACTGCTTGTTTACATTGTAAGCTGGAATGCTGAGTTGCTAGAGGTTGTTGGGTTTGTAGAACAGCAAGTTCGGCTCTATATTTACATCAGGGATTTGATCGCTGTAGAATGCAAGTCATCTGACCTAATTACCCCGGTAAAGCGTTGCTAAGGATGAGATTTCACTCACGGTTGAGCTGCCTATAGTCTGACCCATCTAACTGGCAGCACTCTCTGATCAAATAACATTAAATGTAAGTAACATTTATCATCACGCTACCATGCAGTTTTTTTGCAGGGAAATCTCATGTTTCTGCAATTATGTGGAAATAATTTGAGTTAAACCATCCACCTAAAAGATATGCATAAGAGGAAATGGCTGGCTGTCCTGTGCAATGATATAGGCATAAATTGCTATAGCTATACCATGTACAATATTTCAGAGTCATTATTATATACAGCTGTTAGAAGTTTCAAAAATACTTCAGACATTCTTCAAAATATGTTGTCACACATTCTCATATGCAGCAAAACTGAAGTCAAGTCCAGTTAGCCAAAGTCCTCTTATACACACAATGAAAAAAAATGGATTTCAATTTGCATGCTATCATTGCTTTCAAATGTTTTAAAATCTACTCAGTATCAATACTTGTGGCTAAAAGAAGAGGAAGCAACATTGCAATAGTGAAGCAATGGTTCAGTTAGAAGATATTAGATAGAATTTAATATATATATATATATATATATATATATATATATATATCTTTCCTTTTTACAAGATAGTTCACAGAGCATGTAGGGTTTCTCTTTATTACACAGTCAGAAAATGTAGTCTTTAGCCTGGGTGCATGCTCAAGGTTCTTATCTTTTAAAGCAGGAAATTACAAATGCACTCTTTTCAACAAGGAAAAGGAAATGTGCACTTGAGATTATGGCTTATTCTTGGGACTATTTTACAAAAGTGCGGTGTGGCTTGGCAAGCATGTATTTGATTTACAGGTCTGCTACACATCTTGCTTTCTTTAACAGCAAGGCTCCTTAGCATTGCTGCCTAGGTCTAAAGCTTAAAGCGCAGAGACCTGAGTCTTCCAGCAGCTGTCGTTGGAGGTGAATGTCACATATGGCTGCCAAGTCACGCCAAACAAACCCCATCTACTATGGCAGTTCTCATATTTCACTCGCTCACTCTGGGAATAACAAAAACACAGTGGAAGTCGAGTGTATTTAACACTGTTGCACTTGTGCTATGAAGACAAAACAATGTGTTACAGACTGCATATTCCCTACACACATAATTTAATGCAAAAAAGAGAGATCATTTGTCATGTTGACTGACAGGCTAAAATTACACTCTCCTTAGCAAACCAAAATCCTTTATTTTTAAAGAAAAATATTGATTGTTCAGGCTACTGATAAGGCTCCACTCCAACTGTGCATTAACAGCCACCCTCTTGTGTAAACTGCCTCCATTGTTTTGCAACACTAGTCCCACTGTGTCCATAAGTCCACTCTTGTCTATGGGCTTCAAAGCACTTTACAACTTGCCATCTATTAATGGCAGCAAATGCATAGTTGCATAGGTAATAACTATGTACAACGGCTGTTCTTAACTGTACTAGTTCGATGGCAGGGAGCAGATGAATGGCAGACATAAGTAAAGATGAACCTGAAGCGTAATTACAGGGCAGAGGTAAGGCTGTGGCAGACAAAAAGAAACCAAACGACAGTAAATAGGAACAAAGAAAATGACAACAAAGGTCTGTTGGGTATTCAGTTCCAGTCATGTAAGCTGAGTCATATCATAAACTGAAACAGAGTGCTCATTCCCTGGTGGACATTAGCTATAAGAAAGAAAACCAAAATAGATCAAAGCATTATAACTCCCAGCAGGCATCCACACTAAAGTCACCGCAAAGCTATGCCTCAGCTTAGTTTAGTGCTCTACGTCCAGACCAAAAATAGATCTTTCCATAAATCACATCTAACAAATAGTTAACAGGATGAAGCCAACACTTCAAATCTGCTAAAGCACTCAGGAGAAGCAGGATCTACAACTTTGCATGGATGTTATGTGTGTTTTTTATGTTTGTACGAAAGATAGACGCACACACAGCTGGGATCTCTGGCTTTGTTCTGGGTTTGCAAAGATTTTTTTGTTACCAGTGTGGGTGTATCCTACTGTGACAAGCTGCTTGGCTCAACTTGGTCGGTTGTAAACCCTGGAGTGTCCCGCAGGAATAGAGCCGCACTGTAAGCGGCTTTGAGCCAGTGTTCAACTCTTGACTTTGTTACTGATTTACAGACTGTTGTGAGACCCAGAAAAACAAAGTGGTAGTCACAAGGGGTCAGGGGGTTCCCGTCATTTGTCTGCCTCACAGAGACATCTTTTAAAAATCAAGTTTTAAAATATGATTTTTATTTAAAAGAGTTAAAAAATACTGGTGCAATAGTAATTCAAGTACAAATCCAGAGAGAAATACTTCTGTTTTTTTTTAAAGGAAGTGTTACATTGTTACTCATTCAAACAGAGATTGTTAAGTAGGCAGTAACTTTAGGCAGTACTCTCCGTACTTTTCAGAGATTATTATCATCTCTCACCTTTTGAGTCTTGTTTTGTTTTTTGTAGCAAACTGCACAGTAAAAAACAGATCCAAACAAGAATTTGTAAGATTAGCAGATAAGCTGCTATGGATGACAAAATCGAAATGCTGCATAAATGAGAATGCCTTCCAGATGCAGAGACCTACTGCCATTCATCATAAACAGCCAAGCTTATTGCTCTTACTGTCCTCATTTGTCAAAATAACAATACCTTGGTTTTAATACCTATGACATAATCCTAAATGGGTTCAGTGTCATTTCTGATCAGAGTTATTTTTATAGAAAGCATTCTGCCTTAGTCATAGACCAGTAGGAAAAAAAACAAAACAAAAAATGCCACAGTAGAAACTTAATACAAGAAGAGTCAGTGCATCTTTCATGACTAATTTTTTTCTCAGTACTTCTGTTTATTTATGATGATAAACTCTGTCAACCACAGTATTAAAATTAAACTGCCAGTTGGACAAACATTTCTCAATAAACTCAGTTGGCCAAACAGTTTTCTTCTAAATATTCTTCTGTGACATGTTAGCATGCTAGAACAGTCCACCGTTTTGCTAGCAGTGAGCCATCTTGTCAGTCAGTATTTTTATTTCATAGTGTCACTTAAAATGTCATATTTTCAACACCCCTTTTTCTTTTTTGTGTGTACAAAGTCTGCAGGGGTTTTCACAGTACCTCTGAATTACACTGATAACCCCTGTGCTGAGCCTGGAGCACTTACCTGTCTATGGTCATGCCACTGCACCTCTGGCTGGTGTTACTGTAGCTTGTTCTATACCTCACAAGAACTGCTGTAATTGTGTTGCCAAAGATTTTTGCCTGTTCTCTTACTCTGCTTGTAAATTTCCCTGTTAACATCAATGTGATGTCCACATTCATCCAAGTGAGTTAACTGGAGATCACAAATTTAAGTGTCAAAGGTTTTGTAAGATTTATCTCACTGACCACAGATTCATCTCAATATATCACACGGAAGTTTCTACTTTGGAGTTGCGTATTTCAGTATAGCCATTATAAAGGTTATGATATTGATTGCTCGTAAAGGTCTGCAATTTAAATCACTTATTGTTTCCACTAGTGGTACATAAGTGGCAAAAGCTTGTGATTTCAGTTGTTTCGTTTCCATTTTTTTTTTTTTTAAACTGTCGACTGGGTGTTGAAAACTTGCAAAATGGCAAACATAAATTTCAATGAAGTTCTAAAAAATCTTCAAAAAATTATACATAAAATAATCAAAGTTGTCAAAAAGACACCTTTGAGGTTCATCTCTCTAGTGTGTTGCTTCCCCTTTCCACCTGCTAACCAGCCACTGGCAGCTCTGTTGTGACAACAGTGGAATCTTTTAGGAACCTTGTAATAGCCTTGCTTGTTAGTAGGAGGTTTAACGCTCTAAATTTGGCGGTCTGGAGGGCTGCTAATGTCTTGGAAGAGTGATTGATAGAAGATCATTATGATAACCAGCTTCTCCAGACTAAGCTTGGCCTGGCAGTTTCCTATCATCTTGGTCCAAATGAGTGGGTCACATGTAATTTTTTTTCTTCATTCTTGATCTATTTAGTTTTTAACTATTTATGAATTGAGGAACTTTTAAAAAAAAAGCTTGTCACATTTTTTTTTTCTTGAAACATGAAAAAGTTTTTCACCCAAAACTTTCTTAAGCTGTTACCACAGGAACTTGATTTTAAAGCCTTAAAAGAATATACACCAGACAGAGTGTCATTATGTATGATTGGATATATTAAATATTTGACTAAAATGACAGCCTTGCATGTGTTTATGTGAACGACAGAGGTTTTCCTTCTACATTTAATGAGCTTCAAAGTTTATAAAGCTGTGGACATAAGTTCTTTGAATGACAACAGCTGTTCTGTAGCTCTAACAGGTTCCAGATGTTATAATTGTGCCCAGTGATGGAGTATAATTATAGTACCTCTCCTATTTAGCATTTTTTCCCTTTCCTGCTTCCCCAGACTTCAGTCAATACCTATAGTGAACCTCATAGTTGGTTTACAATAACAAGACTGCTTGTGTGAATCTAAAGCTGGATACAATTATGTTAGTATGGTATTATTATAACATTTTAAGATAGCCATAGCAAATGGCATCTGTTGCGACATTTACTTATTTTAAGTGTATTATGTGTTTATATGTTGTAAGTAAATAGTTTACATTTCTAAGTCTTAGAAATCTAAAACAATTTTAACTTCATTAGATCGGTGCTGTCCTGTTGAAGATATTGTCTCACACCCGGCATTGGCAACTAGCATTCTTCACCCTGATTGTAGATATTCAGAAAAAGACAACTGGGTAACAAGACAACTCAGTGTCAGTCATCGATTACTTCAGTTATTCTCCTTTATCCAATTTTACTTTAATACTGAATTAGGGCCCCTCTTGGTTCTCAAAAAAATTCCATTGGCATCTGTAAAAGAGTTTCTAATAATTATGATGGATTAGACTGCAGTTCATTGTACCTGTGCACTGCAGTGGTTTTGCAGATGCTGTTGATGTGACATGCATTAATAATTAAGAGCAGCAGACAAAAATCAATGTTCAGCTCGAATCACTTTTGCTTGCTGCTAAACCCTCTACTTCATATTCTTGATATATTAATATTAACATAGTTTTATACATAGGTATAATTCTCTAGAATTTAAATTAAACTAGAAAAGTACAAAACTCTGACTGCCTGTCTATTGGAACTGAACTGTGATTGTATTTAATATAAACATTTTACAAACATGGTGTCTAAAGGGATACATAGACTGGATGGCATCATCCTGGTTTTCACCAACACTGACAGGAATCTTGACCAGGATTTATCCTTTACTGCTTACACTAAACAAATATCTCTCATCTTCATAACTAGAAACTGAAATGGGAGACATACTGAAAGTGATACTGAAAAATTAGTTAATGCATTTGTTACTTGTAGACTGGACTATTGTAATTTAACAAGCTGTTAAAGCACCATGAAAAGCCTGCAGTTGATCCAAGACATGGCATCAAAAGTACAAACAATGACTAGAAAGAGAGCTTATAGGCTGATAGGTGTGCATTAATAGGCAAGCCTGCACTTAAAATGTCACAGAACAACTGATCAAGTACTTTCAAGACACTTTTCGTTGACATGATCAGTTCAAAAATGTAACTCACAGTCTAACAGAGGGGGGTGAAGTCTATGAAAGGTCCTGCTGTCATCTGATAAACATTCAGTACCCAGCTTAAATACATTACACTATGTGCTATATTCAAAAATAGGCCTCTAATTTAAGAGTACTTAGTAACACTAAGAGTTTGTTAGCAGTGTAAATGTGAGTCATAAAAATATTTAAATAAATATGGTTGGTGTTAAAGGACTGAAATGAAAAGACTTATATTTTATATTTTTACAGTATAATGATGAAGAGGTTTACACAAAAACATAATAATAAGGCTAATAAGGCTACACTTAAAAATCAATCTGGTGCTCTTGGGTAAATCAATTTTCCCTCATTTGTTTAGGATGCAGAAATAAAAGGTATCGAACTATATATAGGGCAAATGCATATTACACTATATCTACACCAGCAGTCCCCAACCCCCGGGCCATGGACCAGTACCGGTCCGTGAGTCGTTTGGTCCCAGGCCGCGAGAGTTGAGGCTCGGGTGTGAAATTTATGGTTTTCAGGGTTTTCATCGTTAACTCTTTTCCCATGTTGTAGTTGTGTTATTTTGAAAGAAATATTTATACGTTACCATAGAGACCAGAGAGCATTAAGGGGCAGAGAGGAGGACGTTACTCTCAAAGTTGTTGGCACATTTCAAGAGGATGCTGCTAATAAATTTACACAATGACACAATGAATTTGCATTTATTATTATATTTACAAAATACCAAAGTTTTTGTCTTGGTCGTATCATTTTATTTTGTTGTATTTATCCACAACACCTTAAAGGCCGGTCCGTGAAAATATTGTCTGACATTAAACCGGTCCGTGGCGCAAAAAAGAGGAACGAGGCTCTACACCACTCAGCCATTTTTGTCCTTTTAGTATTAGCATGGACGCATTTGCTTTCACAATGCATTACAACTGTTGACACATCCCTGACCTAACCTTGGCCTGTATTTCTAATGGATAGGTGCACAATCAAATTTTGCTGAGGACTAATCATTTTAACACAATAGTTTTATGACCGTTTGCAAAAAGCAAAAAATCTTATTTAAAAAAATATGTTTATATTTAAATCAATTCAATAGCAATTTCCTTCCTGTCTTTCAGGACGGACAGAGGGCAGCCTTGTGTATGGACTCTGAGCAGGCCAGATGGAAACAGAAGAGAAGAGACATGAGAAGGAAGAAAGTTTGATATTAGAGCAATTTGGCACATCTCACATCCCTCATAAACTCCAGAATGGAGGCCAGTTTTCAGAGGGAAATTCTCTGCAGATCACTGGGGATAAAAACTGGAACCATTATAAACCCAGCACTGATGCCAACACTTTAAAAAGGCACAGGGAGAACTGCAACAACCCTGCTTCAGAACAAGGGTTGCTGGATCAAGGATCCTACATCATGAATGGAGAACTGATGAATGGAGAGTTAAAGCATGCACTTACTGAACAGTCCTTATTGGTCCATCAGTCCAAGAAAACAAAAATAGATTCTGAGATTAAACGAAAGGATGACATAAGTTCAGATTTATTGGAAAAGTTTCCTGAACTGACAACAACAAATGAATTTGGATGCAATTCCCAAACGTCAGATATTAAGTTCGATAGCAGGAACTGCAATTTTCGTAACAGAGATATTTTCTGTGTGCCACGAAATAAACAAGTTCCAAATGGTGCTGTATCATCTCCCTCAACCATAGAAAGCACCCCAGGTGATTTGTTAGAGAAAACTTTGTCTCAGTATTATCCTGAGCAAGTCTCAATTGCACCACAAACATCTGGGTCACAATTAGATGCTGTCAATAATTCACTGCCTGATAAACTGTCCAGTGAAGGTGCTCAACTTCCCCCTATGACCTCAGGATTGCCCAATTCAGCACAGATGCCTGGCTCACAGCAACAGCAGGCTCAGGCATCTGGAAATACTGAAGGAGGCAACAATTATAACTCTGTCAACTATGTACTAAATGGATACTCCAATAATTTTGGAGCAGACGACCAGCAGACACAACAACATCAGCAGTCAACACCATCTTATTCTGGTAAGGAACTGGCTCTGGGACAGCTGTCAGGCATGATCCTGTCTACAAATAATGCCAAAATCCCACAACAGCATCCAAATGGTGCGCAGTGTTATCAGGATGACACATGTCATCAAGGCATATATGTAAAAGCCCACCAGGAGTTTAACGGCAGTTCCTTTCCAAACTGCAATAGTTCCCTACAGCCAGCAGAGGCAGAATACGAGTCCTTTCCCAGTTCTGGGACACAGAAACTGGGGCAAGGTGAGGAAAACACATCTAGTCAGCATCTGCAGCATGGCACTGATAGGGATCGCCACTATGGGATTCAAACCCAGAACTTTCAAGAAAATGCTGTAAACCCACTTAGAGCTGAGAGTCAGGGACCCATGGGATCCAGACTCCAACAGTTACACCACACTGGTATAGAAAACGGGATGGAAAACATGTCTCAGCAGAGAACCAATTTATCTTGTTCTACCCCTAACCAGAGAGGCTGGAGAGAACTGAATTCTTCACATTCCCAACAGCCACCAACAAGTGGCCCATCATCTCAGGCACAAGAGCAGGATCTGTGGAGGAACTTCTCTACCAAGTCTATGTCAGAACAGCAGACAGCTAACGCCCCGGATCATGGTCAGATGTTTGAGCCAAACCCAACGCAAAGATTTCAGACACAGAGGGTTTTCTCTGATGGCAGCCAGGGGTCTAACTTCCAGAAGAAACAGCAGGATTATCTGCCAATGCAAACTCATTGTGCTTCAGCTCAGCACAACACTGCCTCTGAGTGGCAGCAATCAAATTCTGAAGGAGCTCAAATGCCTTTAGCCCAGAAAATGCCAGAGCAGCAAAACTTCACTCAAAATCAACAAGTTGACAGTCGCTGCCACTCCCAGATGCAGTCAGAGCGCTTATGTGAGGACAATGACCTCCAGGAAATATTGTCACCTGGGTTTTTGGCAACACAGCAACAACAGCACTGTCCGCTCCAACGGCCAATGTCCCAGCCACCACAATTCGAAGCGCAGCAACTAAAGTCTCCCAGTTACAGACCTCACAGTCAGCCTCAGCCAGGTCAGCAGCTGCTTCAATCCAATCAGCCTTTTGGAAATGGTCCTGCTCAATCCAGCAACCAACATGTCCAGCAAAATGACCATGCAACATTTAGTAATATTAACACAGTAGAGATGTCACAACATCAAAGGCAGTATCCACCAAACTCAGGCAGCACTAACCTCAAGCAATTTCAACCACAGCAGCCTAAAAGCCACTGCCACCAGCCCAACCATGTGGACTTTCCCCCAAACTCCACACAGTCACAACCTCATTTACCACAAGGTGCTTTAAGCCAACAGGTCACAAAACAAATGTATCCCAAAGCTGAACAGCAGCTGAAGACATCTTGCACTCAGTTCCAAAGGGGACCTCAACTACCTCTGGGACCGGCAGGTCCCCACGTAGACTTTCAGAGGCATGCAGCCCTACGTATGCACCTGTTACAAAAGCAAGAACGCCAGGGCTCTCCTCAAACCCCTCAGAACTCTAGTGACCCTAAACATATCCCGAGAGCTGTGAAAATGGAAAATGGACCCAGATTTGAAATATCTGGGTTACAGAACCATGAGCATCAGATACACATGCAAGAGGCAGGTAGAATACAAATTAAGCAGGAAAACCAACAATCTCTGTGTGAGCAAAGTAAGAAGCAGGCAAGTATCATAGCCTCTATGGAACAAAGCCTGAGACAATACCAGCTTTCACCTGTGTTTGAGAAAAAATCCATTGTCATCAATGCATTGAATAAAGTCAAAGTAGAATCTTCTGGGCCTGTCACAATCCTGTCAACCAAAACTGATGTGAATGGAGTAGAATCATCAGCACTTGCCTCATCCACTGAAGTTCTTAAAAAAACACCTGATTCCACCCCTAAGAAGGAACAACTTCTACAAAGTTTTGTGGATTCTCCTTTGAAGCTATTGAATACCCCTATAAAGAATCTTTTAGACACCCCAATGAAAACACAGTATGATATTGCATCCTGCCACTGTGTTGGTAAGTCTCTTAAGTTCAGCCTAAAACAGGATGGACCAGTTGTATTGTATATATTAATATGTTTTGCTTTATGCCTAGAACAAATCAGCGAGAAGGATGAAGGCCCATACTACACTCACTTGGGGGCAGCACCAAGCATTGCTGGCATACGGGAAATGATGGAAAAAAGGTTAACAAAAAATCTGAAGTGGAATAATATGACTGCTACAGTTTTACCTGTGTTAATTCAATTGCTTTTATTCTGCTTTAAAGGTCTGGCCTAACAGGGCGCGCCATCAGAATTGAGAAAGTAATATACACCGGGAAGGAAGGAAAAAGTACACAAGGATGCCCCATAGCCAAATGGGTACAAATAATTTTTCTATACTCCCCTTGAGACTTCCCTTAAATATCTTTGTGTGCATATATTCCCATACTTTTCATCATTTCAGGTGATTCGTCGATCCGGTGTAGAAGAAAAGCTATTGGTTTTGGTGCGGGAACGCCCTGGCCACAGATGTGCAACAACCTGCATCATTGTTGTAATTCTAGTTTGGGAAGGGATTCTGCCAAGTCTAGCTGACCGCCTCTACCTCGAGCTAAGTGAAACTCTAACAAAACATGGAACCCTCACCCAGAGACGCTGTGCTCTCAATGAGGAGTAAGTGACACCACTGTGTAAATCACATTTAGCCACTCAGACTTTATCTAATATTTGCCATCACATATTTATATAATATAAAAACTGAAACTGTATCTTAAGGATTTTCTTGCCAGTGCTAAAATATTCCACCATTCTCTAAACCAAACAGTTTTCAGTTTGTTTGTTTTTTGCGTCCATGGAAAATATAGTTAATGCCTTTGCTTTTATGCATTTCTGTTCATTACCTTTTGGTTTTTTGCTTCAAGTCCAGTTCCCCTTTGATCATGAGATTATCATTCTGACTATCACAGTCCTAATTTTTGCTCTGCCCTTGCAGGAGGACATGTGCATGCCAGGGATTAGATCCTGAAGCCTGTGGAGCATCATTCTCCTTTGGCTGTTCCTGGAGCATGTACTACAATGGCTGCAAGTTTGCCCGGAGCAAAGTCCCAAGAAAATTCAAGTTACTTGGAGATGATGTGAAGGAGGTACTTTTTGAAGTTTAAAATATTATTCACATTGTGTTTACCTTGATTAAGCTGACATGCTATTCATCTTAATGGCTTACATTTTTCCATTTAGGAAGAGAGAGTGGAGAGCAACTTTCAAAATCTGGCAACTTTACTGGCTCCCTTGTATAAAACTATGGCACCTGAAGCTTATGGAAACCAGGTGAATATCTGGACATATTTTTCTTTCTCTGCATATATTTTTCTCTGCATAACTTAGGCCTGTTTATCACTGTAAACAGTCATTGTAAAGTGAGTGGGTTACTAAAACCCAAGAGGCAATACGAGTGAAGATCTTTATCCTATGATGGAACATTTCTATCTCGATGGTGTCATTTCTTCTATAATGAAAATGTCCTCATTTATAGGGTAAGAGAAATCACTGTAAAATGATGTGCACCATAAATTATACTTTTATAGTCAGCTGATCTCACCCTAGTTGAACACCCATGGAAAATCCAAGGGGAATCATGTGGTCTATATTAAAAAACATAAAATAAAGGAACTGTAAAAATTGTCTTCGTGTAAACAGTTTTGAAGAATTGTCATAAGTGATTTATGCTACCCTGGTAGAACACCATATATTGGTTTATCATTTTGTTGTTTTTTGTAGTGACTAGGGATGGGTACCGGTATCCGGTGCCATGATGGCACCGGTTCTGACATAAACGGTAGTAACCAGACCGAAAAGCAGTGCACATTTCGGTGCTTTATTTCGGTGCTTTTTTTTTCCTAAGCTGTGATACACTTTAGAGTCTAGCCAATCATTTTACGTTTCCAAGGATAGTAGGTGGGTCCAGGTACATACGTTCTTTTAGAGCAGAGCTACAGATTAAAAATGCCCAAGGCGAAGCGGTCAAAAGTCTGGCTGTACTTCACAGCAAAATATGCAAACTCAGCAGCCTGCAACAAGTGCTTTAAGGTGATACTGTGATACTGTCAAAGGAGATAACACCTCAAATCCGATGAAACACCTGGCGACGCATAGCGTTTTTTTTAAAAGCCGAGAAATGCGCCGTGTTTGATAGCTTGCTGCAAGACCTCACACCTAGCGCATCTACTGCGGGTGTGGTGCCTGTTATCGGACCCGAAGTGTAGAGTCCTGGCCCCTAGCCCTGCCAGTGTAGCAGAAATGATGACGGATGATGATGGCAGCTGTAGCCGTTCTTCTCTACGTGAGTAGCTTAATGTTGTTCGTGTGTAATTTACGTTGAGTAGGCTAACCACGTTATTACATTAATGCATGTAAGGTGAACTAGCAAACATCATCATAGCTACATGCAGCTGTCTTCTTGTTTGATGACAGATACTCCCTTCACCCTGGCCAAAAAGGCTAAAATGACCAAAGAAAAAGTGGAAAACAGTTAAACATGAGAGATTTTTGGACAAAGTTTGTTTTTTCCATTGTTTAAGCACTGCTTCCAGCCCAGAGTGATACCATATATGCCCTATAGCTGCAGAAAAGGCTAACATTGTTATCTTTTTACAAAAAAAACAGCTGAACATGAGAGGTTTTTGGACCAATTTTGTGTTCTCCATTCTTCAAGCACCGGTTCGAGCACCGTTTAAGCACCGGCACCATTTCAAAAGTACCGGTTTGGCACCGGTATCGGATAAAACCTAAACGATACCCATCCCTAGTAGTGACCTTCACAAACTTTTAGGCAGCTTATTTAAATTAACTTCTTTTTGTCCCTGAACACAGGTGGAACATGAACATAGGGCTTTGGATTGCCGTCTTGGGCTCAAGGATGGCCGTCCTTTCTCTGGGGTTACTGCTTGTATGGATTTCTGTGCCCATGCTCATAGAGACCTCCACAACATGCAGGGTGGCAGCACTGTGGTAAGGATAAAAAAGGGAAACACATTTTTCTAAGTATTTTAGAAAAATGCAGGTTGAATATATTTGCATAAATTCAACCTGCACGTCAAGCTACTCTGCCACAACACCTCATCAAAGCAAAACTTCAGATATGGCGGATATATAAATAAGTTATTTATGTTATGTTATCACTGCTACACCCCCAACAAAAGCCATTTAATTCAGATAGTAATTCTTTTATTTTTTTTCAGGTGTGTACATTAACGAGGGAGGATAACAGAGGGATTGGAAAGATTCCAGAGGATGAGCAGCTTCATGTCTTACCTCTTTATAAAGCTTCCAACACTGATGAATTTGGAAGTGAGGAAGGTCAACAAGAGAAAATAAAGTCAGGGGCTATCCAAGTTCTCAGTGTTTTCCGCCGCCAGGTGCGCATGCTTGCAGAGCCTGCTAAATCTTGCAGACAAAAAAAGCTGGATGCTAAGAAAGCAGCTGCCAACAAGAATGCCATGCTGGAAAGCTCCAATGATAAAGGAGAGAAGGCCAAATCAAAACCTGGCACTTTTGAGAATTCTACTCAGAGCAATCCAATGGCAGGTAGGGTAACAAATTATTTTCACTTCATAGGTATCCCTTGATTTCTCTGAACTGAGCAGTTTCTGTCATATTTCAGGCTTGCTTCCAGAACAAAATGAGGTGTGCATCAGAAGTTAGTGAGGGTGCTCTATGCCTATACAGCTTACCAGGGCTGTATAGGTTGGACAGGTTTTACCATTGGAAAAACATGAAATGTATTCTAAAAAAATAAATAAAATATTGCATCTTTATTGATTTATGTAGATATATAACTTTTCATTAATGGTACAGTGTAGGTTGTCAAATGTGTCTTTGTGGGGGAAAGCGTTAAATATGCTTTTTTCTTTGTAGCAACATATTGTTGGAACACTAAATTGAACACCAAAAGACCCACAAATAATGATTTTACAAAAGGTGACGCAATGGATTTTGTTTTCCAGGACTTATTCCAGGTGCTGTAGGAGCAACCCGTCAATCATGTCAGCCACAACACCCCCTAGGGGTCCATCAGCAGCAGCAACACCACCAGAGCTTTCTCCCTCCTTATCCTGGCACAACAAATGCTGCTTTCTCCAGGTTTCCCAACCATAATGGGTCTTTTCCAAGCACTTCAAAGCCAGGCAGTATATATCCCCATCAGCCATCATCTTCCACCCCTTATCCTTCCCCACTCCATGCATCAAACTCATACATGAATGCATCCAATCGTCCATACCTAGGTTATCAATGTAATGGAGGAATTCCCTTTGACAACTACAATCCATATTATCCCCCAAACCCAAAGCACTTAGAAATGTATCGACAACAACGGCCGACACTTTACTCAGAGCAGCAGTATGGTATACGGCGTTATGAGGTCAATTACCCACCAAGATATGGTGAGCCAGGCTTACAGGTCAATGGTTATAATGCCAGCAGCATTAGACCAGTTCCTCCCATGCGACCTTATGGACCTTATACTCCTAACAGCGTCTCAGATCCCCGGTTTATGGACCCCCTCTCAAGAGCATCCTCAGCCCATGCAGGCGTAGATTACAAAACTGCTATGAGCAAAGGCAATCGGTTTGGAGAATGCCCAAATCCATATCTGCCCCAGAACCCTCAAATGCTGTCCCCAGGCCAAGATCCTTTCCATTTGCAAATCAAAGCAGAGATGGGTATGCCTGGCCCACAAATGCTTTCTGCTCAGTCTGGCAGTATGTGTTTAAACCCTGAAATACAGTCAGGGTTAAGGTTGCCAAATGGAAGCCTCATGGGTTCCAGTATCAAGCTGGAACCTGGAACACCACAGACACCCACCACGCCGCAAAAGCCAGAGCTGTGGTCAGACAACGAGCACAATTTCTTAGACCCTGATATTGGTGGAGTGGCTGTGGCACCTAGCCATGGCTCTGTCCTTATTGAGTGTGCAAAACGGGAGCTCCATGCGACAACGCCCCTTAAAAATCCAGATCGCACCCACCCAACCCGTATTTCCTTAGTGTTCTACCAGCACAAAAATTTGAATGAAGCCAAGCATGGTTTGGCACTGTGGGAAGCAAAGATGGCAGAAAAGGCTAGAGAGAAAGAAGAAGAAGCAGAGAGGAATGGCAGTGAGGGGACTCCTAGCAAGACCAGCAAAAAGGGGCCTAAACGTGAGCATCTAGAGTCATCAGAGACTACAGGGGAGCCTCCTTACAAACGTTATATCAAGGCACTAATGGAGGGATCTTTGTCATGCACAACAAACACGTATGTCAGTACATCTCCATACGCCTTCACCAAGGTTACAGGGCCTTACAACCAGCTTGCGTAGAAAACACTCATTAAGAAGACCCTTGAAGGTGCTACGACAAACAAGACCACAGGCACCAATGCCCTCCCATCACCCTTTTGTTGTAAAAGGAACCTGTGATTAGATGAGCTACAAATCACCTTTCACCTCTTTAACAATCAAGCTTTACCCGTTTACCCTACAAAGGCTGTATTTATTCTTCTTTGGTAACTTTTGCAAGATACAAACTCTCTGGTGCTTTTACTCTGATACACACGGATCTATTTTAGCTGTAAAGAGTGATTTTTGGTGGTTTTTATTTTTCTTTCAAAGTTTTTTGGAGATGTAATCTTGGCATAAAACACTGACTTTTTGTAAATGACAACATTCACGGTGCTAAAAAATTATGCTTATTACCTTTTATTTGAATTCAAATGCCTTTACACTAACTGCACAGATAAATGTCAGCGGGACACCGGAAATATCATGCCAATATACAAAATGCTTTTCGAAAAGCCAGTGTTTTTTAAAAACACATTTGGTAATGATAGTTGAAGCTGAAAAAAAGTTTTGGTAGTACCTTTAAATTATAAGATCTGGTAAAAGCATGTGTCTGCATTGACAGCATGTCATTTCTAAGCAACACATTGTGACATTCATGAATTTGTAAGGACTTGGGGGTTGTATGAACAATCCATAAAGGTGTCCATGCAAAAGTTTTAACAGTTTTATCAATTGCTGGTGCTTCTTTCACTTTCCTATGTCATTTTTACTGTAAATTGAGCCATTCTTTTATGGTGCATTTTCGAAAGAAAAAAAAACCAGAAAGATCTCAGTTGTTCTGGTTCTCTTTCCAGGGTTCCTTTGTTTATCAATTATTTTTTTTAAACGTTCCTTACAACAGGTTAATTGAACACACCTGGTGATTGTGAATATTACATGTAGATTTTTCTGTGGTGCTTAGTAAATGTGCTTTTTAAACACTGAGAAACATGATACTGGGTAAGCTCAGTGTCAGTTTCAGAGGGCAGCTGGCTTGCTGTGTGGTCTTTACTTATTGTAATCTAACTGTAAGATAAACAGGTGAGATTTGTACAGTAAATTAATATTCCTTTTGGAATTCCTGTTAGAGATTTTTTGTTGCAAAGAATGCTAACAGCCTGTTTCACTGTATTTCTTTGGGTTTCAAATGAATCTATTCATAAGGTGCTACTCAACCTACTAGAAACATAAAATGTGAGACTCTTTGGGAGGTGAGAAGGCTTTTAAATAGTGTACAGTACAAACCTGTCATATACCTCAAACATTTGGCAATAGGATTATAACGTCTTTTTCTTTCTTTATTCGTTTATTATTTTCAAAATGTTGATCACACTTAAAATTCAGGCCACCAAAAGGCATAAAAGTTCATTTCTTACTTTCTTATGAATCTGCAAGAAAGTATTACTTGAACTTGAATCTTTAATATTACTGCAAAAATCAGGGACATTTTCAACTAATTTTGTGTACATCTGCATTGCCTGTATTAATGTGGTTGTTTTTTTCATATTCAGGGACTTGCCATTGCATCCTGAATCCCAATATGGTTCTTGTTTGTTATATTTCACACAAAATTATTTTGTGTGGAAAAATATACTTTCCTGCAGTTTTGTACGTATATTTTAGCAAGGAGAATGGAGGTAATAGTAATCTGAACATATATGCACTGAGCTGACTAAAGGGAACGATATTGACTTTAAAAGAAAACAAAAAAACTAAAAGCAATTTTTGCTTATGTTACGAAGCAAGACCAGAGCAGTGATTAAAATAGTTGCACATCTTTGTGCCTGTGTATACATTTATTTATAACCACTAATCAACTGTACAATGACTTCTTCCCAATCTATTTGATTTAATTAATGTAATTAAATTAATGACAGTCATGCTAAAGCAACAACTCACCCCACTTTTCAATATTCATTTTCTTAAAGCACTTCATTTCTTTTTCAGGAAAAAAAATGTAATGCAGAATTTCAAAACGTTTTATTTAAACATATTGTTTATGTGTTAAAAAAAATAAATTATGTCACAATGTACATACCAAGAATTTGTATTTCAGGAGTATAACTCATTCTTCAATGTTCATGTTGGTTCTTTTTGTTTGTCAATTCTACCATAGCTCATCCTTTGAGACCCTTTCCCAAGTTAAAATGATTTTGGTTAGATAATCCAGAAAGTTTTTTGTAAATATTACACTCACTGTCGCTGCAATGGTTACGGTTATAGTATCACCATAGTTCAGTCAGTAGTTCTAGTTTTTTTTAAAAATCTGTTCTGTAAAAATAATCATATAGAAATGTTAAATTTCATTGTACAGTACCCAGCTACAGTAGCAGGTCGTTGTTGAGAGAGCCAAGGTGTAGTAAGAAATAGCGGGTTAAAAAGCATAGCCATACTTGAAGATGCTTCAGAGTGATTCTGAGTGAGTCAACATTACTTGAATGATTGTCTGGGCTTAGCTAGTATGCTCATCTCAAAGGTTAAGCCAGCAGTTCATACACACTTGGTCTTTTTGCAGTTAGACACTAAAAGGTATTAAAAAAAAAAGTGCAACTTTTTGCCTGTAATTTTACTTTTTTAAAGCTTCCCTAGTTCTCTTGAAGTTTGGTATGCTACAAAAGAAAAAAGAAAATCAAATTGAGGATGGGTATTAATACTGTAAGTATTGTAATGTACTGAATGCAGTTTATTTGAAAGCTGTTTATTATATCATTCCTGATGTTGCTGATATGTGGGTGTTTTTTTAAATAAAAATTATATTTATTTAAAGCACTTTTATTTGTTACTTCCAAGTTAATCACAATATCTAAATTCTGTGTTTTATCCACAAGTTGAAATGTACGATGTGAACTTATAAAACACACATAATGTTTAAGATTTTCCTTTTAATTTATCCAAACGTTTACTTGTTACATATAAAGTGTGTGGTTCTGTATCTGAAAGAACAATTACATTTGTAGAGGAAATTAGAGGACTATATAAATATAAACTAGACATGGCCACAACAGTCCTGGAATACAAATACAGCATGATTCACAATCATAAAAAAGGAGTCCTTTTTCCCCCATGACAAATGATAATTGGCATACTAGCAAAAAATTCAAACAGGTGTCAATTGTGGCACCATAAATCAGACCCGACTTCAAGTCTGGTACTTTAGCACAATTCTTCACTTGGTGTGTTTCTTTTATTCAACAAATAACAGAGTGTCGATGGCTCTCTTTAAAATTGCTCCATACAAAATAAGAATGCAGAAGAATCCCTCATAAGGTGTTCAGACGTTTTGACTGTATCCATGCTGTTTTGGGAGAGTCAGACAAAATGCCACTTTTCCACTGTGCAAGAAGAGGTTTAGAATGGCAAAGAATTATTTAAAATGTATTAGAATGTATCTCTTTTATTTTTGTAATTGAACAACTGTTGCAAAGCAATTTCCCTGTGTGGAACTCCAAGTATGATTCTTGGAATACGTTCTTCTCTCTCACTTTTATTTATTCATCAATTAATTTATGTACTTAATAAATATATTAATCAGTCTTTTTTTTTTTAAACTTACCCTCTGGAGACACAGGATGTGCGCTGCCAAATGCAGGAGCCTGGAGAATGAAAATATAAAAATAAACCTACCACACTAACTCATCGTGTAGCTTTATATATTACTGCTGCAGTGGCTACCAATACTGTGAAACAAGAGCTAGTAAAGTTCTTACCGACTGAACTACTTCTCTGGCCTCATCAGTGGTACATCTCCAAGGGCTATCACAACATAACGCGTTTTTGCTGAAGAAAAGAGCAAAGAGTAGAGCTCATTATACTTTCATAGCCAGTTACACCTTTACATCATATGCAAACACATAAAGCAGGAGTTTTGTCTTCAACTAACTTACCAGTCAATTCCTCCAGTATTTTTTTGCTTCTGTACTAGTGCCCTCCAGTGCTCGTGGGTGGACTTAATGATCTCAACTGCAAAGTCCTATCAACAGAGATAGAGACTAGTTTGTTTTTTGCTGCCTCTTTCGCTAACTGCATGGACTGCAACTAGTAGCAGACTGTCATGTCATATCATTGTTACAAAGGTAGTAAGTACCTTGTCTTTGAACTCCCCATTGAATCCAAATTTGTTTTCAGGCTTTCCATCCGGCACCTTATATTTCCTAAACCACTCAACAGTGGCCTCTAAATGACCGGGTCGGTTCTTGCAGACATCCTCTATATCTGCAGAAAACGCATTCAATAACATGAATTTGGGAACTAAATTGTGCAGCAAATATTCAGTGAGAAAATTTACAGTTAGCAGTTTCTAAGATTATAATTTATGACAGAATGTAGCTATACAACACTAATACAACAACAGGATTCAAGTTAAAATGAATGCAGGGTTAAAAATATTTAGAACATGCTGTATGAGGTTAAGAAATGCATTAAACATGTTGGCTAGGGTACAGTGTGTTTTGGAAAGACACATTGAATATAAACACAACAATGTTTACAGCAAAATCTCCACAGGGTACAGACTTTGCCAAGTGTTTTAACTACAGAGTGCAAGTCTGCATTTCTCCCATGATGTCTGTGTTGGATAAACAATCAACTGAATCTGAAATGGGCAGGTACATTAGTATCTCGCTCCTGGTACGTGGGCAAATGCAAATCTGACAAGTAGTGCATACTGGCTGCATAGCTAACCTTAAACAGCTCTACATGTGCTTAATCTTCTTGTATAGAATAAGTAGATGAAAATGAAATGGTATTTTTGAATCAGGGTAGAGAGCAGATCACTTTAACAATCATTTTGAAACTGCCTTAATCTTTCTGCTGCCATGAAACAGTAAAATAATTACTAATAATCACTAATGTATGTTAAATTAATTACATGTTACCAGTTCTTGACTTTCGTTAGTTTAAAACACTCACTATTTAGATTTTTGGCATCAGGGTCTTCAGCATTGATAGCTATGACCTTCCAGTCCATTTCTCCTTCATCAATCATGGCCAAGATGCCAAGCACTTTTACTTGGATAACCTGACCAGTAGAGCACACCTGAAGAACCAAACAACACATAATAAATCATCAATTAATAAAAAGCAATACTACATAAATTGCACATGTATATACACTCACTGACCTAATCATTAGGTGCACCTGTTCACCTAACTGTTAACACAAATATCTAAGACTCATGATTCATTAGATATGACTTGATAGCAATCCTATAAAGGGGTACCTAATAGAATGTCTCTAATAAAATCAATGTACAGTTTTAAGCTGTATTACCTGGGTGCCTATGTCACAAACATCAATGGGGTCATTGTCACCACAACAATTAGTTTCTTTGTCTTTCTGGCCCGGGTCTTCCCACGTCTTCAGTTCAAGCATGTAAGAAAACAATCATGCAGGTATTTGTAAAACATAATTATTGGAATATATTTAAATACAACAAAATGAACTGCAGTACTGTTATTTTGAAACAGATATGATGAAAATGAAGAAGAAGGCTTAATGCATCTCATACTGTGCTTTTCCTCACCTGTGGAAGTGCCCCATAATTCCAAATGTAACCTTTATGGGGAAATATGTTGGCAACATATCGGAGCTTTCCTTTCTTTTCATCCTGCTTGATCGGATTCAGCGGTTCCTTTATCGCAATCTGGGAATTTAAGCAATTATGAAGGTGTGTGTTTTTATGTGCGTTTGTTGTTTTTCCACTGTTGAAGCGCAGCTGAAGAAATGAGGTAAATAACTTTCACTTCTTAAATGTCAGGAACTCCCCAAACTTCACTTTCATGCTTAGCTAGCTAGCTAAATGAAAACGGCTTCAGGGCACTGCTATTCTAACTTCAGAAGTGGGAGGCAACTCATTCCATTACATTTAAAATGCGGTATAAAGTTCCTTGTGGTGAGTTACATTTAGTTTTATAAGTCAGCTACAACTCAAAAAGCCACATCAAATGCTTATCTAAAGATAAATAAAGTATCTTCCAGTTGTCGTTATGCTATCTGACTTAAAAACAAAACCACGACTACAATTTCTTAAAAACAGATGACTGTGCATCATAACCTTTTTTCCAGTGCAACAGCAGTTGTCATAGGGTATAGTAGAGTGTAATGTGTGATACCTTACCTGTAGCATGTATGTACATGACTGTACTTTATCTATTCTTACCTCCATTTTAGCATTTGACCATCTTGGTACCTCCACTACCATATTGTAGAGCACCTGAGAGAAACCAAGAAAGCCAAATACATTATCCTGATTGCTTTAGATGGTAGAAGTGACCTGAAACACTTAATCGAACTTTACCTCACTCTCACTCTTCTTGGACTTTTTAGCAGGTACATCATTTTCCTTAAGAAAATAAAATAAATAAAAATGGTTAGAATATTAGATTCAAGTGAAAACAAACCTTTGCTATCTAACCCTTACCTGTTCTGTCTCTGCTATTAGTGGAATATCGTGGAATGGCGAAATGTATTTCCCATCTGAGGTTTCTAAAAAACAAAAAGAAAAAACATAAAACTTTAAAACTTTAGCAAAGTACTTCTGTGCATAAACATTTTACTCTTAACACATATTTTACAATTAAATTCCAGATGTCTGTTTAGGGTAGGGAACAAAAACTTAAATCTTGTTATTTTTGAGGTGAATGGATATCTATATCTTGACACTTTCCACACAAACATCATAAGAGATGTCACAACAGTTTTTCTTAAAAAGACTAATCGGCATAAAATACAAAGAAAAAAAATCATAATAATGACAATGATGTCATAGTTCATATTTCAAAGAAACTGGGGTGCTACTTGTTCCTGGTGTTTAAAATCATAAGTATTACTCATATCACTCAGGCAGGGACTGTTTACTTGAGCTTTTGAAGTGGGGGTTGTATGAGGTTCTGATGAGTCAGTGTTACCTGCAGTTGACGGCAATAAGCACAACCTCAAGCAAAAAGGAGAACTGACTGGCACAGAAATTGCCACTGCTTTAGCTCCCATTAGGAAGCTCTTCACCACAAGGAAGTGAAACTTTAACGTCCCACCAGATTCCATTGACCAAAAACAGTTATGTTACCTCCCAAAAACATAAGGTCTTAATTAACTGCCGCAAACAGTCACACCAAGTAGACTAGCAACCCCTGTTTTGTCCTTGTGTCCACAAATCAACAGACTTTGGTGTATGTTGTCACATGCAACAGAACAGAAGACAAATATATATACGGTCAAGCCTTTAAGCTATTACTGGTGCAGGAAAACAAAGCTTCAAGGGACGAGGTTACACTCAGACAGTGCACCGAGGACAGACACAAACCCTGCAAACACTGCTTTACAGAAGAACAGCTTTACAAAACACAGCATCAAACTATAACAGTATTAATGACACTGTCGGCTAATATCTTTTGAAAACATATTTCAATTGATATACTGCTCAGTCATAGGTATACTATTACTATACTTTCTCAATGCCAATGGAGGAAACTAGAAAGTGAGGTAAAATTAAAAGCTTTTCAGTTTCAGATAGTTTTGCAGGGTTCAATAAATGTGCAAATACTTTTGATGTTAATCTATTCATTGATCATTATTATTATTATTATTGTTATTATTATTATGCAGGTGGAAAAGAAATTAATTGAAACTGCTCAGTCTTCTGACAAAGTTTAATCATGAGTCTTATTATTTGACTAAACAATAATAAATTATCTACATAAATCACAGGCATCAGTACAGCCCTTCTATTGTGGCCAAAGCTTTAAGAAGTTCCTGTATTACTGACAGTAACAGGAAAAGAACAATTGCCTTTCTAATGCACAATACCAAAGCGATGTTCAATCCCAAACACACTCTCAGGTGTACGTTTTGCAGTGCATTTCCATGCATGCAGCCCACACGTTAGTGCACTGCAGTGTGCATGTTGTTGCTGCATGTCTGCAGCCTTCTGCTTGAAACAAGATGAATCAAATATTACAGCATTTGCTTTAAAATTGTGATTCAAGTTCCCTTTTTTTTAAAGCAATTATTATTGTGAAAAGCAAAAATGCATTCATTTCCAGTCCAGTTTCCTCATTACTACCATGTGCACACTATAACTTGAATATTCATGTTTATTGATACTTGCATTTTCATTTAAAAAGTGGCACTTTTACATTTTCTGGTAATTTACTGATGCAGCAGTAAAGCGCTAACAGTGAGGTCATACAACACATTTTAATACTCCAAGAAAACAGTGTCTTGTACTGTGAACAAACGGGACTGTCCCAAATCCTCATACACTCCTGGCTTGGGCTTAGTGCCATTCACAATCTGGACCAGAATAGTTTATTTTAGTTTCTCAGCTTCTCTCTATCTTATCACAATAATGTTCACGATTTTACAGATACTGTGGTAAGCTAAATGTATTTGTTTAATTAAGTTAGGCTTTTGTCACTGAGGAAGCACTGGAGTTTCCTGCTCAAGTGTAGATTGTGATCACACAGTACCACATCCGAGTTCAACCCCAGTGCGGTTTTGGGGTCAAGCATGGACCTTTGCTGTGCCTGAATAAAGCTTTACATCTGGTTTCATCCCTGTTGTTACGTTGTGATAAAGAAAATTCATGATCTACAACACGGTTTGACTTGATATGATGTGTCTTGATGATAGAAATGCCTCCATTTTTGGTTTTGCTTGAGGTTTTGCATGACTGGCATCCACGTGGCCAACAAACAGGAAGTACAACCCACGAGGAACACGCACCTCTTCCTCGTTTCTCCTTATGCGTACTTTCAAAACACGTGACAACGACGGCTAGCGTTAGCGGGATTTTGGCACTAAAATCAAAGCCGTAAAAGAGCCGCTTGGACAGGAAACATAACTCAAAGGTCAAGCGTTTACCTTGACCTGCATGTCGACTTAAGGTTACCACAACACGGTCAGACACCAACCTTTGTGACTGTGCTAACCAGCTGCAGCATTCAATGCAAAAAACAGGCATGGTTCCTTTCACAATGGCGTAAATTAACTTACTAAAATAAAGCCGGTAGTCGGGAGAGTTCTGGTGTCCTCTCTGCTCCGTTTGATAGTGCATCGTTTTTCTGAAATAATACTGGTGCGAAACAGCTGCTGCTTGTGCAATAACTTTGCGGCTAGAGGCGGAAAATGTGCCGAAAACTGTCACCAAACACCGGACCGATGAGCGTAACATCAGTGCTCTCATTATACACTTCTTACTTCCCCCGTCTTAGTTCCTGCTTCCCGTCCTCCAGCTTCTGTTTCAACAGCCTCGGCGTGAAACAGCGGGCTTCCGGTCAGCGCGTTTCAAAATAAAACACCCCAGACGTAGTTTTGTGTGACGCAGTTTCTACATGAAGGTGCGAATGTACTTTATATTTTATTTATTTTTCCCATATTCAGACCAGCACTCTTAGACATATTTAGGCAGTGGCCCATATTTGACCTGCGTTTAGTCTGTTTTATTCAAACAATCTCCAAAGTGTAGAAGCGTTTTTTTCTTTAACACGATCTTCTTGTTTGTTTGTTTGTTTTGTTTTTTATTTGGTATAATAGTGTAGTGTCACGTATAAGTAGCCTGGTCTCATGCCTCAAATCTGTTCAGTCGTTCGTCTGTTACCAACACATTGGTTTTATTTTATTAATAAATCATATTTTAACCGGAAGTAATTATTTCTAACTTAATTTTACAATTAGTGTAGCAGCCACAGAAAGGATTGTAATTTTTACTGCCCCCTGGCTGTCGTTCAGGTCTTTCTACTTTTTTCTTTGTTCTTTCTGTCCCTTTTCTCCACCTTCCTGCCTGTCAGCTTGAAATTGTTATATTACACACGTACTGAGTATTAATAGAAATAATAATCATGGAAATAAGCAAATTAAACAGATCAAATTAAAAGGAAAATACCAACTAGATGTGCCTATAGAGAATTTATAGAGCTCATCTTGGATAAGCATTCTTAAGGAAGGGAAACTGGGAGAAAAGGCTGAGATATTTGAAATTACACAAAACTGGATGGAAAGTCAGTGGCAATGGGTCTTATGGAGGGATGAATCCAAATGTGAAATATTTGGTTCAAATCATCACCAATATGAGGATGTCAAGAGATGTACAACTCAACCAAGAACAGAAGAAAAGTCAGCTAACATCCAGAGAAGAGCTTTGAATTACCTTCAAGAAACCTGAAGAACAATTCCCCAAAACAACTTAAAGAAATGACAAGGAAGCTGCCTAAGAGACTTCAGGCTCTGTTGAAGTCAAGGTGGCCATACCAAATATTGACTTACAAGGTCACTGGAATTTTACAAACTCTGATTTTGCCTTACGCAAATTGAGATCTTGTGACTATAGAGCAGTGTTGGGTAAGTTACTTTAAATTAGTAACTTAGTTACATTACTAGTTACTTCTATCAAAAGTAACTCAGTTACTTCAAGTTACTAGGGAAAGTAAATTTGGTTTTACTCAGAATTCTCTTGTAAATGTGTTGCTTCCATAACTTTGCCAGTCTTCTAGCTTGCTTACTTGCCAAAAGTGCACTGTGCCACCTACCAATAAAAAAAAGAAAAAAAAGTGCATATTTCCACGAGAGAAATCCCACGCCTGGACCGTCATTGACCGCTGCCATGATTCTAGCCTACGTCACAGCATCATGTGCGCTTTTTACATCCAACACAAAAACTGCAGTTGTGGTGCTTTCGATTGTACTCAGAACTCGAAAATTCTGCCTTCTGAATAGGAAGATGTAGGTAACACCAGACTGCAGATGAGCTGCATACAGGGCTGGTTTGGGACAAAAAATCAGCCCGGACATTTTGACTAGAGACCGGCCCGCCATTATAGGAAAAATCATAAAGCCTTTGAATGAAAACAAACGCTGTTGTGACAGTGATGTACACTGTTTTGATGGTATATATGTATCAATCTATCAATCGTTTGTTGTAAGATTCAGATAATTATTTTTAAAAAGCTAGACATTTTAAATGAGAATAAGAAAGAAAAGTATTTTTTTGTGCCCCCCTTTCTCTGTTAATGCCCTACCTGGCCCCTCTGGCAACACTTTGCTAGATCCGCCCCTGCACAGTTACCAGCTGTCAGCTACGTAAAAAAGGATCCTGGTGTTATTCGTCTCTCAGAAACAGTTCATAACTTCCCTTCAACTTATTCATGTCACCTAAAAGGTAAACCTGTTTCTCCAGCACCTGCTCAGCTCTGATGATTCATTAAGGACATCTCCTGGTTTCATCTTCATGTTTCCCTCTCACCAGATAACCAAACCGATATTATGACCAGCAGCTTTTACGGCTGTGGCTCCAGCAAACATCAGCTAATACTAGAAATTAATATTAAATAAATTCTAACAACAGCTGATCGAGCTTAAATGTGCTGCTGTTGTTTAACGCGACATCCGCTGGTTTCCTCTTTCTGGTGCAAAGTGGGCGATAAACAAACAAGAGAGCCGATCAGCTGATCATTGATCAGTTTTCATGATTGAAGCAGAAACAGGAGAGAGAGGGGAGAGAATGAAAGAAGAAGAGGCAGTTGTGCAGCAAACACAGAATAACTCGAGCTGTGTGTCTTTTTCATTGTAGCTGAAGTCCGGGACAAACTGTTCCTTTTCACCTCAATACGAAACGCGTGATATTTTCTCTGAATACCAGACGATTCTTTTTTTTACCGGACGGTTGGCAACTCTAATAATTAACCTTATGAACAAAATAAAGTTCAACAGTTCATCATTAACTTCATAGCACCCACCCAGCTGTATAGAAACTCCGTCATGCTAGCCAGTACGCAGTACGGAAAAAGTCAGCACAACGAAAATAAACTCCACCTAAACTTGGTTTATATCTGACCCAGATAGACTGCAGGTCATAACTTCTTACCTGAAGTTCAGTTCACACTCGGACCGGCAGCTGCCTCGGGTCTCTCTTCCTCCTGCATCCCCTTTCTCTCATCCACCTGCTGGCCTCCACCACTTGCTAATGTTACTGAATCTGTGGAAGCTCCGCGATAGCCACCACACGAAGTAACGAATAACGACCCTATCTAAATCCCAGTAACGATTAACGCGTTCCTGATTTTGGCATAATAACTAGTTACCGTGCTCGTTACCACAATAATAACGTAGTTACTGTAACGCGTTAGTCCCAACACTGCTATAGAGGCCATTTGAGTACGGTGAACTCAGTAACATGTCCAACCAGCCTGAGCTGATTTGATCTTTGTGACACTGCGTCTTATCGGGCTGGAAGCAGCCTTCAGAAGATGGGTACACTGTGGACATAAAAGTACAGAAATGGCCAGCAGCAGTACTCAGGTAAGCTGTGGCTTTAAACGACACTCAGTTGGTGGCAAATGCTAGGCCCAAAGTGTGTCTAGAAAATATCCCCCACACCATTACACCGCCAACAAAAACCTGAACCACTCATACAAGCAAAGATAGGCTATTTGGCATTTATATTGTCTACACTAAATTCTGACCCTACCAAATGTTACAGCAGAAATCGAGTGTGATGGCATGCCACACATGGTAAGTTTAATTTACAGTCACTACTTTAATATATTCTACTTATTGTTCAATATTGTTTCTTTATTAAATTTATTTTTCTATGACACCTTCCAATGTTTATATAGGGTGCCCACATATTAGCACTGCAAGGTCAAAGTTCTGTTTTATGTTATATTAATACATCGTTCTTTGAGTTACCTGGGGTTTGGCTTCTCCTCCTGTCTGGCAAAAGGTGTGGCAAAGGGCTGGGAGAGCTGAAGTACCACTGACAGCCTAATTGGATAGAACCACATGCTTCATTGCCTGGGGGGTGTTTCATGTTTGTTTAATTGTTTTGTATTAGTTGGTTATATGGCAGCCATTTTGTTTTCCCCTGTGTGTGTCATTTGGTTTAGCTAAACCAGTATTTAAGTTCCCCCATGTGTCATTTCAGCAGGTTAGTTTGTATTATGTTTGGTTTGAAGTTTTGTTAATTGTTATTTTGAGTTTAGTCTATTGAGTTGACCTCTTTTATTGGTCTGCCTGTTTAAGTTTTGGCTTTGTTAAATATCTTTTTATACTTTTGGGTCAATAAAACCTAGTGATGGGCAAATGAAGCTTCATGAAGCACTGAAGCTTTTCATCCAATTGGTTCACCCCAGTGAAAAGCGTCTTGAAGCTTCATTTGCTCTAGTAGGACACCTACTGGACATAAAAATATTAGTTGGCAAGAATTTGAAGAGTGTTGCATTTTGCACACACCCTGCAAATGTCAACAACAAAAGGAGTGTGTAAAAAATCTATATTGTATTGATGGCAGCATACTGTGTATATTTATACTGGCAGTATGGAAAATGATTATTTGGAAATGCTTAAAATGGAAATGATCATTTACTGTGAGGTGAGGTGTGGTTGGGGTGTGGACAGTGGTTGTGCTTTTGTAACGTTGAGGTATGGACAGCTACACACTGAGGCCTCAGTCCTGCCTGTTCACATTTTATTCTGTAAAAAAAATAAATTTTCACTGCTTTTATGGCCTTTTTAGTGAGGAGAACATAGCTAGGATTTAATGATTTAACAAATCTTTTAAATCCTTTGTACTCCACAATGCTAAATGGCTGGGAGTCCTCAATCACCATGTTAACCAGGTCTTCATCTATTTGAGATTGTTCTCTTGAGGAAAGACAACAAAAACAAAGCACAAATATAAATATCACACACGTAACTTATTACAGTTGTATAATATTGTTATATCATTTAGTAACATTACAGCATGCTATATTATCATGGCATTTGATGGCTCACCTGGTCTTGCTCCACAATCGGTGTTCCCCTTATTCTCATGCAAAGCTCTGTAGTGCCTAAGCATGGATGAGGTGTTGTTGTTATATCCCAGCTCCCTGGCACATAGCAAACACTTCACCTTGTACAAAAGTAAAGACAGCTTAACATAAATTATATTGCACCATCAGTATTATTAAAATACATCTTCTGTAGAAATTAACATACCTTGTTGGGAGGAATAAGATCAAAATGTTCCCACACAGGGGAGGACATCCTCCTCTTCTTAGCTGGCTCCATTCTCTCCTGACTTTCTCTCCTCACTCTCATAAACCTCCAAACTGTCTCCAAACTCTCACTAACCGCAACTCTCCATCAAACACCCACATTTTGAATAAAGTCTGAGGGGTTTATATCTCTGTCATAGCTCGCGGCAAAGTTCGAACCGCTTCCTGAACCACTCACGTGGTACAGCCGGACAGCGAGGCTTCGAACGTCATCATTTTCAGCTCCTCCCATAAATGAAACAAGCCTCGTTACGCGCATCGCGGAAACGCCCCCTCCATTACTCGACACAAGCTTTGAAGCCTCGATACAGGACGTCACATCACTAATAAAACCCCCTTTTCTTTTTTTTTGAATTAAACACCTGTGTCCTTTATGCTTTACTGCTTGGTCCCTGACATCGAGACTCATCAGACCAAGAAACATTTTTTTTCAATCATCTGTTTTCCGATTTTGGTGAGCTTGTTAAATTCTACCATCACTCCTGTTCTTAGTTGATAGGATGGGAACCCAGTGTAGTTCTGCTGCTGTAGCACATTTGTCACGAGGTTCAACGTCCTGTGCATACACTAGGTGTAACAAGTGGTGATTATTTGAGTTACTGTTGCCTTGAGCTCAAAGCAGTCTGGTTATGGACATAGAGTGTCCATGTGTGATTGCACATGTTTTTCCCAGCGAATAAAAAAAAATACTATAGCTGTCAGGGATATTGTGGATTTCATGTTCGTAAATTCAACATCATGAGATCAAAGTCTGTAGGTATCCATTGTGCCTTGAACAAACAATGATCCCATTCCCCTTGATGTGTTTCTTTTATGGCTCTATAGGTCGGCCTCTGTTCAAACAAACAACAAGCATAGCTTATGAGGAGCCATAAAAGCTGGTTCATGTCTTTGATATTGTCGCCACCCCAATCGGACCCTGAACAAGTGGAAAGATGGATGGATGGATGATAAAAATAACAGCTGTGTTTTTAGGCCACAGATTTTCCCATAAGTCTAAATTCCCTTGCAAATGTAAACTCTCTTAATGAAATCAAACAAAGCCACACCTTTAAATGACAAAATGTCACACCAGCTCCTTAGAGCAAAGCAGTTCAGCTTACAGGCGATAACTTTGTTTACACACTTGGACATTTGTTTACAGTGTTTGATATGGTTTACTTTATCAAGTCCGCTTGGTTACATAAGACTCTGTGCTCTGATGTGTGTTTGACTACGTTCAGCTCTGTGTTTCTTTCTCTGTTTGACAGAGAAGGAAATAATTTTTGTGAGTCACCCAATGTTCACAGGTCTAAGTATAAGGGGTTATGAAAAACACTGAACAGGGTTTGCCTTTATCCCAATGAAAACCACTGGGAAATCATTTGTGTTTAACACTTGACATTTGACTTTGCTAGATCATTTCATTGGATCATTTGCTAGGTCATATTTGTAAGGCAGGGTGCATAAGACAGATGTATCTGGAACTGATATCAGTGAAACAAGGTTTAGTTAAACAAATAATCAGTCATCACTTGTTACAGCCAGTGTATGCACAAGACGTTGAACCTCGTGGCAAATGTGCTACAGCAGCAGAACTACACTGGGTTCCCATCCTGTCAACTAAGAACAGGAGTGATGGCAGAATTGAACAAGCTCACCAAAATCGGAAAACAGATGACTGGAAAAAAAAATTGTTTCCTGGTCTGATGAGTCTCGATTTCTGCTGTAACATTTGGTAGGATCAGAATTTAGTGTAGACAACATAAATGCCAAATAGCCCATCTTTGTTTGTATGAGTGGTTCAGGTTTTTGTTGGCGGTGTAATGGTGTGGGGGATATTTTCTAGACACACTTTGGGCCTAGCATTTGCCACCAACTGAGTGTCGTTTAAAGCCACAGCTTACCTGAGTACTGCTGCTGGCCATTTCTGTACTGTTATGTCCACAGTGTGCCCATCATCTGAAGGCTGCTTCGAGCATGATAAGATGCAGTGTCACAAAGATCAAATCAACTCAGACTAGTTGAACATGTTACTGAGTTCACCGTACTCAAAAGGCTTCTATAGTCACAAGATCTCAATTCATTAGCACACTTTTGGAATGTGGTGGAACGGGATATTGCCATCATGGAAGACCAGCTGGCTCATCTGCATAAACTATGTGATACTATTGTGTCAGTATGGAGCAAAATCTCTGAGGAATGTTTTCAGTACCTTGTCAAATCTGTGCCACAATAAAGTCAGGTATGAGGGGAAAAGTGGGTCCAATCTCGTATTTGCAATGTTGTAGTAAATAAGGAATATGTTATTTATATATCACCTTTCAAGAGAAAGGTCCCAACAAAATACCAGAGCGTTAAAAAAAAAGAAAAAAATAATAAGAAAAAAATAACTGTACCTAAATGAGTACAGTGAGTCTTTCTGTGTTTTGTAGGCCCAAGCAGATCACATTTTTTTGCTGTCTGCAACCCAGGATTATGGAAATAGTTCAGGAATTTGACTGAATTATCTGAGTTCACTCACATTATATCAGTTTGTGGTAGGGTATCTTATTTGGATGTGATGTCTCACCAAAGCACCGCCCAACCTTCCTAGAAAAAACTGTGTGTGTGCATGCACATGCATGGGTGTATTCAAATAAGGAAAATATGTATGGGAAATTCCAAAGTGTTCACTCACAGGGTGTCGCTTTATGGTTGGGATTTTCTCCAGAATATTGTAGGGTCTTTAACTTACACATTGAGGGGATTGCAGTTGTGATTTGGTGCTATATACAATAAATAATCCTGAATTGAACTGAACTAAATACTGTGTATGCATGTACAGCAATTGCTAGTTTTGCTGGAGATGAGGAAGATGTGTCTACATGTCTCCACGCTTTGATTAATATTCATCGGTCTAGTGGAATTGAGCAACATATTAGTAAGAGAAATATGGAAAAGTAGCTGTAGGCTCTATGACTAGAAACAAACAAAGTATTCCACCTGGCAGGGAAGCTAGCCAGAGGCTGACAGAAACATGGAGATCTGATGTCAGGGCAATTAAAAAGTCCACTCAAGCATCAGCTGTGGAAGAAGAAAGGGTTAACTTCTAGGTAGAAGGCACACCCAGAGAACCAACAGGTTGTTGACAAGAAGCAATCCCTGCCTTCCTTCTAACATCAGGAGATATGTTGGGGTTAATGGGGCAAAGAATTAATGAATGGTCGTCCCAGGCTGACAATCCAGTATGTCTGCCAGAAGCTAGTTGTCTGATTGGTGGAGGAGTGAAGATCAGAGAGTCTCAGGCTGAAAACTCTCTTTTGCTACATATTAAAATGGTTAAACACACTCAGACTCTCTTTCCCCCTCCAAACATTCAAATAGATTTTTCTGCTGATGAATAATATCAGACACTTAAAAAAACGCTGTTATCAATTTCTCATCAGGATTATGAACGCATGCTTTAGAAGATGTCAAACAGGTCTGTGTCAATAAAAGATGAATAGGTGTTTTAAACAAACAGACAATGGGAGCCTATTGTCTCTCCTTCAGTGAGGAGGAAACACACTCACTGTTTTCACAAGGAACACTGTGATCATCTAAGCATGTGTTGCTGACGTATGTTTCTAAAACCCATGTGAAATTTATCTACTGATCCACGTCCTGCTTGAAACAGTAGTTAGTTAATGTATAACTTGACTTGTCAATACCTTTCCTATTTGCTGTGGTTAAAGGGCACACAGATGTAAAATCCTTAAAATGTTGTATTAGGATATCACATTATTGCAAAAATATAAAACTCAATTTGTGATTTATAGTGTGTGTGTGTGTGTGTGTGTGTGGGGGGGGGGGGTCACATGTATGAATTATTCCTTATCAACATATGACACCTAACCCTAAGGCTCTTAGACGAGGATAACTCATTAAAAAGACCTCAGCTAGCCATTATTTTTCTGTCTTTACCCTTAAGGAGAGACAGATTCTAGTTTATCACTTTCTCTTCCGGGATGGATTTGAATGCCTAAAGGGCAGAAACACAGAACAGCAGCAAAGAGGTGTGGCCACACAGCTCCAATGACAGGTAGACACAAGGAGGAGCTACATTACCTGTGCAGAGCTGGCGGCCAGTGCACAGGGAACAGTACACCTGTTGTACTTTCCAGGCTCTAGCTTTTTTTTTTTTTGTTTATTTTTTTCGCTCTGTTTCCTTGTGTCTCTTTCTTTCCTCGCCTTTTTTTGATTTTAGTCTAATAGCAAAGCCTCATGATGGATCCCAAGGAGGGCGGCGGAAGTGAGAAGGAAAAGGAAAAGGAGAAAGTGATTAAAAGGAGGAACCGGCCTGTGTTCCTGCGTTACCTGGAGAGGAGAAAGACGGACACAATCGTAGCTGATGACATGGACAAAGGTGACATCAACCTGGGGACGCTGGTGAGGAGGAGTCAGTCTGACAAGACAGAGTACAGCGCCAAACTTAAAGGTACAGCAACTAATGATGTTCCTCAGGGATCAAAACTATGGCAACAACTTATACGCGCAACTGTCCTTCTGAAAAGTCTCTGCATTTCAAACATGGTGATAAACTGCTGTGTGGGAGAAGTTCAGACAAATAGATCTGAATGTAGACGGGCTGTAGGAGCAGCATCGATGGCTTTCGGGCAAACAGTGATCACACACACACACACACACATACGCACACACAAAAGTGTGGGCCGCTGTGCACCCTGAACCTGTTGTGTTAATATGTGTTGAGCAGGCGATACTCCCACAGGGATGAAGCCACATATGCAAAGTGTGCTCCAAACTCAGGCACAGAGGAGTGGCTTAAAATTGTTCCAGGCCAGCTTGTAAACAAGGCCAGTGTTGTACGATGGGGGGACTTTGGATCTTTTTTTTTAAATTTAAAATGTTGGGTCTTAGTTTTGATCACAGTGGCCGTAGCATTTAAACCAAAAACCATGGGAGGCATAAGCCAGCTGAAATAGGAAATGAGCTGTGAGAAACAATTGTCAATTCAGCTGTGTGTTGCCTCATTACTACTGCTGACACAGTCTTTTCATTCTAACACATAGTAGTAAGTAAAACTGGATTCCCCTGTCCTTAAAGTGCAGTCAGTGCCTGGGAATGCTCCCTGCCGATGACATCAATCATCAGCAGGGGGTTGATATGAAAGATTAGGTAAGTATGTAGGCTTTCCTGTGCCACTTGTTCTTTGTCTTCTTATTCATTGAACAATGCTCATCACATGACAACATGACTGCACCGTGGTTCAAATAACTGTGTCTAATAGTGCAGTCTAACCTTGTTGGTGTTTTGTGGGTAACAACACATTTCACACACACACTTTTGTCTTTTCAGAAGATGCTAAGTTTATATGAGACATAACCACTCTTCATCCCTTTGTACTTTCTACTTTCAGAATCAACCTGCATCATGGCAGGCTGAGTTGTACAAAAAACACTGTGATGTTTTGAGTAAACTATTTACCCGCGCCTTTTGACTTTACCCTCAGGGAAACCAGCAGCATTACATATTTACACCAATGCAAATATTGACAGAACGATGACTTCACTGAAAGAGGAAACATATGAGTTGCTGCTAGAAAGTCTCTTCTCATATGCTTGCCAGACAGGTTGGTCAAGCCATAGAGCCATGGCAACAATGACATCAATATGTCGAATTATTTACCGCAACTAAATAAAATACTTCCAACAATGATTTACCAGCAAAAAAACCCACAGGACAGTAATGGAACAGATAAAACTACCTATTTGTTTGTAGTTTCTGAAGTCTTTCTCGCCTGTTTTCTAACTTTCAAATAACTTCAGGCATTTAAAAAACTATTTAATTTATTGTGTCCAAAGTATTTCCCCTTCCCACTGATTGCCACAGGGGCCTGTGCTATGCGGATAAGTCTGTCATGTCATTTTTCTTGATGGTGATACGTGATACACTGTGGCCTTCATTCTTTCCGGTCCACTCTGTTGGATCCCTTTCACTGGACTGAGCAGTTAAAAACGCCCTGTATTTGCTTTCATGAGAACTCCGATCCTAGTAACCATACCTCACCAAACATAATGCCGGCAGAAGGATAAGTTGAAATGTCCCGCCTGTTCTTGATCCATGTTTTTTTTTTTTTAAACTCTGTGGAGGGAACCTTTCAAGGTCAAGTTTGAATGAGACAGACGACGTGTTCAGTTCAAAGCACTGGAAAGGAACCGGGATTAGTCATCCATTTTAACTCATTAAAACTTTTCACAGTGACAGGAAAATATCTATTTATGACTATAATATATATAAATGCTATATTGTATATGCTATACCATGTAATAACCAGGTGAGGTGGCTTCAGTATAGTTACTGTGCAAGTAGAGCCTTCACAAAGACAACCACATTTCAACCACATGTTAAAATATAGTAAAATACTATAAAATACTTGAAGTATTTTAGGAAGGAAGAACATTGTATTCCAATTAATTATATTCCTTCAGTGACTCTTATGTCACTGAAGGAATATAACTGAAGGAATTGTGCGAAGCTCTTGTTGAATTGGCAAAAAAAAAATCAGTCAAATAAATCATGACTAACCACTGCAGATTCATTTTACAGTTTCACAAGGCTGGGAAGCAAGGTGAAACTGTACGCGGCGATGCAAGCAGATCTCTGGAGTCACTCACCGATGCTAAACACTGCTCCCATTCATAAGAGAGCAAGTACCAACCAGAAACACAAGATGCATTCTGCGTAGCTTCAATAAAGGGCATCTGTTTCGTCATCTTCAGTCTGCACCAGCAGGCAATGGCCATGTCACTCAAGCTGCTGATATATAGATGTAGTCATCTTTTGCAAATGGTTCCTTGGATGCCCCCCAAAATACAAGAAGCTCTTGGTAATATTTGTACACTAAGATGAACTTCAACTTTTTAGAGTTTGCAGTGTTTACTCTTGTGTGTATAATGCGTAACCTGAGGCTGACGGAATACATTTGTTTAAATGTGCATGCGTGAGTGTGTGTGTGTATTTGTTCGTCAAAAACATGTGAATCAGTGCTGATGTGTGTGTTGGTGTATTTGTAGGTGTGTACTCATAACTACCCCCCCCCCCCCCCCCCCCCACACACACACACACACACACACACGCGTGCCTGAGCACGCTGTAGGGTTACATCAGTGGCACGATTAGTTTTTCAACCTGACACAGGTCTTGCAGCCTTCTGTCTCCCCCCCCCCCCCCCCCCTTTTCATCGTGCTCTCGCAGCAGAGGAGGAAGCAGTGTGTGGTGTCGATTAGGCAGCAAGGAAACATCCCTCTTCCCTGAGCAGACACTCCTGCCTGCCATGCAAAGCACAGAGCAGCCACAGACTGATTAGGCAGCAGAGCAGTTAAAAAAAAGGAGAAGTCAGCCTGACTGGCATGTTAAGTGAAGTCTCTTGGCATTCAAGTCAAAATAATTAGATCACTGTGAAATAAAGAATGCTGCTTAGGCATCAAGAGGATGTGTTACAGTTTTTTCAAAGCATCGCACAGCTTATGGCGCCAGGGTATTTACCCAGATTTTAGAAAATGTCACATAGATGGCTTAAAATGGTAGAAAACATATAAAATTAGCTAATTAATGTTGTATAATCTGTGTGACTCATTAGGACAGATGCTACGATTGTGATGTCAAATAAAAACCTTTCCAAATTTTAACGTTTGACTGTCTTTTACTTTTAGAGAAAATGACGCCACGTGGTCTGTCCCCAATCCCATCTCCTGCCATTGACCCAGAGGAGTTGCGTGCGAGGAAGATGAAGCGCAGGGAAAAAGTCATTCAGGAACTTGTTCAGACTGAAAAGGACTTCCTCACTGACCTGGAGCTGTGCATCAGAGAAGTGGTGCAGCCTCTGCGAAATCTCATGGTAGGTGCTTTTCACGATCCTCACAGAAATCTCTTGTAACTTTACCGCTCACAGATATCCATATACGCTCATTGGCCGCTTTGTTAGGCACACCTGTTTAAGTCCTTGCTCAGACATATAGCTAATCAGCCAATCAAATGGCAGAAATTCAGTGTGTTTAGACATGAGATATGGAGAATCAGAATAGAGAAGAAAAGTGATTTAAGAGACTTTGATTGTGGCATGGTTGTTGGTGCCAGTAGCAGGCCTGGTCTGAGTAATTCAAAAACTGCTGATCTATTGGGATTTCCCCACACAACCATCTCTAGGGTTAACTTAGACTTGTCCCAAAAACAAAATATTTTCAGTGAACAGCAGTTTTGAGTAAATAACATGGCCAGTCTGCTCTCAGCTGACTGGAATGCATCGATAACTCACATAACCACTCATTACAACCAAGAAGAGCATCTCTGAATGCACAGCGTATTCAACCTTAGAGCAAATGGGCTGCAGCATCAGAAGACCACACTGGGTGTCAACTAAAAAAATTTTCAATAGATGAGTGTCAATTTCTGCTGCGATATTCGGATGATAGAGTAAGAATTAGGTGTAAATAACATGAAAGCATGGATATATCCTGCATTGTTTCAGTGGTTCAGGTTGGTGGTTGTGATATCAGTGTGGGGGAAATACTTTGGTTCACTTTGGGCTCCTTACTACCAATTGAGCATTGTTTAAACACCACAACCTACCTCAGTGTCTACCAATTTATGACAACAGTGCACCCATCTTATGATCATATCATTATGAATGTTTCCAGCACCTTGTAGAATCTATGCCAAAAAGAATAAAACACATTATTAAGGCTAAAGGGGATATTAGCAAGGTACACCAAAAACCCTGTCTGGTGAGTGTATGCAACAACAACAATGAAAATCAGTGCCAACGTAAACCTCAGTTCAAATTCTTAAACTATATGCTGAGCATTTGATAGAAGGTCATGAATCTCTGGTTAAATGTTAAAACAAAGCCTGGTCATTTAAATAACATCAACCTTTGGTTTAACAATACTCAGTTTAACTGACATGTGGGTAGAAAATGCACTTGTACATTTTGAGTCTGCTGGGCTGCAGGTTGTGGATGTGGATCGACTGTTCACCAACATGGAGACGGTGTGTGAGGTCTCTGCAGCACTCCTGCACAGACTGCACGAGGCCATGGCTGACCCTGATCCAGAAGCCGTTGTCATAGGTAACGCTAGTCTAGTTCCTGAGTGACTGACAAGCTGTCTGACTGATACAGTTTTGTCTTTGGTGATTGTTGCTGGTCACATCAGTAGTAAATGAAACATGTTGTCTCCCATTTTAATTTAAAGGAGATGTATTTATCCAGGCAAAGGCAGCTTTAGAAGATGTATATAAGATTTACTGTTACCATCATGATGAGGCTAACGCGTCCCTCAAATCCTATGAGAAAGATGAAGAAATCAAGCAACATTTTACCACATGTGTATTAGCACTGAAGTAAGTTAAGCCACTTTTTCTAAATGATTTTCACCTTTATTATTTTTTATATTTATTATTATGTATTCAAAAAATTATTTTTTTCTGTTTGTCATCTTCTTTCTTTTCCTTTCAGGAAAATCTATGATAAAGAGTAAGTGTAGTTACTAGCAAAATATTTTGTATTTTTTTGTTATTACTTTAGCTTTGATAGCTGATTATTGGCTATTATGCTCATTTGCACAGAGGGAAACCTAATTTGTTGGATATGGGTTCACTGCTCATCAAACCCGTTCAGAGGATCATGAAGTACCCATTGCTTCTTGGGGAGCTGTGGCACGCCACGCCTGAAGACCACACTGACCATCAGCCGACGCAGGAGGCATTCACAGCTGCCAAGATCATCAATATTAACATCAATGAATTTAAAAGACGCAAGGACATAGGTGAGATTTCATTTACACTGACATACGTGAGGCAATTTTTATTCATAATGTCTGTTTGTAAAAATGCATCTATATGAAAGGCTTTAGCAAAATTGCAAATTTATTTTGTGTATGTGTGTGTTTTATACACGATCCATACCAAATCTGATCAGACCTGTTCCCCGGCTTTTTGTTGATTCTCAGTTATGAAGTACAAGAGGTTGGAGGATGACGGCACACTGAGGGGAAAATTAAACAAGTTTAACATCCACTCCATCAGGAAGAAGGGAGACAGGTTTGCCGGTTATCTCAAAATCCTCGCGGGTGCTGATACACAGGTAAAACAAAGTGACGGCAAACTGATTCCAGTTCATTCTCCACTCTTTATAGCTAATATGAGCTATACAGAGGAATAATTGGCTATTAGTATGTTTATGTGTAAGTGATGTGTTATTTCCGTAGGTGAGAGATGAAGTGTTTGACAGAGAGGAGAAGCTTTTCAGGAGTTTAGAGAAAGCTGCGAGGCAACTGGTCAAAAACGTTCAATGTTACCTGCAGTACACTCAGGTAAGTACATGTTTGACCATTTTCTTTAACAAAATATGCATAATATATAATTTGGCTTATTTTAAGGTTTGTTTTTCCATGTTTCCTGCAGGAGATGGTGTCTGTAGCTGTTCAGAGTGTGCAGGATGTGAAGAACATAGTCAAGGATTCAAACAAAAATGATGGCAATGGTTTGGTCCACGACAATGGCTACGATCCCTATAAGGTCTTTGTAAGTGTCCTTCAGTGCAAAAATGTTTCCAGTTTGCTTTTATATTTGTATCACTGCATGATATTCTGTGCCGGTGTCAAAGTACACTCTTCATCTCCACTTTGAGAAAACTGCTGGGCCTCAAAGATGCATCACAGAAAAAGATTTTGCAAAAGATCTCTCTCTTTTTATTTTTAAGGAGATGCTCACAAAACAAAACTGTTTATATGTACAAATTAAATAAGTATGCTATGAGCTACACAAACTAATCCTCATTTCTTTCCTTTTGCCATGTTTTTTCCCTCCAGAGAGACAATTTGGAGCACTTGGTGCTCACCCCCCTCTCCTCTCTGCACGGCATGTTCACAGCCCCTCAGAAGCTCATCCAAAAACGCTATGACAAATTGCTAGATTACTGCAGTCGCCTGGAGCGCTCTTCCTCTTTTTCATCCTCTTCTTCCACCACTTCTTCCTCTCTTTCACCGGCATCAGAAGACCCACCAGGTCCAGCCAAGAGGGACTACGAAGCTCTCAATGCTTTGCTAGTGGAAGAACTGCAGAGGTTCAACACAGCTGCATACACTATCCTGACTAACAGTGTGGTGTTTCTAGTGGCGCTACTTAGAGGGCTGATGAATAATGCACTGATGGGTGCTCCATCAGTGCACCAGCTACCAGTAAGGATACATCTACAAATATCCCATTTGGAAGACTTTAAAGTTTTTTTTTAAATAAAAAAAACAATAAAGCTAACCTGTGTTATGTTTGCCTTTTCAGCCTCCGCTGTCAAACATTGCTGAGGTCCAGAACAGCATCATGGATGAGCTGAATAATCTGACTTTTGTCAAGGACAATGCACAGAAGTTAATGGAGCGAAAAGTCAGCTTTGAAAAACGAGACAGGAAAACTGCGGTAAGAAAGCTGAACAGACTAATCTCACCTTTACGTAAAGCCTCAAGTGTGTGATTTTAAAACCTCTGGTCTGAGGATTTTACCATTCGTCACTGATCACAGGTTAAAACAAATTTGCCACATAGTCTTCAGTTTTGAGAAAATTCAAAAAGACCGTTGTTTTTCCAAACTCTGACAAAATCAGTCGCAAGGCATAAATGCTCAGTTGTACGCATCACAGATCCCAGGCTATGATGAAGTTAAGTACTCGATTCAGGAGACAGGCATCAGTCTCATTTGCAGGATTGTGCAAAAGTGTTGAGCCAACCATCATTTCTCTATAATTTGCTTCAGAGGACCAGACTTTCTTCTTTTTAAAGTGCTCTTGAGCAAAAGTTCTCCAGGCTTCTTACGGTCTTTCAAAGTTTTTCTTTGGGCATTGGCTGCTTTTTCCCTTTTCCCCTGCTATTTCAATTTGAGTGTAGTTCTTGTACCTGATCTTTTATTCTTTGCATGTTTACTCAGCAAAGACTGAACTTTGTGTCATTCAAGCATAAAAAACAAAACTAGTAAAAGGATGCACCAGCGTTGTGTCTGTCTACCAGATTTAAATGTTATGTTTTGGCACTTTTTTATTAGCAGCCTTTCACAAAAACACATCATTAGTTCCCATTTCTTTAGCTAACTCTATGAAATTGTCAAATGTATCACAGTTTTACAGGCATAAAATGGTATCTTTGCACCAACAAGGTGATTTCCAAAAACTATTAGCCCAAAACTTGGCATGTCTTGGGATGGTGTGCACGGTATCCCCAAAAACTTGAGGAAATTAAAAATAGAATACAATAGAAGAAGTGACAGGACTAAAAAACTAAGTCAGTAAAAGTCATGTCCTTAAGAAATGGATGCCAGGAAGCCATTCTTACAGAAGGGAAACAGGGAAAAAGGCTGAGGTATGCTAAATTACATAAGAATTGGGCTGAAAATCAGTAACAATTAGTCTTATTGGGGGAAGTATCCAAATTTTAGATTTCTGGTTCAAAGCGTCAATACGTACAGAGGAGGTCACTGTGGAGGCTCAAGACTTTTGCACAGTACTGTATATTGGCATGCTCATTGGTCTGCATACGCATATACACTAAAACATCTGCACCTATATTAGAAGGCTCTTTTTCTTGAGCACGTGAATAGATGTGTTTGAAAGTCCGAGCTCCAGGATCATATTACCATTCACCCTCCCTAGATTACCCTTGTGTACTGTTACCTAACAATCCTACGTAAACCTGCACACCACATACCCGCTTCAAATATTTACGGCAACACTTCTTTGTGTTGTGCTGTCCTTCAGGTGCCGGAGGTGCAGCATCAGACCGAGGAACAGCGTGCCTGGCTGCTGGCAGAATACCCAGTGAACCGACTGTACCAGCTGAAGAGGAAGTGCAATGGCTGCCAGGAGCAGGACCTGAGCCTGCTGGAGGGAGAGCTGGTAGCTCTGATTGAGGACACAGATCCGATGGGCAGCAGCAGCCGCTGGCTGGTACACACTGGAGGCAAGTGTGTGTGTGCGTGTAGTACTGTTAGTAAGACACACACCGTGGATTAAGTTATCACACTGGATCATCTGCAAGTATGGGTGCCACAGGTTTTATCTAATGCATTTTTCTCTGTGAAAACACTCACACCAAACTTTACTTTCTGGCCTTGATAAGTCAGCAGATGAGAATTTGTCCCAGGAGCTCCTGTGATGTCATGGTTGCTGGTTGCCTCTGGAGATTGTTGCCTCACAACAATGCCGGCTCTATCTCTGCTTTGCGTCTCATAGAGGCACCTGAGATCCCAGCATCTTGCTTGGAACAAACTGCTGTACGCAGTTGTATGCAGTGTTACTTAGAGTACAAAGACTTTTCCCCCGGGGATTCAGAGACAAGGATGAAGAGATATCACTGGTGCTCATCTTTGTACTCTGAAATAACAAGTTCTTTTTTAAGAACACTAGAAAAAAATAGTGTGTATGTTTCTTGGCGTAAAGTACATTCTTCACAGGCTTGTCTTTTCCTCTGGGATAACAAGCATTCCCAGGAAGTTGTTGTTCTTCCTTCTGTTGATATCAACACTATGAATATGCGGGCCTCATATTTACACACTCTTCAGTAACTCACTGGACCTGGATTCGAGACTTGTGTAAGCAAGTGCTCTGTGGCCTCTGGATGAAGCCCCTTAACATTAGACAGGCACTCACTTTCATACATCTCTAAGATTGCTGCTTTCATCACATTGTGATTTGAATGGATTATTTTCTTGTGCCATTCAAAAAAATATGAATGAATGACATCCATAATAATCTGCAGGGCTACATATAACGAGAGATTAAGCTTTTTTTTTTTAAAGCTTAATTTTAGTGAATCAACCCTTTAAAATGTACTCAAAGGTCAGGACGCCTGACAAACTATCTCTGTGTCCCTTGTCAGGTATGCAAGGCTATGTCTACTCCACCTTCCTGAAGCAGTACAACCCTCTGAGGGACTCGCAGCGGGCAGGCCAGATGGCCAAAGAGCAGCCCCAGCAGCAGCCACCTGCCACGGTGGATGAGGACTTTGATGACCTGAGTCTGTTCGTGTCAGGAAGCGGCAGCAGCAGCCTGCGCAGCTTCAAGCTCAGCACCACTGACAGTTGCTCAATTCTCTCGGGCCTGCAGGGGGAGCTGGAGAGCACTGAGGACACGGAGGACACAGTGGACTCAGAGGCTCAGCAGGTGTGTGTGGTGGTCTGCCAGCTGATCAGTACTGCTCTCACAGTGTCATATTAACATATCGCACTACTTAGCTCCATAGAGGATAACCTAACAGTTAAGGTCAGAGTAGCTGTATACACTGAGGTTAGAAAAAAAAAAAAAAGAGACTGAAATTCAAGGTCAGAAATGAAACAACAAAAAAAAAAAAACAAAAAAAAAAAAACCACACACACACACATCACATAGACCTTAAAAAACTGATTAAAAAAAAAAAACATAATAAAAAACCCCCACAAAGGCTCAGCCCATAATAACTTTAATGGTTTACCCGAGCCACAGCTGTGAATTATGGGTTATTGCAGCGCGTAGGTAAACGAGGACCGCAGGTATATAGACTCGATCAGCAGAAGATGAGTCACTCTAAAATCACATTTAATGGCTTCACCCTGTCTGCTGACATTAAATTTAATTGTTTTTAATAGCATTACATGGTGAGATTGCCGTCACTCAGCAGCACTCGTAGGGTTCGTCCTTGGGGCCTTTGACTGAAATACATCTCTGATCATCATCGAGTTAAAGGTCTGGAAATACATAAAACATTATAAATAAAAACTGACATAGGTTAATGGATCGCAGCGAGTGAGAATCAGTATTGGTGTTACTGCTGTGTTTTGCCAGGAAGCTTAACACTGCCACCTTCTGGATTAACAGGAGTGCATACAAATTCCTTCATGATGCCTTTTGTTTTAAGTTTTTGGAGTGAATCTTAACTTTTTGCTTTTAACACATTTTAAAAGCAATAATTGTGTCTGCCTTTGCTCACACCTAAACTGGGTCTGTTTCCACAGTATTACGCCGTGTATGCATTTCAAGCCCGATGCGAACAGGAACTGACCCTGCAGGAGCACCAGCACGTTCGCATCCTTCAATTCTGTGACCTGGGAGGTAACAAGGAGTGGTGGTTGGCTGAGGCTAACGGACAAAAAGGATACGTCCCGGCCAACTACCTCGGCAGGATGTCCTACGCCTAAAAACCCAATTCTGAGCATCAGTTTACCGTTTTAACAAAATGTAATTGAACCAAGCTACATTTCTGCTTGATGAGCATCCCAACAGATATTATTATCATACCATAGTGTTGATGTTGAACCTGCTTGGCCTTCAGAAGATAACAAGAGAGCTCACTAATGGAGCTTGACCAGTAATCTGTGATGAATGTGGATAATTATAAAAGCACAGGGCACTGTGCTGAGCACTTTTTATACTTCAGTGTTGTCGAGTTCATATGAATAATGAAGTGATTTATTAATGAAGTAAATTTCTATATATAAAAATATATGATGTGATTTATAGATAGAGTATATGTTTTATGTGAAATGATTTATATGAAGTTTTATTCACCGCTTGCCCTGAAATGAAGAAATACGTTCAAAGTCGTTGATAACGTTATGAATAAAAACTGCCTCTGTGGTTATTGCTGTTCTGGTTTATTCTCCACTCTCTGTTTCTCCCAATAAAACTGAATGACTGAATTGAGAAAACGCAGTCACAATAAAGTCAAAGCTACTGCGAGTATGTAAGAACGGGATATTTAATGACACTAATTGATAAAAAGTGACATGACACTTTTTTCACTGGTTAGATTTGTAAGGACAGGACGAGGCACACGAGTCTAGCAGCATTTACACAAAGTGAAATTCAAGTATTTAACTCAATGGTGTTACTTGATGTACAACTGCTCTTGAAATAGAAACTTAATGCTCTGGCACTCAATCGGCCCTCTTTGAACATTTATTTTCCCCTTTCCTCACAACTCTTCCTCCTTTCACTCAGTCCTCACTCACTTCTTCAGTTTCTTCTGCGCTGCTTTCTTCTTCACCATTTGTAACCGCTTCATGGCGTTAAGCTGGGATTCTTGGGTTGTAGGTAGTTTATCCCCAGGTGCGGCCTTTGACCCATTCCCATTGTTTCCATTACCTCCTCCGTTACTGCCTCCATTGCCTCCAGTCTGGGAGCTGTTAGGAGAACTGGCCCCTGACGAAGAGCTGCCTTTGCTTTGGCCTTCACCGCTCGATGACCTATTCAACGGCTGCTTACCCAGAGTCAGAGGTGGAGGCGGTTTCAGGTTTGCCTGACTGGAGCCGTTTCCATTGCCGCTCCCAGATATCTTTGCACTACCAAGCCCCGACTTTCCTCCAGCTAGCCCAGATAACCCAACAGGCTTTTGTCCAGAAGGAGTTGTCAAGGTCTTGCTGCTTCCACTTGGGCCTGAGGAACCTAGTTTGGAGCTAGCAGGAAGAGATGGGCTCGTTTTGGCGCCAAATGCAGCCCAGCCAGTAAGACCGCTGCCCGAGGAGGAGGAGCTGCTGCTGGTGGGATTGGCTGAAGTGGCTGGTGGCTGCATGGGAAAAGGTTACTGTCATTATTAAAGTGTAATACTGACTAATAACAAACTACTAACTAACTACTTGGATTTTGTTTTCATCTCTTTCATATCTCTCAAGATATGAAGGATCATCCCTTTGTTTTATTATCATTTATGTTTTATTATTTGAGAACAAGTCCCTGTTGCTCCCACTTGGGCCTGAAGAACCTAGTTTGGAGCTTTAGTTTTCAAAAAAAACATTTGTCCTTCAGTGGCCACCATAGCTAAGAATATGCACTTGAATTAGGAGGGTTAGGAAAACAGTATTCAGCTGAATACAATCCACTGACATCTAGTGGTGAGAATTTACATAATGTAAGTCTGAGGCCCTACATTTTTAACTGACGCTTTTGTACAGGACTTGAAGGCTTCATTGTCTAATTGATGATGTGCTTGGGTCACCCCTATTCTTGTCACATCAATGCACTTTTGGCCCAATTCAGGAAGAACTTCTCTGTTAAGAAAACTAGTTGTCCAAATGCATGCAGGGTTGTGTTTATGATTCCCAACAGTCAGAGCTGACTGATTATTGTGAATAGTCCTGTGCCTCAAAATACAATTTTGGGGAAGAAGTCACAATGCCTTTATCTAACTAACTCCAAAAGACCATTCATCTATCTAGGACATCCAAGGCTTTAAAAAGGGACCAACAGTTTGGTAACAATGACATGACTGCAGCTTGTGCTATTTGACTGCTGGCGGCAGAGCTGACCACCAGACAACTTGGCAGAACAATGAACCCTGATTGCAACTCAACGAAAACACTGGGAGTTGAGTGACAGAGAGGTCACTTCTTTAGACTGAAGAAGTCACTTGGATGGGTGACAGAAACGTTTCTCCTACTGAAAACGCTACGTCTAGATGAACAGAATCAACTTCCTGGGTGATCTTTTAACTGTTCCCAAAATCTGATCCAAGTACGCTTGAGGTGCTTTCAGTTATTGTGGTCCTAATCTTTGGAACAAGCAGCCTGCTGACTCAAGTTCAATTACATCTGTGTGCAGATTCAAAAACGGACTCAAAACCTTTCTCTGCACACGGGCCTACAGTTAATATGCATTATTATTATTTTTTTGTTCTCTTAAGCGTTTTTCACTGATTTATGGTGTTATGTCTTCTTTTTCTGTATTAAACACACTGAGCTTTAATATAATGAAATGTACTATATAAATAAAATTGTCATTGTCACTGGTGCGTTAGTAAATATATTACCAATAATCTCTGCAGGCAGTTTTTGTGGGTTTCAACCTTCTTGTACTCAATTATAATGTCACTGTACATATATTAAAGAAGTTTGCTGGAGGTGAACAGATGATTACAAAAATGAAAATGACCTATAAATGCAAGAAAAGGTTCTTTGCATCAGTCTGTGAACTGCAAAGCAGAAGCATCAAATTACCAGCCTCTGCTTTGTTGATTAAAAATAAAAGCCTATAAGCAGGAAAAAACAACAACAACAACAACAACAACATACAGTGCAGTTTCTTAAATATCAAGTAAAAATGTGATTTCTCAGCTACTCACGCTGCGTCCTGCTTGCCTGAGCAATACTTTTGCTGCAAACTATGAAAACTCTTACACCTCACGGTAGAAGTATTAACATAATCAAATCTGTGACTACAGGGTATCATGTTTGCTATCAAAATAACTTTTTGGTGAACTCCATTAAGTGAAAGCGCTCTGAAAAGTTTTAAACCCATTCCCTCTGGAGAAATGGCACCGTGCTGGAACACTGATCCTTGAAAATAAGTTTACACTTTCTGCTCATTTTCCTCTGCGGGGATTTATGCAGACTGCCTTTCACAGCAGCTTTGCACTCTGACTGCAACTGCTGTTCTCTCCCTTGCAGTCCCAAGTAATTTACGGATGTGAAATCATAACTTTTTCTTGTCTGAGAAGAAGGAGAACGTGAGACGACACAAGGGCTGTGTATAAACATTCACATTAACAATGCACGTCGATGGACGCCATAACGAGTTAACACATACCTTCACTTCTGTTCTTTTGAATGCTTGGAAGGTGCTGGCTGTGTCAGTTTTGGGCTTAAGCTCCGTCTTTTTCACTAGTGTGTCTTTTACAACAGGTGCTGAAGATGCAGACGCAGGGGACGGCTTCTGTGGAGGTTTCTGGGCCTTGTGGACAAAAACAAACAAACAAACAAACAACCTTTTACTTAAAAACAAACTAAGCTCGCTGAATCTAAATACAAATCTGATGCTGGAAGATAATTTATTTTCCTCACCATACGCTTCATTTGTCTGGTACATCGGGCGCAGTACCACACAAGCCGTGGGTCATTGACTTCTTTGTCGGTCACCTGGGGCTTGTGGCAGTCCTGGTGGTACAGGTTATGGCATTCTTGGCACTCGACCAACTGGTTCCCCATGGTCACGGTCATTTGTCTTAAGGAATAAAAACAGCAGGAAAGTAAAGACATATGGCAGGGACACATAATTAATTTGCTAACACGTTTACCTGTTGACGATGGAGTAAAATGAATCTCAATAATTAAAAGTGGAAAAAGTTCCAAGTACAATTTTTTTTTCATATGCTATAATTCTACTGGATTTCTGATGTGCTGTTGTTATAATTAGCATTTATTCTATTTCTCTATTTTGTATGTGGATTTTTTTAGGTTGGTATCTGTTGTGGACAGGAAAAGCAAGAATTTCATTGGCTCACTTTGGGACAGAAAAAACATGTTTCTTTACTCGGCATATGATAATAAAAGGTTTAAAAAAAAAAAAAAAAAAAAAAAACTTGGGACGGCAACTCAAAAACTTTCCATATCTACAAATATTCAACATGTACCTGCAAACCACACAAGCCAGGCCCATTTCCATGGCGAAGTCATCGGCGCTGGTCTCATCATCATTTATGTTTGGCAGCAGGTCTTTGCTCGTCTGCACAGTGATCGGAGAAGAACGATTCTCCTGTTTCTCCAAACGAGGCTTTTTCGGGGGGTCCACCTCACCCAAGTCAACCCTGATCTATTTTTTTTCAGTAAGACAGAAAGAGCACATTTTAGACATGGCATGTTGGCATCACTAACAAACATTTTCAAACTGCATCTACTTCACTGTAACACTAGTACTCTTCTATGTAATAGTACATATGTATGCTTCTCAAATTTGCAGGAAATTTCTGAACTCAAATTTATTTAACATGTAAGCAGCTCTGACCTACTCTGAACTGGTTCTCTACCTTGATTGATTGATTACTCCTCCACTTTTCACCATAAAAAAAGGTTTATTGTTTTACTAAAATATCTATTCATTCCTTTTTTCCCCTCAGTATAAGGAGAGAAACTCCCTTTGATATACCCGCAACAGCCATGCACTGAACTAAAGATAATTTTAAAAAGACCTGGTAGCCTGTCTGGCCTGAGAGTACATGTGCTTAAGGTCCAAAAAAATACTTATTCACAGGAGCCAAACAGGACTAGGACACAGCCGACTAAAGAAAGATTTGTGTTAGGCATCTGGCATGCTGCTAAGCTGGAGTGAGAGCAGCTATTTGACTTGGCCGGTCACGACTCATTGACCTCTCCATCCTGAAAAGCTCTTTAGCCGTTTAGCTGCACATTTACGATCATCAGAGAATATTAAAAGTGTCTGCAAAATAATTAAATAATGTTAAATATGAAGAAAAGACTGCTTAAATCGCAGAGTGTTCTTGACTTACCTATGTTTTCCCTTCTTTTTTCACTACTTCACCTTACAAGAAGGATTGTATGGTCCAACGCAACACCTTTTGCGTTGGACTACCAGGTTGTTGAGATTTTCTAGTATTTTTGCACTAAGTTGATGACGCAAAATTCACACAGTACCTTCTCAGATGGTCTCTTCTCACTGTCTTTCTTGCTCTTCTCAGGTTTACTACTTCCACTGCTGCTGCTTGAAGATGAAGAACTTGAAGACTTGGAGTCTTGCTTACTTAAAGTCAGTTTTGGCACAGTCCCCTTTGATACCTCTATGTCCTGAGGACACATGACAATAATAATAATGATAATAATAATAATATTAATAATAACTTTTAGTTTGAGAAAGGGAAATTAAGGTTTAACAACAATGAGATACAGAATAAAGACACTGTATAAACATGTACATCTCCAGTTTCTTACTTTTTGTAATGAACGGTATGATGAGTCACTTCCTCTTGCAAGGGATTCATCAAGGAGAGCTTTCAGTTTCTCAGCTGAGTCTTTACTTTTGGAGTGTAAATAACTCAGTGCCTTTAGAAAAATGGGATCCAACTCCAAACTGACAGGTCCAGCCATGATGGAAACTGAGGATCAGAAAATACAGTTTTTCAGGCTACAGGGAACAAATAACATCCCTCTACTGAGTAAATCATGTGTAGTTAAACAAGTTTAGTTAAACTAAGGACAACAAAGGATAGTAAGAGTAAAAAAATAGTTGTTTTTTCCCCCCATTTATTAGGGAAAAAGGCTATCCTAATCGACCTGGCCCTATGTGAAAAAGCAGTTGCCACCAGATTACTGTCAGACACGTTAAATCAAGAAATCCCTTAAATAGAACCTGTTTAACAAAGTGAAGCAGGCTAAAACAATCAGCCCCAGACTGCAATCTAAAGAAAGTGACGAAAAGCAGAGAAACAAAGTCAAAGACATTTATCAGTCTGGAAAGGGTCACAAAGCCAATTCTAAGGCTTTGGGACTCTAGTGAACCACTGCGAGAGCCACTCCCAGGAGTGACCGACCTACCAAAATCATCCAGGTCACAAAAGAACCCAAAACAACATTTAAAGAACAGCAGGTCTCACTTGCCTCAGTTAAGGTCAGAGTTAATGATTCAACAATAAGATAGAGACTGATCAAAAATGCCATCCTTGGGAGAGAGTGGCCTAGTCAAAGTCCGGAATTAAATCTGACTGACGTTAAAAAGGCTGATCATGTACAAAAACCCTTGAATGTGGCTGAATTGAAACAACTCTGCAAAGACAGTTATTAAAAATGCTTGATTGCAGGTCTAGCTGCCAAGGGTGGCACAACCAGTTATTGTGTTTGGGGGGGACTACTTTTTCACAGAGGCGCAGGTAGGTTTGGATAGTTTTTTTTCCCCATTAATAAATGAAGAAATACAGAATGTATTTACTTGTGTTATCGTTAAAATTTGTTTCTTGAACAGAAACTTAAGTGCTAAAAATGTGAACAATTCCGGAAGGGGGCAAATACCTTTTCACAACACTTTAAGTAACATGTTGTTTAGATTCCTTGAAACATCATGCATCTATTTCTGGTGCTCTTAACATTAATTATGCATAAGTCAATATTTTAATAAGACTTAAATATTTAGTGAAAACTGTTTCCCATGAGTAAAAACTCTGTCACAATCACAATAAACATCTTTATTACTAAACGAAGGGCACTTGAAGGGGAGACGATAGATCTCCGTTAAAACTAGGATTAATGGTGCGTTCCAGATAAAGTCGAAAATCTGAATTTCCTTGTTCCCAGTCAATCTGTTGATTCCAGTTAATCTGGAACATCCCCTCAACTCAGGTTCCCCACTCGGAACAGACCCATCAACCCCGAGTTAACTATCCAAGATGGCGGCAGTGAACATAAACAGCAGTAAAACTGTAAAATGTATAATCTGTACTGTCACTTTTGTGTATTTATGATTCGCTAAATAAGCCATGCAGAGAGCACTGGCCAGATTCTACCCATGAATGTGCTGCGACGGTCATTTTAAGATTAAAAAACAATTACGATGCTGTACTGCTAGTAATAGCTAAACGGCTCTACCTTGCTAAGAACAAAAATAAATCATATTTTTTTTCGCGCTTTTTTACCATTTTTGTTAGCACCGACTTCCAAGGTAATTGACATGTGGATGTGTTTTGTGATACGTCATGTGCTGTCCTGTTTTTATTTTTTCTGTGGGTTAAAACAAATATTTATTATTATCTTCCTTCTCACGTTTGTAGATTGAGTCCCAAATGTCTCAATTCCGTCTGTTGGGTGTAATATTTAAAAGTTCATACAAATTAAAAAAAAGAGTAACTTCGGCTGCTGCGTAACGTATTCAGTCCGGACTAGCAGCAACACAAGGGGCCATAATAGCACAACAACGGTAAAAGTTCTCGTTACTCGAAGCTGTCAGGTAGAAATTAGGATTTACACATAAAATCGTTAAACTGGAATACCTTACCTCACACTCTGCTTCTCGTAAGCTTGTCTCTCCTCAATCCGGTCTTTTGGATTTCATGGGAAAACTGACGGCAGAACAACACTTCCTACAAAGAAGCCGTTTCCTCTAACATGTGCAACACTCAAATATGTCCGCAAGATATAAGCGCGGAACCTTATGAAGCAACTTGTGTTACTCCAGAATATTTCACATTATGGCTTCTTCATTTAATAGTTAATTTTGTTTAAAGAACAATTTATGGAGCGGGCACTCTTAACATATTATACAGTTTTACATGTATTTTTCCAGTGACACATCGTGTGTTGTTTATTCGTAAGTAGAAAACAGGTGAAGCTGTGGTAGCTTTAGCACAGGGGAAGAAGAAGAAGAAGCAGCCCACACCATAACAACAACGTGGTTTTATAGAAGCTACTGCTGCTGTAAGTATCACTCATAGTGACATTTAACGTGTTAGATACAGCTGTTTTTCCATTTACAAACCCCACCTCGGAACACCTTACCGAGGCTACTTTTTAAACCCTCACATGTGTTTCACCCCGCAGTGCTGACTTTATTTACAATGAAGCAACAGCCCGAAAACCAGCAGCAGCCCTCTCTCTATTTAGAAGTTTGCTTTCAAAACGAGGAGCCGCGCCTTCCCCTGCACACCTCCATCGTCCTGTTCCTCCTTTCTTACTGCGAGTGCAAGTTTTTTAAAGTTTACCTGGTCTTCAAGAAACCCAGCAGCTCCGAGTCTCTGAGAAGTCAGCTGCCAGAGCATCTGGACTCCTCTGATGTTCAGTCAGAGGCTCTGCCTCAGCTGGTGAGGGACTGTCGCCTCCCTGCTGTTTTGGATGAGACTGGGCAGCTCTGCAGGGCAGGACTGGCAGTGGTCCTTAGACATATTATCAACAAAACCATCGAGGCTGACCCCTCCAGAAATGATGTACTGGCTCTGCTGGGTTTCAAGAAGACTTGTCTGAAAGCCTGCGCTGAGGTTAGTGGAAAAAAGGGAAGCAAACGACAAAAATACACAAAAGAAAATAAACAAGTGACTATGGGATCTCTCTGCAAGGTCATAGGCAATACTGAGTGTTTTTACACTTAAACTGACGGTCTGTAGTAGGCTATAGGTGACCTTTGGGATTAACATCATGTCAACATCCAGTGTGTAAACACTGTACACACAAATTTACACAAATTTGAATATGTCTAAAAGTAAGCACACAGTTACAAACCAGTTATAGTTAGCTGAAACTAAAGTTCATGCCAAAGTATCCTTAGGCAAGAAATTGAACCCCAAGTTACTCTCCCGATGCAGTAATTGGAATATGAACGTGTGTCAATGTTAGATAGAAAGCACTTTGGTAGAGAAAGCATTGAAAAAAGACTGAATGAGGCATGCTGTTTAAAGTGCTTTGAGTGCTTCTATATAAGAACCAGTCCATTTACCATTTAGTGACTTCAGGAACAAACTTAAAGCTGTTGTGAAGCGGTGTAATGCTCTCTCCATAAGTAATGATTTGCTGAAATCAAAAAGAACCATTAAATCTTTGAATGAAAGGAAAACAGAACCAACTTAATGCGAACAAAACCCCAAAACTCAGTCATTACAAAAAGTGACGGGTAACAAAAAATAAAGAAATCTACAAAATCAAGTAACCCAAATAAATGCAAAATCTTAGAGATCACCATTAGAAATCACACAATTAACAACTTTTAAAAAAAGTATTATAAGTAAATAATGAACTAATTCTTAGTTTGCTGTAAAGTTTGCATGGTTTCAGATCTAGGAAAGCTCTTATACCTCACAACTTTCACCGTCTATTGTTCCCCATCAGGGTCCCAGAAGGTTATAGATTTGAGCAAATGGTGGTTCCCAGTTGGCTAATGAAATTTAAAGCACTCTGTGGTAAACTAGATGTATTTTACATATACACATATTCCACTTGTGATCCTTTCACTCTTCAATCCAAAAGGGAACAACGACAAAAAGAACTGTCAAAAACTGGAAAAAAAATTCTGACACCAAAAAATTTTTCCCCTTTTTTTGTTTTGGAAATATGTAGCAGAGTTATGTTTTTTGTTTTACATTACGAATAAATATCTGACAACTGCACTAGTTGTGCACAGTGCTATGATAAGGACTTGTATTTCAGCCTTTTTTGGAATGTCTTTTTATTTTGAGTGCATTTACAGACAGACCTCAAACACCATGTTTTCCTCACTCTTAGGTGAGCCGGTGGACTAGATTGTGTGAAATTGAAATCCCCTCTGCTGTTGAAGAACATCTCCAGAATCCCGCAAATGATGATCAGCAGGTGCCCCTCTCCATTCTCACTCTTGAGCGAAGGCTCGCGGAGCCTGTCAGAGTCCACAACGATGACAAAATACGAAGGCGGAAACTCCAGGAGCAGAGACGTGAAGAGTCTGCTGAAAGCCAAGAGAACCTGGACTCCGAGTCCGGGATTGGACAGTCGTCCCAGCCCTGTGATGGACTTGAGCTTAGAGCAGCTTTGGCCAAACTATCTGTGGATTCAGTACCAGCTTTAACCACCAGAGAGAACTCTGAGATTAGGAAAGTGAAGACAGCAGATTTGCCTCTGTTGGAGCATGTGTTTGCTGAGGGACTGTACTTCACTCTGACTGATGTGGTGCTGCTCCCGTGCATCTATCAGTATCTGGTAAGGGCTTTTTGACATGTAATGAATTTTTGAGTGGTGTCAACAACCTCATTCTGATTGTTACTGTCTAATTAAGAATGGCACATACACATCAAAGCACAATTAATTTTATTAGCCCTTTTCTTGTCAGTTTAAGCCTGTCGCTTTTATTTCACTGACACACTTTCTTTTCAAATGCTTTTTCAATAATACACCTGTTACACAAACAGTCAAGTGCTGATAGGAAAGGCTTTGTCTCAGTGCATACAAAAGTGGCGCTGATGTCAGACTGAATGCTTTCATGCAGACCGGAGCGTGCAGTTACATGAATTTGCTGGCTCTTTAATACCTTTATTATGATGACTTGTCAAATTATGCATGATGTGTGGTTTTGACACTCTGGTCAGGGTGAACAGGTAGTACACCCAGTTCCTTTTTTTAAATCCAGCCAGGCAGAAACTTGGGTTAAGAAGAGTCACTGCATCAGACTTGGCACAGTTTTTGCTCTCAAAGGTGGTCTGGAGCCACCTGGCAAAGGCTGATAACACTGTACGGGGAGGGTTTTTATTCAAATGCAGCAGGTTGAAATACATTTTACTGACTTTACTTTGGGAACAGCTGACAGAGTTGGCAGGTTGTTATGTTGACCTAAAAAACAAACTTCTAACTTGAAAATCTTTGAAGAATTTAGAAGCTCAAGTGCTCACTGAATATTCATTACGCCTCATTGTTTGTGATGAATTTGGTAGCAACTGCAGCGGCGAACCGAGGGCTGTAAAGTTCAGGCTTATGCTGTTATTGATCAGGAATGCTGCATTGTCTGGCAGTGGAGTGGGTCTCATTTCACCTTTCAGCTGTCTCCAGCTATTCCTCGATTGTGGGAAAGAACTGAAGTTCTCACAATGAGGCTTTTAGTAGTCAGCTGTGCCCCAGTGGTTTCCAGTTTCACACTCAGCTTAGCGTGTCTCCTCTTAACGGCCATCACTGTTCACAACACACGCAGCCACAGTGAGTCCTTTCCACTCCACCCTCTTGTCGTGCTGCGGAGTGCCCCTTCTGCCTCCGTGCACCACTCTGTGTCCAGACACACACACACACACACTCTGTGCCCTGATGCTTCGTCTCAGATCATGTCTCTGTTTGTTTCTTCACCCTCTCCTCCTGCCAGCTCTGTTTTGATTTTTTTTTTTTTTTGCCAGTCTGTCGCACAAGTGTTCACCAGCGTGATGTGTGAATTCTGGTGGAACGTGGCATCTCGCTCCGCTGGCAGTAACATGTCAGTCGAGTCACTTAATCAATATTTCCTTGTTGTTTTCCTCTTTCTCTTTCATCCTTTCATCCTGTTCTCGGTCTTTAATAGTGTTCCCTCCAAGCCCGCGCTGCTGCCACTCTACATCATCTCCCCCACCTACTGCGCTGGTACGGCTGTGTCCAGGAGGTACCGGGGGTGCTTCGGGCAGCCAAGGCTTGTGGGCTACTTCTGTCCATACCCCAGGCTCCCACGTCTGGACTCCCAATTCTCTCAGCAGAGGACAACCCAACCAGTCTACCGGTGGAAGAGGAAGAAGGTCGGGAGATGGCCCCAGAGGTTCCTTTTGTCGGCGGCCCAAGGCCCACAATGACTAAACTCAAAGTAAATGATTACTTTCCTTTACTTAATCCCCAGCATGCTTTTCAGCTATATGTTAACCAAACATGTTTTGTTCCAACACTTCCATCCTGACCTAATATCAAGGGATCTGCCTCCCATTGTCCCCTAACAGCACAGATTCGCAGCCTCCAGAGTGGTTGTTAAGTATTATCCCTGTAATTTCATGCCTCCATTTTCTGTTGATTGCGCCTTCAAGAGTGTAGCTCTGAGTTAATGTTTCGGTTTCTGGCAGACTTTTGTAATTGTTGGATATTTAGTTTTTCTGCCAGATATTTATCAGTGATTGCTTTCACTCATAAAATTAACATTTTAAGTGGTCTTTAAAAAAAAAAAAAAAAAGAAATTCAAAGCTGTTATCGATGCATATTATTTTGCTCTTGTAGACATTACAAAAAAACAACCTTTTTTTTAAAGACTAACAATCTGTTTATGAGAAAAAACACTGTATTTGCCTGGGGTGCTTTTTTTTAAATGCACATTTCAGTATTCTCAGTGGATCCTGTTACCACTTGCAGGAGTGCAGACAGTGCACATTCAGCTTATCTTCATTTCAGGTGCAATAAAAACAGTGAATCTGGTCCAAAACAAAACAAAAATGTTATAGCTTTACTTAGTTTATAGTTTTGGCTAAAAATCTACATGTGCACAGGCAAGATACACGACCCAATGCAGGTCCCTTAGGAAGGATTGTCGAGAGACCTGCTCATTCGCACACGTTTATAGATTTCTTTGCTCCATATATTACCTCTGCAACAGCAGGAGATAAGCAGGCCCAGCTGTTTTAAAGGAGACTGTCTCCTCAACCCTGACTAACCTCTCGCCACTGAGCCCTCAGACTGTTTTCTTGGCTTTTTTTGCTCTGCTCTCTTAGGAAAGTTATTTCTGTTATTTCCTGCTGGCTACATTTCTATAACAATGTGAGCGAGGCGAGGAGAAAAAAAACCAAGCGGTTTGGAAAATTCTGATGAGGGTGAGTGAGCTGGGTGGTCAGGATGGGATGTGTCTTTTAGATGTGCTGTGTTGCCGGATGAAATTTAGTCAGGCCCACATGTGTGTAAATGACAGTTTTGCTGGCAGGTTAAAATCCGACATTAAAACCGAGAGGAATGCGTGAACACACACAGACAAACACACAATGGCCACCATTCTCTGCCTAGAGGGATTACAAGGATGGCTACATGTCGCCATCATCATGTCTGCAGTGCAGCTGTTGCGCTGGGTAATGTGCCTGTCTGTTTGCGTCTGTGTGTGCATATATGTCCTCTGTGTGTGTCCCACCAAGGTATAAACACACAGTCTGCCGCCTCACATGGTGACAGTCGATCCTTCACGGCGGCTAACCAGAGGCAGTGGGCTCATCTCGCAAAACCATTCACATTACAAATGGCTCATAAACTCTGCCCCTTTATCACTCCAGTTAATACACACTCATGCATACTGTTCAAGCTCCCCGTGCAGTGATCTGTGGAGCCCCAGCCTGTGATCTGTATCTATGGTAAACAAACAGGCATCCCGACACCAGAAATTAAGACCTGGTATTATCACTGCCTAACAAAAGCTAACACAACTTAGATATCAAAAATAGAGGTTTTTTAAAAAGAGAATTACTGGGTTTGCAGGAAGGAAGTTAAGTCTTTGATTTTATGTCTGATGAATTGGGTTCATAGGGGAGCTGTTGTTCCAGAAACAGCGATTGAAGACAGTCTGTGTGTGTTCCCGTGAAAAACTCCTCTCTGAAATCAATGAGCATTATGGCAGGATAATAACGCAGTCTTGTATTATTACCTATTATTTGTCATTTGGGTTTAAAGTTTGACCAGACAGCCAGGATTCCTTGTTGCAGGTGAACAAACAAACTTAAGAATATGATTTAATAGAAGAAATAGAGCTTTAAACAGAATCACCTTGTCATATTCAAAATTATTAAAGCTTTAAGGTGCATGTTTCCTTAGTGTACTTTGAGGTACCTCAAACATATTTACCCAGTGACCAAAAATGACCTTATCAGCAACAAGTTTGTGTTACTGTGGAGAGTGAATATAATTGGTTTTGGCACAGACTATAAGTTTTTGAGCTTGAGGTTTGCAGTGTTGTAGACTTTGATTGGTTTGTATTATATAGCAGTATGTGTTTATATAAAGATGAATAAAACAAAAATATTAGAATATTTTAATATGGCAGCCAGACATTGTTCAACCCCAGTGTATAACACACAAATCAGTTAGTGTCAACAGAACTAAGGGTTTTTAGTAATATAGTCTTAATTGCAGTGCTTTTATTGCATCATAGTGATGCACCTCACAGTGTATGTATTTTTCTGATGTCATTGTACATGATAGTCAAGTCTTTATTCATAAAACACATTTAAATGTAACAGACGGTGACCAAAGTGTTGCACATATTTAATGTTCCATGTTAGACCTTCTATTAAAAGGGTGTCATATTATTGTAAGATGAGCTTTTTTCCTCTTTATATGGGAAACAGCTCCAGGGATTTACTGAAACAAGTGCAAACATCTATGTAAATACAGACAGTACAAAAGATGGACATAGCTACTGTGATGTCTTCCACTGATTTCTGAATTCGGTGAAACCTCTGCATGAGTGTTTCCATCTACGCTGTCCTGGTTGCATAAAAATGATTTTTTTTATTTAATATGACCCAAATTCCTTTGGATCTTGGCTGCCTTTTGTTCTTTTCTTTGTCAAAATGATCTAACACAGCTCTGAGGAAGCCAATCCATGATTGATAGAGCTTCATTTTGTGTGTGTGTGTGTGTTTTGTTTATTTTTTTTTGTATCCACGTGTGCTTTTACTGCATTGACAGTGAGTTCGGGATCATTGTCTTGCTGAAAAATTAAGGCTTTACCAATAGACGCTATTGCATGATTGAGAATGTGCCTTTCAAGTTTCATTTAAAAAAACACCATTCAGATTGCTCATTCTACCATGCCTGTATACCTGCGGTTTCAGTCAATTTCAGAGTCTGTAGCAAATGAGCTGTTGCTACCCCAGACGCTGTGGTGAGAAACACGGCAGGAAAGGAGAACTGAGAACACAGCCTCATCAGAAGCTTCTAAATAGCACTGCCTTCTAGCAACAAATATTGCGTCTATCTAGACAAACTTTAGCTGTTTTGCATAGCAAAGCTAGTTAAATACATAGTTAGCCCTGCTGTCACGGAGAGAACTAAAAAAAGTTTACCATGGTTTCCCTGGTTCTCTTGCTATTGTAGTTAATTGTACTAGATGTGCTGGAGTATGTTCTGTACTGGTGAAGCAATGTTCTGTCTTGAAAATTTAATAAGAGTTGTATTGTGTGCAAGGTAGCAGAGGGCTTGTACAAAATAAGTCACTCGATTACAACAAAGGCTGTAGGTTTCTATAGTAACTTGCATTTGTATATTTGTGTGTGTATGTGTGTGTTCTTCCCTAAGGAAAATGGCATCGAGGCAGTCTTCACTCCTCATCCTTGCCCTTCCTGGACCCTCCCATGGGAAAGCTTACCAGGAGCGATCAACCCTACTGAAGGTAAACTCTGATCTTGCCTCGAGGCTGTGCTCTTTGCTGGCTCCATTTTATTTTTGCCCTCCTGCCCTTGCACTTTTATCATTGCCCCTTTGGTTTGTTTTAGTTTTATTTTCTTGTATTTATTTGATGTCTTCATCTCTCTTTGTCCTCCTTTCACTATTTTTACTTCCCTCATGTTTTGTAAGCCTGTATGCCTCTGCAACACTCCACAGCCTCTTTCTTCCACTTTATTTCTGGGTTGACTTGAAAAAACACAAATGTTACTATATATGGAGCGAGGAACATGAATAAATATTTGCATTATACCTTTCGGTACTACTGTGGCTGTTGGTGATTTATAGCTGCACCTAATGCAAACACATTTTATGTTAATCTGCAGGTGGATGCGGTTCCCCTTGAGGGTCCCCTAATGATTTTTAATCTACATGTGCTATCCTGGTGATGTTGTAGGGTGAAAGTGTGAAATAGGTCTGTGGTAGAACAAGAGTCAAAACAATAAAAACACCTAAAAAGGTTCAAAGACAACTTGTACAGCGTCCCACTTGTCTTAGTGGATACTTCTTGCTGTGAGAGTAGTTTCTGATAGACAATGGGGGAGGTTTGTTGATTGCTGCCCCAGGTGGCATTGGAGCAACAGAGAGAGGGAAAAAATCTGTTTCTTTGCCTCTTTTCCTCACCTGCATTGTTTCTCTTTTTAGTGAGATGTCTTTGTTGTTAGCAACGCTAAATGATGCACATGCATCACTCCCAACATATAAGTGTTATTCCATCCATCCATCCATCCATCCATCCATCCATCCATCCATCTTAATCCAATACATTTGAATCCGTCCATTCATCTGTCCATCCATTCAAACATACATTAATTTTAATCCATCCATCCATAGAGAGATAGACAACCATTCACACTCACATTCCCATCTTTGGCTTTGGTGGGACCTTCTTGCTGTGAGGTGAGGGCACTTGCTGCCATACGGTCACGTTGCCGCTTCAGTGTTATTGACACAAGAAATTGGGGAAGGTAGATGAAGGCACATGCTTCATGCATGTGATTGTTTAAATATTTTCTTTAATATTGTGTAGCGCACTCGTTTCTTTCTTCCTTTCATTTTTGCTTATTTGGGAAATTGTTACAAGCAGGAGTTCATTCAGTGCCTATTTCCTCCATCAAAGAAAATGAGAAAAGGAAACCAGAAAGAATATTTCATTAAAAAAACACCTTAATTTAAGATCTCTACCTCTTTTCAGCTTTTGTTTTGTGTAGGTCAAATTTCCACTTCATTACCATGATATTAAGCTTTTTTTCACTCCAAGCAACTTGAATAGTAAATTGATTTTATCCATAGCACTTTTAAAACAGGTTTACAAAATGATACATTACCATACAATACAACAAAAAACCTGCAGAGAATGAGCAAACACGCTAAATAAACAGATAAACGAGCTGTTGAGTGATTTTGTTTATTTTGCGTACTGAAGCCTTTGCTCTGTGAGCCATCTTTTAACTTGCGCTACTTTGAAGCGGATTTTCCCCGACTTAATTTCCCAACGTATTTATTCCTACTTTTACTGATTCAAAAGAAAACTTTGATAACAAACGGTGTTTTGATTTGCTCATTGTTATTTTCTGTTTATGTGAATATTCCAGGCAGTCAGTATGACGCTCATCTAAATTGATGTGTTGCCCAAATAAGGGCCTGTTAGCACATTGACATATTTCTATTATCTGTCATAATTTTGAGATAAAAAAAAAAAAAAAAAGTGTTTTAATATTTAGTCTTTACTTTCATTTTGTTTTCATTTGAAGCTATATACAAATGTGCAGTGTAGGATTTATAGAAACATAAAGGTTAAAAATGAGCAAAATAAAAAAGCACCCAATCTGGACCTGTACAGATATTCACAATTCTGGCAGCTGGGCAGTAGCAGATTTCAATAACTGTAGTATGTTTTTTTTTTTTTCATTTATTTCTCTCATTATGCCAGTGAAATAAATACTTAATTATGAATATGTCACTTTAAAAGTCTCTCAACTCCTCATTACGTACTTTAAATATTTTAAAATTGAAGTAAAGTCATGATGCTAATTATTGTTTATTGACACTTACTTACTTGGCTTAGTTGGTTTGAGGCTCTTGCCATTAAAACAACAAGCATTAAAACCAATGGATCCTTGTAGGGCTGTGCGATATGACCAAAATCTCATATCCCGATATAAGACATCTATCGTCCCGATAACAATATAAATCACAAAAATGTAACATTTTCTGTAAATTCTGTGAATCTCGGGCAGCTCGACTTGCGGGAAGTGTTTCCAGCAGCGCGTCATGTAGCTGGAGTTGAGTGTTTTAACCGATGCATGAAACTATACATTTTTAGACATAAGTTGTAACGGCCGTCGTTTTCTTTGTGAGTATTTAGTACACGGCGTGCTGCGGAGAAAAGCCTGTTCTAACGTTTGAGTCTAAGGTTTATTTTTTAGCACCTGGCGGCTCTTTTTTACTTCTCATCCGTAAATAATCTGCTCTTTCACGTGATTCAGTTTATTTTGAAAAGTCTCAACAGGACCTTGAGCTTTATTGTGAAAGGTTTATGTGGAACATAAACAAGTGGACACACGATGGTTTTACCGTCGTTGTTGCTAACGACAATGCATAAAAACAGGCGCTTGTCCGTCCGTAGTGTGGATATATAAAATATAAGAGAAAGAGAGAACTTTAAGAAATTAATATAGCCACTACAGTGACCATCAAAACGATGAAAAAATATTGCCGTAAACAGTTTATTTTGCGACACCACGAAACAAACGATAGCGTAAAATGAAACGATAGACGTTTTTATATCGTCATCCGATATATATTGTTATATCGAACAGCCCTGGATCCTTGCTACTAAAAACCTGATTTAAGATCACTGAGTTCCTGATGCAGGCTATCTGTTGTTTTAGAATCCAAGAAGATGTTTGCCCTCCTTAATGCAATTTATATGATTGATGCTTAGTTACCACATTTAGACACCACACTACCTTTGCTTTCATCTAGGTGTAGACCTGAGTGTCGTCCATTGATCTGTTGCTGTTTGGTAGTATCAAGATAAGGTTGGAAGAGTAGTGGGGAGGGGACGTTAGAAAGGGGACTTAGGAAATATCCGGCTTCTGTTAGCGGGTCAGCTTTTTGTATTCGGTGTTCTCATTGTATGGGACTTCATTTACTTGGTTCCTTTTGTATCAAGTTTGATGATTGATTTAAGACTGAAGTGCACAGATAGTCTGTCATGTTCTTCACATGGGCAAAAAATGTAAATACAGTTTTTCTCATGTTTGATGACTGGTTCTGGATAGAAAGTCAGAAATGTTTTTAGAAGTTTCATGACAAATAATTCAAAATGTGTTGAGATATTTATTTAAAGAAAACAAGGTTGAGGTATAGGAAAGTCAAGAAATCTCCTAAATTAGAAGAGTTCATTGTATGTTAAATAAATCTTTACAAAATTTATTTTTGTGGCACAGATTAACCAAAAAAACATTATAGGGATCTCACCATCACTAAAGTCATCCTGGAAACTTGGATATCTTGTCTATATGTTTGTTCAGCTCCATTGTCCTAAAATTAGGGGATTGTATAAAAAGAAGTTCCACACTGAACTCATTTTTGGCAGTTTGACTCCAGTAAAGTAAAAAACCAGAACGAAGTCTCAAAGTTGCCAAAATGTCTGAGGGTGGAGCAGAGTTAGCAGATGGCTGATTGTAACTTTGGACAATGTTTTCCGAACATCCTGGATTAGGTGGAGATGCGGAAGAGGAAAGATGGACTTGGAAGGCAAACTGACATAATAGCGTTGAGTTTTAAAGAGGGGATATGAGACCAATTGACTCGGCGAAGACGGCCAAGAAGATGATTGCATCAGAGGAGTAATGACAAAGCTGAGAGTGAGGAGAGTTTGGCAGCGTGGGAAAGCAAAAAACAACAAAACGAATAGAGCAGCAGGAACAGTCCCAATACTCAGAAGTGCAGGCACCAAAAGCAGGAAACATTTTTGAACCCACACGAAACGTCATTAGAAGACTATCGAAGCACTTTAACTGCACAGTCAACGTTTCATTGTTGGTCTGTTGTGCTGAATTAGAGCCAAAAAAAACTGAGCTCATGTCATTATCCTTTTACATTTGACTGCACTGTACTAGTTATATTGGGTCTCACTGATTTTTAGCTCATTAATGTGGTTCCACAGTGAAACTTTAGCATCTATTTCTAGCCTAAACCTCAGTGACATCTAAAATGTTCTTCCCTAAAACTCCACTGATAGCTGAACTGAAGTACTCTATGTGATGTAGGCGGGGTGTCTATACCAAGAGTGAAAATCATGTAGAGATACTAAATTTCAGCTGTTCCACTTTTGTCAGCACTCTGCATGTTAAACGGTGCTCTTGATGTCTGCTCCTGCAGAATCATGCTTGCATGCAGGTAGCCCCTGTGATTCTGTACTGTGTAATTAAAGAGGAGCAGAGACGAAAGGCACACAATTTGTACAGAACTCCAGCGCATGGGCCTCCCCATCTATCTATTCCTTTTGTGCACACAAATGGCTCCACACATGTACACACGTACAGTACTACAGGGAAAATTTCAGTGTTTTCCCCTTACGTGTGCATAAATATTTCCATGTGTGCAAAACTAATATATAACACCCACAAGCTTTGGAAACATGAAATTTTGAAATGGGGTTATTTCTGCTCTGTACTCTAGAGCAATGGATTTGAAATTAATAAATGAGAGTTTGCCTTCATCCATTTTTTTTTATTTTTTATCCATTGCCAAGGTGGGGTACAATGTAGGTCTTACAGTATACATGGAAAAACCTTCGAGCGTTCGACTGCTAAAAAACAAACAATTGTCAAATAATAATGCTAGCATGCTAGCACATCTCCATAAACTGTTTTGCTTTATATACTGACCTATTTGCATTCATTGATTTAAAAAAAAATGTACACACAGGCTCCCAGGTGTGCATAATATGTAGAACAACAAAGTTGTCCTGCTTGTATGGAGGCGCTGATTCACTAAGTTTAGTCAGGGTTTGTCTGCAAACAGTTAAACAGCAATGTGAATAGAGGGGCCATTGTATTAGAACAGCCAGTGGCTTGTCTCCAGCACTTCACTTAATAGATGGAGGAGAGGAGGTGCAAATAAAGCATGGTAGAATGATGGAGTGGGTGACAGTGGGAGATTGAGATAGGGGTGAGACAGCATGAGGGGAGACAAGGGTTATCAGTAGAAAACAAGGCAGGAATGAGGGGGTGAACAAGACAACGAGGCATTAAAGGGGAGAGCTGGTGAAGAACTGCAAAGTTGTCATGCTTGAGACATGGCGCTATTAGATCCTTCGGGGTTGTTTTGGTACACGAAGATGAGACGAGTTCCTTTGTTTTTTGTCGTAGGTTACAACAGCATGGCAGAAGTTGAACTGCTTGAATGAAAGCTGGCTCCATTTGTCTCCGGCTCCCTGCTTCTACTGCAAGAGAGATGTGATTGAGATTCCACAAACTCCGCAGCTGACTGTGTATATTTCTTGAAAAGTACGCATAGATTAATAGAAAAAATGAGGAAGAGATTTGCTTTTATTGGAATTAGGAACTTGGTTATGTGGGTAATTTAACTGGATGCAGATCATGTAGAATATTTTGTTTTGTACATTAATAACTTAGCTTGTGTGTACTTAAAGGTGCTGTTTCAGATATTTTGAACAACTGAGTGCTGCACTAGAACACAATAACCTCACAACGTGCCTCATGACCTTTCTCCATTGAAGGGCTGTGTATGCAATAGCTAAAATAAATTTTAAAAAGTAAGAAGAAAAATCCAGTCATTGTGGTACAGTAGCACTTTTTCCTGCTGGGTTCTCTTATTTTACCCCAGGTTTTAATCTAAAATTGTTTTTTTTTTTTTATAAATATATAATATTATAATATTTATAAATACTCCAATACTCATTTTTGACTAGTTGCTCTTTGCTGCTGAATCAGAAAGAGCACAGAGACTGAAGCAAAACAGTAAACCTGAGGTTGTTAAACCAAATCGGTGAGCTAAAAATGCTAAGTAGTCATTAAAGCTCGAAGGAAAGCTGCAGGCTTTGTATTAATTCTCTGTAGGTTCATGATTACCAATGGCCTCTGTCACGAATACGCCACTTGATTCATTTTTTGATGTAAAAGTTTTGATTTGCTTCTAAATCTGCCCATTAGTTTAGATATACTGGGGAAAAAAACAGTTTTGTTAATGTGGTGAACTTGTGATACTTCTCAGCCCGCGGGGCTGCTGATGCAGAGTTGTCAGGGCCGATCTATAATGGCTTTTCAGTATTATAATATTCATGCAGTGTTAAGTAGTTCACAATATTCTGAGGCAACATTAAACACATTGAACGATTTGAAATGGTGTTTGCAGCTGAGCTGGAACTTCCTATTCCCATAACTGACATCTTCCTGCATCATCCTCTTCTTTTTAATTTAAATCCCACTGGACATATTACCTTCATCAGAAGTTGTGACCCTTGCACAATTTTCAGTGCTTTGCTTGTTTTCTCCACACTGAGCTTTTAAACATCTGTCATGTTTAGCTTCCAGGTAAAATTCAGATGTTTAACATGTGTTTGTGAGCTGGAAGACTTGCCTGTAAGATGTGAGATGGAATATCCAAATTACAAGTTTCATTTATTTTATTATGTGGGTGGATTAATTTCTTTTTGTTTCCTGCTCTGCTTTTCCAGTGACTTGGATTAAGGTTGTAATATGTGCACATACCAGATTTGTTCCACTGTTAAATCAGTTTGGCTGCCTTTCATGGGTGGCATTTTCCCTCAGGCATGTCATTTTACTATTAATGAACTTACTAGAAGATAATTAGCTGTATTTGATTGAAGTCTAGATTCATGAACTTGACTTTTTCTCATTAAAAAAACAACAACAGATATTGGCTGGATACCCTGAGGGCATAATACTAATTCTTAAAGTAGAACTTCACTCTGTTGGATTATCATAATCTATTAAAAAAAATACTGTATGACAATGATTTCATCTTCCAAATGAAATCTTGCATTTCTGTGAAAGTTCAGTTTTTCTTCCTTTAGGTTACAGAAAAGTGAATCTTCTTATATTCAGTGTAAGTTATTTAAAATAATCATCATTGTCAATATGTGCTGGGTCCATGCAAACCAGGTTACTAATTCTGGCCAAGATGAATGGTTAAAAATGGCCAGAATTTTGCCAGAAGCTTGTTGATGGCTAGTAAATTAGTGGGGATGCATGCATATATGTTTGAGCCTTTATGCATAATTTTGACGCTACAAGCAGAACTTCCTCTTAACATTAGAGAAAATATTTTTTTGTTTTCAAAATCATTCGATCCTGGAAAAAGAACAGTTGAAAAAACTTGTTCAAAGCTCAAACTCAAAGAGATTTACATCAGGTTCAGACACAAATGTATTTAACCGTTGATTTGTGCATTAACATATCAGCTTATTCTGGAGATCATATTGTTGACTCTCTGCCCGTGTTTAGTTTGTTTTTTCTGGAAAGTTCAGTAATAGTAACGAGGGAAAGTTAAGGAATGGGGCTAAATGTGTTTTTTTTTTCTGCCTGGCTGTCAAATAGTTGTCAAAAGGTGCTTAGCATCCTTAGGCTTTTGACAGACAAATGTCAAGGGTAATCTATTTGGAAGTTTAGTGAGTTGATGTATCCTTCAGACACTTGCCATGTATACAGATTTCTCTTTCAACTAACCCTGGATACCAGACTAATTAAAATCTGCATCCAGTTTCCCAGCACTAAATGTAACTTACTGATCTTGACACCATTCAGAACTTCAACTCTCCAAATGCTTGTAATAAATTAAATATTCCTCCTGAGTCCAAAGTGTTTAATCTAAGAATCTCAAAGTTATTAAGAAAGATTAATAGGAACTGCAACATTTCTTTAAGTGCAAATGTGCCAGACGAACCTTGAACGAACCCGTCTCTTCAACGTGCCTATTTAAAACAGGCGGATAACTGATGCAGTCATACTAAGGAAAACAGTAGTTGGAGACCACTGTATCAACAAAGGTTAAGCACGTAGCACCCTCAACCTGTGGCAACCAGTTGATCGCTGCAACTACTTGCTCATCCTAGTCATAAGGTTGCTGTCCTGTTTTCACTTTCATTTGACTGAGCCATAAGAAATCAGTGCCACACTGGTGCTTTAAGCTAAATGCATGCATGATAATGCGAACATCCCGATGTTTACCCAGTTCACCTTCTTAGTTTAGCATGCTAAGATTTGCTAATTACCACAAAAGACAAAACACAACAAAAATTGACACTGGGATACCATTACTGTGTAAAACCAAAACTTTGAGCTGACCCCTTCGGTCCTTGGGGTCATGGTGTTTTTAAACGTGCACAAAGAGTGAGGGCTGGATGTGATTGAGAAACAAACGACACTCGCACTACACACTCATACGGTGTTGATATTCTAGCGCTTACCAGTCGTAAGTTATGTCCACCCTAAAGCATCCCATGCTATATCGTGTATCCATTCATCTTGTCCAGTTTAAGGTTGCAGGGAGGCAGAAGCCTATCCCAGCTCTTCTAGGACAAGAAGCAGGAGTATACGAGATGTTACTAAATGTTATAGGAAATGAACATATTTTAGTTTTTAAGATCAGGTAACTATATGAGTAGTATGGTCACTTTTCCATAGACTTCTCTCAGACTCTTTTTTTTTTTTCTTTTTCAAACCACAGGAGTCACCACTGCTGGTGTTAGAGGGCAAGTTTAAAACCGTTTCTCACTAGTGTCGCCTTTCAGACCTGGAATTCAATTCAGTTCAATTCAATTTTATTTATAAAGCGCCAAATCACAACAACAGTCACCTCAAGGCACTTTATACTGTAAGGTAGACCCTACAATGATACATACAGAGAAAAACCCAACGATCATATGACCCCTATGTCGTTAAAATGAGAGATTGTAGTTTCTTTGTAGAGAATATTTTGATACAAATATAAATATACAGTATGCATGTGTTTTTTAAATGATCTTATTATTTTAAGTGAGGATATATATTTGAACTGTATCCCTACATTTGGTTAACATGCATCCCCGTGGGCTTACAACTCCAAACACCAGGCTGTGACTCCCAAATCACTCCTCTCATTCTCAATTAATTGAACTCATTAGAGTCTTTAAATTGCAGATTTAAAGATATGCCGTAAACATGGGAGCCAGCACAACAGGCAGCTAGCTTTTTTATTCGTAATTAGAGGGATAATTGGCACTTTATTTCTACAATTCAGGTTCAAACACATCTAGACTCCCTGGAGGGTTACTACAGAGTTTCACTATTTGCAGTGATGTTTGAATTGTGCCCATTTAAATGCAGAGCCACTGACTGCTTCCACGATGAGCTCCTTGCAAATGTCATATCATGAATATTCATTTGTCTCCCCAGTTTTGTTTTGTTCAATAATCTCTGGTGACGGATTGCAGTGTGGGTATTGAGGAGGAAGACAATTTGCCTTACCCTCAGCTAGTTTTCAATGAGTTTTGGATTACATGTTTCTAACGCAGTTTCATTGCACTTGTAATTAATTAGTGATTAGTGTGTTCAGCCTGCGCAATCTTGTCTCTGCAGCCCTTTCCTGTGGAGCATAGTTTAGACTATTGATTATGGGAAAAACTATTTTTTCCTTTAGTTACCACTATATTTTTCCATTGTAGACATTATAGTGTAATTAAATGATTAAATCATTTTTATGTAGTCTAAAATATTTGGACTTTTTACTTTAGTAGTTGTTTTTCTCCAATATTTAGAAGTCATATTTGTTATCATACAAAATAATCAGAAGCCATATATTCAATTTATTTGTTAAGTAATTATATTATTTTATTGTTCATATTCTTTTGTAGAGACTGCAGTCATGTTCATCCATTCTTATGTGGATATTTTTTATCATTTTTGTTAACAGTTTGGAAATGGTTTGACTACAATTTCCCCCTTTTTTTGTTTTTATTTCAAATTTTAACAGTCCATCTATTTTATTTTTTTACCCCTATGGTTGGACATTCCTGTCAGTCTCCCCCTCTACTCTTCCCCCACTTGCAAACAAGACCCCAAGCTACTGGAACTCCTCTGAGACCGCACCTTGTCTCCAGCCCTATTGGACAATTCATCCTTTTCAAGATGACTATCATCACTGTAGATTTGGAGGTGCTAATTGTTATTCTAGCTGTTGATTGCAAGACCAACCATGTTCAAGCTGGTTAAGACATAACCAAGAAAAAAAAAGGCAATAAAGCCAAAAACCAAAATAGTCTGTAACAATAATCCATAATAATCTTGAAGAACTCCTCACAGGACAGCATGAAGTTATACAGTCATATGAATTCTCTAAATCCATAAAACTCATATAGACCCGTTGGGCAAACCCTGTGCCCAACTGGTCTATATGTAGCTAGAGTAAGACAGACATGATGTAGATAAGGTGAAGAGCTCGTCCAGTGTACACAAAGACAAAGTCAAAACTGTTACATATCAGTTTGGAAGTTTTTACCATTGGTGTTGCTCCACAGCCACGTTCAGGTCGCTCCAGAGATACTAATCTGGATTTAGGTCCAGCGGTTTCCTGAAGCAACGGTTTCCTTTGTGACTTTTGAGATCCTTTGTACTTTAGAAAAGGTTTTGTCAAAGGATTGCTCGATATTTTCCTGCATCCATTTTTCCTTTTTTCCTTGTCCCAGACGCTGTCAAAGAAAAACATTCCCACAGCATGATGTGACAGCCATTTATTTTAAATTGTAGCATTGCTGTGAGGAAAAGATTTAGTTTCTCGTTGTCTGGAAGCTATTTTTTGGCAACCTCCCAGTCGACTGTCATGATCTTTTTTTGGGGGAGAAATGGCTTCTGTTTGGCCAATCGACCATCTGGTTACCTGCGTGACCAAAGTCTTTCGTCCCAAATTAGTCAGCTTGGCAGGTGGTGCAGATCTAGGAGAGCTTTTTCTCTTGAACGATAATGGAGGTCAACATGTTCATGTGCACGTTCAGTTCAGTAAAAATGTTCTTTTCTTCTTCATGGCATGGGATGTTTTCAGTCTTTTTTATTTTTAACAAATTAGCTAAACACTCGTTACAGTCTTTATTTGATTTGTCTTGATTAAGTGTTGTGTATTGATTAATAAGGGGTGAGAAAGAATTGATTCCACATTAAAACACTGAACATAACAAAATCAGCAGCGCTTAAATACTTTACCACCTTATGAGGATGTTTTCATGGTTTCCTATGACTCAACATGTACGTCCACTACAAACATTTCACATGTTATTATAAAATGTTGCATTCCACTGTGTTAATTTATAATTACAAGTGGAAACGAGGAGATGCTAATCCGGTTACCTTTATTGTGGGTTATCTGTGGAAAGCAGAGCCTCCAGAAATGAATGAATGTCACATAATTAATGGATTACTAATATTTTCCATAGCAGTCTTGAACTAATTGAGTAATTTAAATTAGCAATGGAGAGCTGAAATCTGCAGCTTGATACTTCATTCTTAAATATGGCATGCATCTGTCTTGTTGATATACTATGTCTGTGAAGGTTCTCAGTCATCCAGGTCATCGTAGTCAAAGGAGCTTGCAAAGAAAAGCGTCTGGACTTCTTTAAGTTACTTGAAGACGTTTCACCTCTCATCCGAGAGGCTTCTTCAGTTCTAAGGTCAAATGGTGGAGAGTCCCAGATATAACCCTAGTGGGAGTGTCCCCCCACAGAGGGACAAAAGGACCCCCTGATGATCCTCTAATCGCCTGAGCCAAGGTGTGGAACTGGGTGTGGGTCCCAATCAGCCAGAGTTTCAGGTGATTTCATTGTGAAACCTGGCCCCACCTTATCATGCGAATTCCTGAGGTCAGATGGCCCAGGGTGTGAGTGGGCGTTAAGGCGTCTGGGAAGGGATCTCAAAACTGGATTATAGATGGCAGAGAGTTGGTGTCGTAAACCACCGCCTCTGTTCAAAGATGGTCGCTCACAGTGGACATAGATGGCTTCTTTCACTCCTCTTTCAAACCATCTGTCCTCTCTGTCCAAAATGTGAACATTGGCATCCTCGAAAGAGTGTCCTTTATCCTTAAGATGCAGATGGACAGCTGAATCTTGTCCTGTGGAGGTGGCTCTTCTGTGTTGTGCCATGCGCTTGTGAAGTGGCTGTTTGGTCTCTCCAATGTAGAGGTCTGGGCATTCCTCGCTGCACTGTACGGCATACACCACATTGTTAAGTCTGTGTTTTGGCGTTTTGTCTTTCGGGTGAACCAGTTTTTGTCTGAGTGTGTTGCTGGGTCTGAAATACACCGGGATGTCATGCTTGGAGAAAACCCTCCTGAGTTTCTCTGATACACCGGCTACATAGGGGATGACAATGTTGTTGCGCCTGTCCTTCTTATCCTCCCTCGCTGGTGTCTGATCTTCTTTTCTGTGCCTCTTTGCTGACTTTAAAAACGCCCATTTAGGATAGCCGCACGTTTTGAGTGTTTCCTTTACATGTGTGTGTTCCTTCTTTTTCCCTTCAGGCTTAGAGGGAACATGTTCTGCCCGGTGGTGTAGGGTCCTAATTACTCCAAGTTTGTGTTCCAGAGGGTGATGGGAGTCAAACAGGAGGTACTGGTCCGTGTGTGTGGGCTTCCGGTAAACTTCGATGTTGAAGTTGCCATTCTCTTCAATGTGCACAGTGCAGTCCAGGAAAGGCAAACAGTCATCCTTCGTGTCTTCCCTGGTGAACTTGATGTTTTTATCCACAGCGTTGATGTGCGCAGTGAAGGATTCCACTTCTTGTGTCTTGATTTTGACCCAGGTGTCGTCTACATATCTGTACCAGTGGCTGGGTACTCTTCCTTTGAAAGAGCCAAGAGCCTTCCTTTCCACTTCCTCCATGTAAAGGTTGGCTACAATAGGTGACACGGGGGAGCCCATAGCACAGCCATGTTTTTGTCTGTAATAGCCTTCGTTGTATTTGAAATATGTAGTGGTGAGGCAGAGGTCTAACAGTGTGCAAATCTGATCGGGTGTGAAGTTGGTCCTGTCCTCCAAGGAGCTGTCTTCTTGTAGTCGTTTTCTGACAGTCTCCACTGCCTCCGTGGTGGGTATGCAAGTGAAGAGAGAGACTACATCAAAGGACACCATGGTTTCATCTGGATCCAGGGTAAGTTTCTGGACCTTGTCAGTGAAGTCGGTGGAGTTCTTGATGTGGTGTGGGGTGTTCCCCACGAGAGGAGCAAGGATGGTAGCAAGGTGTTTTGCAATGTTATAAGTGGCTGAGTTTATGCTACTGACTATGGGTCTGAGTGGGACAGCTTCCTTGTGGATTTTTGGAAGTCCGTAAATGCAGGGTATGGCATCCCCTGGGTAAAGGCGGTGATAAGTAAGGCGGTCAATGATTTTGTCCTTTTCCAAGTCTTGAAGGCAAGCTATAACTTACTTTTTGTAGCTGCTTGTGGGGTCTCGCTTTAAGGCTTCGTAGGTATTGTTGTCACTGAGGAGAGTAGTGATCTTTGTATGGTAATCTGTAGTGTTTAGGACCACGGTGCATCTTCCCTTATCCGCTGGTAAAACAGTGATGTTGTGGTCTTTGCTCAGGGAAGAGACGGCCTTCTTTTCCTGTATTGTGAGGTTGGACGGAGGGACTTTGGCACTGGAGAGGGTGGCTGAGACTTTCATCCTGATAAGAAAGACAACGCAGGAAATTTCACACCTTGCATTCAAAAACACACACTCCTCATTCTGAATCTGAACCTACACAACCCATAGAAGAAAACACACCTGAAGACAGTCAGGAGAAATGGGTTAAGAACTTTTCAGACAGGAATCTCACTGAACCTGAAAAGAGAGTATTAGCCAAAGGTCTCAATTTTGCCATTTCTCCACAACAGTTGCCCATAGTGGACCTCATCACAGCCACAGAATCTGCCATTCGGATTAATAAATTATCACAGACAGAAGCAGAGCAAATCAGGATGAAAGTCTCAGCCACCCTCTCCAGTGCCAAAGTCCCTCCGTCCAACCTCACAATACAGGAAAAGAAGGCCGTCTCTTCCCTGAGCAAAGACCACAACATCACTGTTTTACCAGCGGATAAGGGAAGATGCACCGTGGTCCTAAACACTACAGATTACCATACAAAGATCACTACTCTCCTCAGTGACAACAATACCTACGAAGCCTTAAAGCGAGACCCCACAAGCAGCTACAAAAAGTAAGTTATAGCTTGCCTTCAAGACTTGGAAAAGGACAAAATCATTGACCGCCTTACTTATCACCGCCTTTACCCAGGGGATGCCATACCCTGCATTTACGGACTTCCAAAAATCCACAAGGAAGCTGTCCCACTCAGACCCATAGTCAGTAGCATAAACTCAGCCACTTATAACATTGCAAAACACCTTGCTACCATCCTTGCTCCTCTCGTGGGGAACACCCCACACCACATCAAGAACTCCACCGACTTCACTGACAAGGTCCAGAAACTTACCCTGGATCCAGATGAAACCATAGTGTCCTTTGATGTAGTCTCTCTCTTCACTTGCATACCCACCACGGAGGCAGTGGAGACTGTCAGAAAACGACTACAAGAAGACAGCTCCTTGGAGGACAGGACCAACTTCACACCCGATCAGATTTGCACACTGTTAGTCCTCTGCCTCACCACTACATATTTCAAATACAACGAAGGCTATTACAGACAAAAACATGGCTGTGCTATGGGCTCCCCCGTGTCACCTATTGTAGCCAACCTTTACATGGAGGAAGTGGAAAGGAAGGCTCTTGGCTCTTTCAAAGGAAGAGTACCCAGCCACTGGTACAGATATGTAGACGACACCTGGGTCAAAATCAAGACACAAGAAGTGGAATCCTTCACTGCGCACATCAACGCTGTGGATAAAAACATCAAGTTCACCAGGGAAGACACGAAGGATGACTGTTTGCCTTTCCTGGACTGCGCTGTGCACATTGAAGAGAATGGCAACCTCAACATCGAAGTTTACCGGAAGCCCACACACACGGACCAGTACCTCCTGTTTGACTCCCATCACCCTCTGGAACACAAACTTGGAGTAATTAGGACCCTACACCACCGGGCAGAACATGTTCCCTCTAAGCCTGAAGGGAAAAAGAAGGAACACACACATGTAAAGGAAACACTCAAAACGTGCGGCTATCCTAAATGGGCGTTTTTAAAGTCAGCAAAGAGGCACAGAAAAGAAGATCAGACACCAGCGAGGGAGGATAAGAAGGACAGGCGCAACAACATTGTCATCCCCTATGTAGCCGGTGTATCAGAGAAACTCAGGAGGGTTTTCTCCAAGCATGACATCCCGGTGTACTTCAGACCCAGCAACACACTCAGACAAAAACTGGTTCACCCGAAAGACAAAACGCCAAAACACAGACTTAACAATGTGGTGTATGCCGTACAGTGCAGCGAGGAATGCCCAGACCTCTACATTGGAGAGACCAAACAGCCACTTCACAAGCGCATGGCACAACACAGAAGAGCGACCTCCACAGGACAAGATTCAGCTGTCCATCTGCATCTTAAGGATAAAGGACACTCTTTCGAGGATGCCAATGTTCACATTTTGGACAGAGAGGACAGATGGTTTGAAAGAGGAGTGAAAGAAGCCATCTATGTCCACTGTGAGCGACCATCTTTGAACAGAGGCGGTGGTTTACGACACCAACTCTCTGCCATCTATAATCCAGTTTTGAGATCCCTTCCCAGACGCCTTAACGCCCACTCACACCCTGGGCCATCTGACCTCAGGAATTCGCATGATAAGGTGGGGCCAGGTTTCACAATGAAATCACCTGAAACTCTGGCTGATTGGGACCCACACCCAGTTCCACACCTTGGCTCAGGCGATTAGAGGATCATCAGGGGGTCCTTTTGTCCCTCTGTGGGGGGACACTCCCACTAGGGTTATATCTGGGACTCTCCACCATTTGACCTTAGAACTGAAGAAGCCTCTCGGATGAGAGGTGAAACGTCTCCAAGTAACTTAAAGAAGTCCAGACGCTTTTCTTTGCAAGCTCCTTTGACTGTTGATATACTATGTAAGCTGGCATATTTTGCAGTATGCACGCTCTCTCCTTCTGTCTGTTTTTCTTTTTCCATGTTTCTCTGTTTTCGCTTCCTAGCTTCCTTTTGTTTCTGTTCAGAGCCTCTATAATTTCAGGTCATAAGCATCGCTGTTTTCAACTTTATTTTCACAAACTCCTGACAGCAAAATTAAAGTATTTTGCTGTTCCCATCATTATGTGTCACCTCACTGGAATTTCTGTCTTTGTAAGCACGGACTCAAAGAAAAGCTCAAACCTTTTTATTCAATTCTGTATCGATTGAACTATAATAGATGATGTGTCATATTTGGTTTTAGTGAGTACCATAAAATGTGCTCTTTATATAGGAGGGACCTCCCCCATTGCCCACATCTAATTTGGCTCAAAGCAAGGTTGTGTATAGACTTTGGCATGCATGTCTCAGTTGCTTTTGTTCAACACCTTGTTGTTAGTTGTGTTTTCCCTTGTGTATTTTAGACCCTCATGGTGTAGGATTACACTGATAAAGGCGAGAATCGTCTTTTATGCACGTGTTTTGTCTGTTTCTGTGTCTGCAGATCTTTTTACAATAAACATATATCACCTAGGCTGCAGGAGCGACCTACCTTGATATTTTGACAACTGTAGATTCTTTTATCTACACTAATGTGTATCAGGCTATTTTTGGTTTGGAATTTGTGAGAAGAGGTTTGAGACTGAGTTTAACATCAGTGTTCGCACGATTTGTGCCTTTAGTATGCAGACAGCTCCGTAAGACAGAATAATGACTCGTAAATCCTCCTCTAATTATCCAAAGGGCACGTGTGGTGTTTGTGGCCAGTCTGTAATCCCTTGATTCTTGTCCCACATTCCTAAATAGGAATGTCTGTGTAGCGCCAACACATTTATGGATATAACGAGGACACAGATAAATATTGAGACAAAGTGTCTGCTTTCTATCACTTAATTAAAATGTGAGCTGGAGAGCCAAAGAAAGCTAAAGGAGCAATGATTTTTATTCCATCAAAACAGAGTATTTGTTGTTAAAATCTTGCTTTTAAGCTCCAGGAGTGTGTTTCTGCAGTGACAATAATAAGGTTACATTTCTCTATTCAGAGGGGCCCTGCCTTTGACAACCCAATATTTCTGTAAGGACACAGAGAGCAAAAGGGACACCAGCTGGCTGGTGTCCAACTAGCCTTTATTTATACTTGAGTTAGCACTGCAAAACTAGGGCTAAAAGCCATTCTGGCTGGAAGATTTTACAAAGGTTGCAGGCCAAAAGACATTGACACAGCCCCCCAACGATGCCAGCTTTATGCCATATACTCCCTGACTTTGACAGCTCTGGCAGCGTGTAGAGTGCTGAGAGTGTGCGCTGAATAAAAACAAACTACTTAGTTTAAACGTACAACTGTGGAGGAAGACTTTGAGGAGCCGTAACAGAAAGAACAGGTGAAATTAAGCATTTTCTAGACTTAACATACTTGTAGCTCTTTGTAGCCCGAAGAAATGTTAAAAAAGTGTTTTTTATTTAATTCATTTTCCTCACGTCTTGAAATTGCAGTTTTGAAGAATGCAATCATTTTATTACATTTCAATTAAATGTGTTTCTATATTGTTTTCAATATTGTAATGATGTATAGTGTTAGATGCTGTTACTGATACTAAGCTATCTTTTAGTCAAAATTCCCATAATCGTTTTTTAACCGTTCTGTTTACTAAAGTTTTCAATTAAATACAAGCATTTGAATCATCTTCCCTTAATTACATTGTTCTGTTCTCATTTACACAGCTCTCAAAATTCTTTAATCTATAGAAGTTTATTGTAATGCTCTCTTTCCTTGAAAAACTCATAACATGTGACCTTCTTTGGGTTCCAGGACAGATTGATTTGCTGTGGTAAAAATACATATAAAAAACACATTTCAAGTACACAAACGGTGTGTTCCTTGTGAAGATAGTTTACCAGCGTGTCAGCCTTTGGATGGCCTCGGGTTATTTGTTTCTCTGAGCTGTGAATGTGCTGGTCCAGATTACAGCTCTGTGGTCATTGAATCTTCTGCAACAATGTGCTTGTGGCTATTACAGGATGGATCGATTACAAACGATCCGAGTTTTAAAGCAAAAGAATGTAGGAGCTTTTCCCCCTGCCACATCCACTTTAAACAGGGCAGCGAACGGTGCCCAGGAGACCGACTGCAAGCCAACATTTAGACTATGCAATCAATGGGAGCCGAAAGGAGAGTTATTGATCTGTCTTCTTTGACGTGCCATTATTAAAATGTCACATTGTTATAATGATGGCTAAGATATTCAATGCTATCTCCATAAGTGTTGAAATGATACAGTAGCTTGTCGTGGTGTTGCTTTTGTCTCTCTTTAACCATCCAGAAATCTTTGAGAATAAGCACTATGTATACTTTCAAAATATCAATATTCAAAACACACTTTCTTTGATGTGAATGGAAGTGATGTCAAGCCCAACGAACAATGTTAGAAGGCTGAAATTACCTACAAATCACTACAGGATAGTTTAGTTTCTTATTGCAGCTGGAGTGGTGTCAGAGATGGTCCGAGTGATTGCCGACAGTTTGCCAATAAAGGCAAACTTTTCGTGTTTTCCTGTTTTATGAAATCAATATTTTACTATTGAATAAATGTAATTCTGTCAATTTAATCTGCCTCACTGTAGTTGCAGTTCTGCGTCCCTGATGCACCTTTCCCTTTTTAGAAGTTAAAGAAAAGAGAAGAAGGCTAATTTTTTTATCTGAGGCTTTGATTTTAAATTGGAATAATCACTTGTAGAGATACTAGTTTATCTCCACTCATTTTTGTTTAATTTGGCATGGGTGATTGTCAGCAAGAGATTGCGTTGTGTGTGGGCTGAACATGGTGAAGATAAGCTATTTTATATATACAAAAGCTGATTGAGCAAGTTAGTAAAACTGTGGGGATACAAAAAGTCAAAAAACACCAGGAAAATGTCATAACATTATTTAACACACAGCATTGGTTACGGAGGGTGGATAGCACCACTATAACAAATGGATGATACCGGCTGCAGTAGTGCGGGTTACTCTGAGTCTCATGGGAGGAGAACAGATCACCTAATTTTAGGTGATCTGTTCTCCTCATCAGCTCATTTATAAGCTGATGAGGCAGCTCATTTATAAAGCAGACTTAGGTCAGTTTTCATCCCAGTTATGGCATAAAAAGAACAGTATGTGTAATTAAAAAAGTCTTGATGTGGAAGTAACTGTAGCAAAGCAAAGTCTAGACACATGACTGGTGGTATGAAGTGTTTGTGCTCTGGTGCTGTGTTTGATTTGTGCTTCATGTAGTGCTGTGCATTATGGCCAAACAGTCCTGGCCAAACTTGGTCTCATCTGTCTAGAAGTCTCGTGGATTGTTAAAGATGCAACTTTGTAAGCTTAAGCTGTGCTGCCGAGTTCATTGTGGAGAGAAGACACTTTTCGGCTGTTACCCTTTTAACTTGTATGGAAGCAGCAAGGATTTACTTAGTTATTTACAGGACTGCAGAGTTCACATGCCCGATGGCCATTTTTTAAGATCGTTTATGTTTCTCTTTTGGTCCTTGAATATTCCTGAATATAACCTCACTTGTGTTGACATCATAGAACAAGACATCACAAAACAGGTGTTGCCGGGTGAGTTTGTAATTTGATAATGACAGGTGTCTGAGTTAAAATGGGCTTGAGCAGTGTTTTTATGCTCTGCATTTTTAATGAGTCTTACATAAACACTCTAATGGAAATCCGACATTAGATCTAAATTGTGTCTACAGAGCCAGTGATTTTTTTATTGCTAAGGAAAAAGGAAAACAATAGATTGGAACTGATACATTTTTGCCAATTACTAATTTTTCAGTTCTAATTTATTAATAAATGGTTCCAACATAATTTCAGATGATAACTGGTGTATTTCAGGAAACACGTTTGTTATCTCTGGTTGAACGCTCATATTGAAGCAATGCATTGCACACAGACTGGGAATGTGTCACGACCTGTTGGAGGGACAAAAGGAGTTCCATAATTTTCCCAACCTCTCGCCTACAGCTACGCGTACAGCTAGGTCGTGTTTTGATAGACATTCCAGCACTGCTTAAGGATGCACAATGAGACGTTTTTTCCTCATGTTTATTTTCATTACCTTTTGTTTTTCTTGTCACTACAGTCTTACACAGATGCACTGAAAAATCTTTGAGTGATACCAGGATATTTTTTCTCTGACAGCTTGACAACAATTGAAGCTTTCAGTGTCGTGATCGTCAGTAAGATTTTATATCTTTACTGCTCAGCGTTTCTCCTCATAGCTTCAAACCTCTTGGCATGTGTTGTTAAAGCTTTCGGGATTTCCCCCATATTATTTACACAATGACTGGCAAACCTGTCCACCTCCACCTTTAACTTCCCATTATAGGCTCCAGTCTCCTTGCCCTTCTAAAGGATACGTGTGAATATATGGCGTGATAATTACACTGTTGGCTGAATTTGGATTTCTTGCCTGTCATTAATAACCAACATTCAACTCGCTGCAAAGACATGCCAGAGCTCATTTCCTCATTCATTAGCTTGCAGATTTCCATAATGATGAACATATGGCCAAATGCACCAGTGCGTAAACTTATAAATGCCAACAATATGTTCAGCTTTTGAATTAGGGAAAAGAAGTTGACAAGCTAACAATTCTACCTGCCATATACAGAAACATTGGGTTCCTGACAGAATAAACATATATTGAATGTCCCTTTAACTCCACAGAAATGAATATTAGGGATGCAAATCTAACACTGGAGAGAGAAGCCGTATTTGTGCAAAGGTTTTCCACCTTCCTCACCAGTCTCCTTCTGATGTCATAATTATAGATCGCAATGAACGGCAGCTACAAGTGCACGTGTCAGCAAACTGCACGAAAAAAGAACAAGTTAACAAAGACTTTGTTTGTGCTTTAAGGGGGACCTGCTTGGTGCCTCGGCATTGTTAAGACATTACACCATGATGAAATATTTCCCTTTTAAAGGGAGGGTGTTTGCTGACAGGCAAATAGCAAATGTGTAATTAGCTTTGTGAAATTAGAGTTTTAATTAGCTAAGTGACAAATGCCTTACATGAACAAAATATTTGGCGTATTTTCATTAGTTGCAGTGGCATGGCCATTTAAAGTAGACATTGAATTTTAATTACTATGATCATAAAGTCATACAGTACAAGTACATACAGGACATGTTTTTCTTACCCCGTGTGCTTTTATGCCTTTCATATCCTGGCAGGCATTTGTCAGAGTCTTTCTAATCCATTTTTACTTTAGTGACTGAGCTCCAGGCAGTTCATTTATTAAGTGGTCAGAAGCACTCTTTATTTGGGTCTATGTGTGCAAGTCACACTCTTCTAGTCCCATATCGTGCCTGCAATATAGCTTGTTTTCTGTCACCCAGCAATGAAACAGGAGCTGTGGTTACATCAGCCAGTCTTTCACTGGTATGAGGTGCACAGACCTTTTTATTGTTATTATTATTTATAGAGCATTTTTGGTTTAGACAGTGAAAGAATTGAATATTTTATTCAGCAGTTATGACAGGCTGAGCTGCAGGACTTGGTGTTTACAGGTTACGGTTTCATATTATTATTATTATTATTTTTTAAGGATCTTCAGTTTTGGCACTTCCAACTCCCACAAGATCTGTTCACTTGTTTTTATCACACACACACACACACACACACACACACACACACACACACACACACACACACACACACTGTTGTGAGCAGCTGCCAAGGCAAGAAAACATTGCTATTGTTTCTTCGCACAACTTCCGCAATCAAACTTATCAATTGACACTCTGCCATACTCATGGCTACTTAAACCGGATCCAGGCGTTCACAGCGCATTCAGAAGAACTGCCGAAGTGGTTGTGAAGATGATCCACACTGTTGCCATTTCATTTTTGGAAACACTTGAGCACATTGGGTCTCCCTGTGCTTATATCAACAGATATATAACTATATTGGTACTTGGATATGACTTCATTATTCGATTTATAGTTATGCAAACTTGTATTCAGTTGAATGCAACAGTTCCCTCTTCAAACTTCAGCCTTTCTTATTTCAAAATCAATATGTGCATTTCTCTTTTCACCCTGGTGACCATCATAAAGTCTCTCCTTTGTTTGTCTGTACTTTTCTGTGTTTGTTTCCTTCCAGTAGACTGTATGGTATGAAAAATATACAACATATATTTTAACTGAATGCAGTATTTAAGTTTCCTTCCATAGTTACCATGTCAAAGAGTAAACCAGTGTTTTATTTACTTTATATGTATACTGACACATAAATTACTCGTCTCAGACCATTAAACACCATTTACAGTCAATATTATAACATTTGTTCCTATATATTTAAAAAATAATCTCATCCTATTATTACATACAGCTGCCCCAAATCATATTGTCAAAGCATTATTGTACATAAGCCTAAATGGAGATAATGACTCTAAAATTGCCCATGCACTTTGCAGCACCTCTGTCAGATAAAGACTATTTAAAAATGGAAAACACTGAACCCACACAGAGATTTATATTTACATAATTTAGTATGCTTAGGTAAATATTTATATGTATTGCAACAATATCTAAATGTACATTCACTGCCACAATATTAAAGACATACAGAATACTGTATTCTATTCTTTATGGTTCTTTTTAGCCATATGCTTGCATGCCATGGAAAGCTGTCCATATGTGATCCGCATAATGAGTTTCTCTGGAAGTTGTCGCTTTTCTGGCTCGCCATCTTTTCACATGACATCCTGTGACTTCATATTTCGTGGTTGTAAATGGATTACTCAGTGGAAAACACGGTTGCAGACATGCTCCACTCTCGGAAATTCATTTCCTCTATAGCAGCAGAACCAATAGCATCATCCAGCAGATAGCTCCTGTAGGTTTTGCTACACTTCTGAGGCTGAGTTACTGTGGCATGTGCACGTTACATGAACATATGGAAACTTTCTATCCTAATGCTGTTAGGGATTAAATGGAGCAGGATCTCGATGTAAAACGTGGTACTTTTAACAGTTGATAGCATGCATCGGTATTTCTGGGCACACAAATGTGCTGTCCTAAATTAAAATGCAAATCAGACTCTGGAAAATAAAAAAGAGCTGGAGAATTTTTTTTGTTTTCCAAAGAGAACATTCTCCTACATTTTTGCCACTCTGGCAGTAAATAGAGTTAGCAATTTCTCCAAACAAACATGGAATCCAAAAATGTAAAATATTGAAGTCAAACATTAAATAATCTCAACTTCAAATCTCAAACCAGCCCCATCTTATATTTGCTTTTTAAACCAGCATGTCCTCCTAGAGACGGTAGTTGGATCCTGCAGAATACAGAGGTCCCGTGTGCCACAGAAATGTGTTTACATTCTAATCTGTGTGATGGACCTCCCTGATAAGGAAGGCAGTTCTGCAGCATCAGGGGAAAAAGGCGGTAGATCGGGGCTCAGTGCCAGCAGCAGAAGTGCTAGGCACCTTTTAGCAGCAGAGGACACACACATTAATGGATCCTGTGTCTCCCTTCAGTGATGCTGCCACAGCATGTTTTCTCCTCTCTGAGCTTTGGGAGATGTCAAAGCAGAGTCAGCCTCCTACGAAAACAGAAAACTTGTTTCTGTGATACCAAGCCTCTTACTGGGTTTGTCATCTCTGGCTTTGTGCCTGGAGTTATCTGGGTGGGATGGCGTCCGTGCACCTGTTCATAACCTCCGCCAACATCAGTGTGCTTGCTTTCAGCTCACATTTGCCTGCGGAAGGAGGTTAAACACAAAAGAAAACACCTGAACCCCATCAGATTCCAACCAAAGGAACATGTCAGCAGAATATACTGAGAGGTCAAGGAAACATAATCCGGAACAAAGAAGTAATTACGTTTCTCAACCGGAGACTGGGATTATGGTTGTGTAGTATAACCAATGAATAAATATTTTCTCCCATGTAGGCAGGTAAAGCAGAAAATCCAAAATTATTGTTTTGGTCTTACATTGTATTTAAGCATATATACAGTGTGTAAGTATGGATAGCAGCGTGATTATAAATCCATCAATTAAACTTGCATTTATGTTTTGCCCGATTATACTGATTTTAGACATCAATCAGGCATTATGACACTGTTTATGACTTCACCTTGACATCTGTTAGTAAAGCAAACGCTGGCCTGTGTGGTCAAGACGAGCTGCCGTAGCTCAAACTGCCAAAAAGGTTCATGCTGGTTCTGATAGAAAAGTGTCAGAATACACAGCGCATCACACTTTGTTGCACCAACAATGAGTAAGCGAGCATCAGAACTGAACCACAGAGCAATGGAAGGAGGTGGCCTGGTCAAATGAATCATTTTTTCTTTTATTTCACGTTGATGGCTGGGTGTGTGTGTGCATTGCTTACCAAGGGAAGACCGTACCATAATGAACTATAGGAAGAAGGCAAACCAGCTGAGGCCGTTTTGATGCTTGCAATGTACTGCTGGGAAACCTTAGGTCCTACCATCCATGTGGATGATACTTTAACACGGACCTACCTCAGCATTGTTGCGGACCATGTACACCCTTTCATGGGACCAGTATTCCTTGAAGGCTGTGGCCTCTTGTTTCAGGAATGGTTTGACAAGTTTGAGGTGTTGACTTGTTCCCCAGTTTCCCCAGATCTCAGTCCAATTGAGCATCTGTGGGATGCGCTGGACAAAAAAGTCTGATCCATGGGAACTTAAGGAAGCTGTGTCTGAAATCTTTGTGCCAGATACTACAGCACGTTTCAGCGGTCTGGTGGAGTCCATGCCTCAATGGGTCAGGACTGTTTTGGCAGCAAAAGGGAGACCAACACAATATCAGGCCGTAAAGTTATGCACAATCAGTGATGTGTTTTTCTTCTTGTTTTAAGAAAACATGACATTCTTAATGAATATCTGTAAATGTGACAATTGTTTGTCTACAACAAGCCAAGGATGAATGAATCCATGTTTCAGCGTTTTCACCAAGCTTCCTTTTTTTTTTTTTTCCTAATTTCCTGTAATATGGTTTCAGGTGAATAGATTCAGTCCTTGCTGTCAGTCTTCTACCCATAAAAGATCATTTATGCATGGTTTTCTAATTACTTGGCATAATGCTGTAAAGGACAGTGCCTAACTAATGGCTGAAATGTTGGGTTAGTAATGATAGAGGAGAGTTGATTTAATGTGTACCTGTCAAACAGCTCTGCTTGCTAGTGGATCATTTGGGCTGAGCTAGGTGGTAGTTGCAGGCAGTTTCTGTCATACTTGTGATTGCTCCAGCTGGTTTCACTTTATAAGTAAAGTGACTGAGGGATAGAACATCTAGTTGGGATGCATGAGGGGGGGAAAGTGGAGAAGAAAAAAAATCTCTGTAGATGGGTCCTTCTCAGAGTGAGCTTTGTGTGAATTACATGCTTTGTGATTGGTTTTCTTTTGTAAGTTAGGGCTTGGATAAGACCTTTGAGGCTTCTGTGTCACAATTGCTATATTTTATTTGACCAAGCTTTATTCGGGCACAGTGGTTGTATTCACTACCCTTTATGTTATTATTCCTTAGCTAGCAACCCTAGCTAAGGAATGATGTCGTGATGTACTTGTGAAACTATTCATTCAAGCAGAGGGCCCAACCTCAACCCTCCTGTTTGATAAATAAGCCTCTGTATTCAATATAAGATGGTTGTTACAGAGCAGAGGTAGAGCTTTAAATCAGAATCTGAAACCTTTTGTTGTCATTAAACATCAGATGTTTGATTAAATTAGAATGTATATATTAATAAATGTACATGTAGAAGAAAGGTCAAACGAAAATACACTGTTTATTCTATTCTACAGGGTTACATATAAGGATATAATAAAAAAAAATGCCTTAAAATGTGGTAAATACACCCCAAGATGCATTGTGATTATTTATAAAACACAAACCAAAGCAAAAAAAAAAGCAGAAGCAGTGTGTAAAAATTTAAGTACACCCCTTGATTTAGTGGCTTGTAGAACCATCTTTAGCAGCAATAACTTGAAGTAATGGTTTTTAGACTTTATCAGACTCACAGAGTGTGAGAGTCTAAAAGTGTTGCTTCAGCACATTGAGATTTGTGGGCATTTGTTTATGTGCAGCTCTCTTAAGGTCCCACCACAGCATTTCAGTCAGATTGGGGTCTAAACTTTGACTTTTGACATTGATTGTTTTCTTTTTCAGCCATTTCCCGCTGTGAGTGGGATTATTGATGCATTTCAGGACTGCCAGTCCTCACATTTGACTCTAGAATACTTTGGTTTATATAGAGGAGTTCAATAAACTCCTTGACTCGACGTGTTATGGGTGTTTTTGTTGCATAGTTTATAGTTTGGCCACCACTCTGCAGCATCCCTGCTGGAAACACATGTTTGGAAAGTAACAACCAGTGCAAGCAGAGTCAGGCATACTGTAAACAATTTAACTACATATAGCATATTTTGTGTGTCTGAAAAGAAATTGTCCAATATATCGAAATATTTAAATCACCAAATTGTAATCAATCCTGTGTCAGTCCAGTTCTAACTCCTGTGTAGCTTTTGAGTTAGACACGTAACTATGAGATGACTTAACTTTAAGTCTATAAAATCGTTTTTTAGAAGAAACACACTCTTGCACTCCAGCTATATTTTATTGTTTCCTGATGGATTTTTCATGCAGTATTAACAACTTTGAGGATGTGTTGAGTACAAAGTCTTTAAATTACCTTTGATTTATGCTACTACAACTACATCAACAGCTACTGAAAGTTCACATTGAACATTTTGGACTCTGGATATTTAGCAAAACACAAGATTCAATCGTAAACACCTTTTCTGACAAAACTTGTAGCCACGAGTGTGACAATAATAATTCATGTTTTCATGTCAACAGCTAATTATTATTTTAGTGGGTAAAAGAGGCCCTTGTAGTAGTGATGAACACGTGCATATAATCAGAGTCTCAGTTCTTCTCTCTGCTAGTGAATGTGAATATTGCTTCATGTGTGCTATGTTTGTAGAATTTTGCTTTCAGGTCTTCTTTCATTGAGACTTTGGAGACTTTTTGATTTATATTTTTTAGTTCTTCATTCAGACATAAAATAGTAATGGAGAGAGCCACTGGCTGATTTTACAGCTGGCAGTGAGAATTGCCTTGTTAACTCAAGGGAAGTGTAACCAAACCTTTGGCGTGCCATGGTCATGGTAAAAGTCTGTCTGTGTCTGTGCTAAACGCCACCTTGCATGTCCCTCACAGGCTCAGAGAGGTAGCGAGAGAGGCATCATAGGTTAATGCCTTAATCTTATCGCAAATTAGAAACGGAGTCGGTAAGATAAAATGCCAATGTGTTCATGTTATTGCTGTTAAGGGGATTCTCTAGTGAGCTGAGCACCTCACAAACATGCACAAGAGGCATGCGCAGTCGTAAACTGGTGAGAGCCTGAGAGTTAACGTGACTGTACGCAGTCACACTCGTATCATGTTGAAACCAGTACTCAGTCTGACCTGGTGAGATTTCCATCAAGACTTTTGTGGGAAAGTGAAGTGCTAAGTGAAGTGCGTCTTCAGACTTGAAGCACACGGGCTGTCGGATTAATGGAAAGGTCTGTCAAAATGGGCCAAGCTTGTCTTATCAGCTTTATCAGTAAAGATAAGCTAGTGATGTTTTAAAGCTCCCGTGTCCTGCATCTTTCACATCAAACATTACACACAGCTAATCTGCACTGCATTTTTGCATCCCTGGCATACCTAGTGACGTCCCAGACATCCATTCCTGCACCATCAAATTTTATCATGCTTTGCATGTTAATTTAACATTAAAATCTAGTTCTGTTCACAGCCTTCAGAAACCTTCTATTTTAAGGCCTTTTTGGAGTTGAGCTGTGCATATATAGAAATACCTGTAGCTGTGTAAATTACCCATCCAAACGAAGAGCAGTCTTCTCAGTATCCTGCCGATGTTTCTCTGTATTCACTTAATGTATTGTGCTCTCCCTATAACTGTGATCAGCTCAGTAACAGCCAGTGCGAGAGGCTGAATGGCTCCTTTGTGAAATTTCCCATTTGTGGCAGAATGAATTTTTTCTCCTCTCCTGTTATTGTATATGAAGCAACGTGAGCTAGATATGAGTATAGGAGTATTTTTATTTTGCTATACCAGTCGTCTGATTATGAGGGTGTGACTCAGGGGTAAATGAAACACTCATCACTCTAGATTTATGGACCAGAGATGGTATCCTCACAGCGTGTCAACGGCTCACTGCCGACGTGACGTGCTGGAAAACGGAAGATGCAGGAGGCTGCAGTGCGCTTTGAGTTAATGAGGTACATACTGCTCGCACAGCAGCAGAAAACTCTGCCACCAACGCGGGGACATTTGAATTTGGCTGGAAGGTCCGCTTTTTATGATGTTGAAAGATTGTTCGCGGTCCCTGTTGGCCAGAAGCATGCTGATGAGAGAGTGGAGGCCTTTTCATCTGTGTGCTATAACCATTACCTGAAATAGCTGGCTGTAAATCATAATTTGAGCAGTTGCGGGAAAAGCCTGTTTGTTCCCTGACAGCAGAAAGAAAGACGGCATTACAATAATGAAAAATGTTCTTTATTCGAAAGTCTTGTGTTTATTGTAAACGTCTAATGTTGACTCGGATCAACTAAGCTATAAAGAAGGCTTTTGTAATCCTCACAAAATGTAATTCATGTTTGATAGCTGTCGTCTCCGGGAATGTAAAAACAAAAAAATCCCTTAATTGTTTTTTGGGGGGGGTTTGGATGAATTTGCTGTTAAAGTCAATTTTTTCCCACTTTATGCTCAAATGAAATGAGTGTTTTGGTTTTGGTTTTTTTGCAGGGAAAATGTCAAATATCCGTGCAGTCAGGAAGATGCAACAGCTGAATAACTTGGTTGCCATGGTTACAGAGCTCGCCAGGCCAGGATACACCATCGTGGATTTCTGCAGCGGAACGGTACGAGTATTCATCCATCAGTCCGGCTCAGCATGCATATTTATCACTATACCTGACCACGGCTGCATTCGATAGATGCTCCATTAGGGACCAGCTGAAAGGAACCAGCCCTCACTCCCTCGCGTTTTTCTTCCCTTTTTAAACGCCTTTTGTTGCTGGCCCGTGCGCACAAGCAGACTGGTAATTGTGCTAATGAAAATGCAGGCTCGGAGCAGTCGCGCAGCATGGGTCAGGGCTGGAAAGGGAGACACTAATCATAACTCTGTCGATGCCCTCTTTGATGTGTGCTGTTTTCTTTTCATGCGTTTTGATATTTTTATTCTTTGTGCTCTTTCTCAGGGCCACGTAGGGATTGTTCTTGCTCACACACTTCCAGACTGCCAGGTAACATGTATGGAGATGTTGTGTATGTGTGTGTGTGTGTGTGTGTGTGTGTGTGTGTGTGTGTGTGTGTGTGTGTGTGTGTGTTTGTTAGCTGCGTGTTAAGTAGAGTTCGTGCGTGGAATGTGGTGACTTTTGGCAGGCGTTTTTAAAAAATGTTAGGGATGGGAATCAATTCCATTATAAATTTCACTTATCAATTTGACTCCTTATCGATTCTCTGTTATCGATTCTCATTAGCATCTCGTTAGGATTATAATTAAAACAACAACAACGTGAAGTTTTCATGGTGCTGATTTTATCACATGCAGCAAATGATCCTATCGAAATACAGGACACACTCGAGTCGCTGCTTGATGACATTCATTTAATTTCGCCTCAGTCATTTTACTCTCCTGTTAATATTAATTTCAATTTAAGTTCAATTTTAATGATATAGTGCCAAATCATAACAACAGTTGCCTCAAGGCACTTTATATTGTAAGGTAAAGATCCTACAGTAGTAGAGAAAACCCGAACAATCAGACAACGCCTTATGAGCAAGCACTTTATGACAGTGTGAAGAAAAAACTCCAGCAGGACCAGGCTCAGGGAGGAGCAGCCATCCACCATGACCGGTTGGGGGGGAGGGGAGGAAGACACGTCAAGAGACACAAGATCAACCAGCTAACCCCTCAGGCAGCTGCCCAGCTGGGAAACCACTGGGTTGGATGTGTGCACTGGGGGCTACTGAGCCTTTGGAGCCCATATGGGCCCTACGAGTGCAAAGCTTTCCAGAAGCTCCAGAAGAAGTCGACCAGCACATGCAGCAGGGAAAGACCCGGTCCTGAGTGGACCACTTCACTGCCTTGATGAAAAGGCTAGCTAAACATCTGCGAGACTCTGATCCAGCCTCTGAGACAAGCAGAATAGCAATTCCGAGGAATTGAACTACTGAAAGAAGCGGAAGCGGGTACTTTACAACAACCCCCTCCCGCTTCTCGATTCCCATCCCTCTCTGTTATAGACAATCAGTAACAATGAAGTGTTATTATTCCTAATAATTAAATGCATCTCCATGAAAATGCTTTAGTTTTTCACAAAGCATATGGTTTGTTTAAGAATTTTTAATATTTGTGATGTGTTTTAATATTGTTAAGGATATGTAGATGGATAAGTTTAAATGCATCTGTGCTTGTTTCAGGTTTTTTTTTTTAAAAAGAAGCATCTACTTACAGTGGGGGTTTTTCTGTCATTGCTTAAGGTCATCCTCATAGAGAACAAAGAAGAGTCGTTGGTCAGGGCTCAGAGTCGCAGTGCTGAGCTCGGTCTGAAAAATATCGGCTTCATTCAGGCCAATCTGGATTACTTCACTGGACCTTTTCACATCGGGGTGAGCATAGCAAGTTACAAAAATAGTTTTTGCACAATTTGTTTAATTTATTTGCATGATGATCCAAAGAGTACAGTACTGTAGACAGTGTGGTTAACACTTCAGATTCCCGGTGTGTGAAAAACAGAAACCAAAAATGCAGCAAGCGCATGTGATGTCAAATCTATTTGTCATGGTAAAAGTCACTAAATTACACCAGAGCCATGAAATTAAACCCATTAAGAGCAATTATTATATTATCTGTTCTGCAATTTTATGGTGTTGTAAATTGTAATTACTGTAATATTGCAATCACAGTATCATGAATCATAATGGGGTTTTTCAAAATACCTCTTAAAGCTAATTGTTTTTCTCACAGCTTAGCTTTCTAAGAAAATCTTAAAAATGGGGAGAATTGAATCAATAATAACATTTGGGATAGAAACTCTCTTATAGAAATATAAATAATCAGTGCACAGATAATTGTCCCACTGCTTCTCTTGTTGCACTATCAGTAAATGGGATATTCTGTCTTTGACTGAATTAAAAATTCAAACATTTTAATTATGCAATAACTGACAGAACTGTAGCATCAAAACAATTGTTGTTATCTGGCTTTTTGACAAAATGTGCATGCGTACAGTGCTGTGCAAAAGTTTTGAGCCAGTCCTCACGTTAATATGTTTTCCTTCCACTGAGCCTGACGTTTTTGTAATTTTTTTAAAGTGGTCTTGAGCTATAACTCCCCAGGATATTTGAAGGTCTTTCAAACTTTTTTTTGGTGACACTGGCTGCTGTTCACTCATTTTTAGTCCACTCTTTGTATCTGATCATTTTCAGAGAAATGTATTTTTTCTGGAAGGCCAAAAAACAACTATCTGCAGCAGATGAGCAGTATCTAAAAGCAATGTCCTTAAAAAATTAGGTGAAAAAAAGTGCAGCATTGACCTGATACAAGACCTTAAAGATGCATCTGGCCTGTAGGTTCATCCATTTACTATTGACTAAAGGCTCATCAGAAATGGTCTCAGTGGAAGGGTGGAGGTCAAGGAAGGGAAACAGGGAGGAAAGGCTGAGGTATGGAACAAAAGGGATCCAGCATCCATAGAAGAGCTTTGAATGTCCTTCAGCCTGGAGAACTATTCCCGATTAGAGATTATTTAAAGAAATTAGAAGAAACCTGCCTACTAAGACAGTTCAGACTGTGTTGAAGAATTAAAATGGTAATACCAAATACTGACGTTCTTTTTATGAATTGTGCACACTCTTTTTTTACTGTATTTCCATGTATGTTTGTTTACATGTGCTGCACTCACTTCCCGTTTTCCTATCTAAATATAGAGAAATGAGGGGTAGCTCAAGACTTTTGCACAGTACTGTACATTGACAGGGGTACGACCTGACCTTTTCTTTGGAAGAGAGTGTATTAGTTCTCTACTGATGGACTGAAATTGAAACATAAGAAGGATTAACGCTGCATAAACAAAGTGTGATTTTCCACTTTGCCACAATCACATCTTCGCTTTAAGGTGTCTGATCGCTGTATTTTTATCGCATCACATTGAGAAATGTGTCATTCATCTCTTCACTGAGCTTGAAAATGTCAACTTGAAGTTATTTTTGTTAGAGCAACCAAAATAAGTGTTTATTTCCTGAAGTGGAGCTTTTAATCAGGACAGGGTACGTCGGTGCTCCCTGTCTGATTATCAGGAAGCCAAAAGGTAGTTTCATCCAGGAAATTTAGGACTTTGAGTTTAGAGATCTCTTCAGTGAGGACTGGTAATTTCTTGCTTTTCTTTCTTTGTTCTCATTTTCTGTATCCAACAATGCTTGAGTTTCACCGAAGAAATCGTATTTGGAAGGGAAAGTATAATCATTGGAAAGTGTTTTCTGCCAATTCAATTTAATTTATGTTTCTTGTACAAGAATCTTGACTGGCAATATCTCCTTTTGAATTCCTAATGGACACTGCATTTCTCCAACTTGTGTTTAAGCCTAAAGATTAAACACAGTAAATGTTTTAAGTAAAATGAAATAATTAACTGGCTGTCAAACTTTATGCTAAATGGGGTTAAAACAAACACAAAAGCATTACTGAGGAGGACTCTCCACCAAAACCTTTGTCAGTCCTGTTTAACACCCATCTCCATCTGCAGAGCTCTTCACTTCTCGATGCGATAATTATCAATTTAGTGCAAATAGGTACTTAGGCTGTGGACGTGCACTGGCTGTTTGAATTTTTCAAACAAGCAAAACAAAAGCACACAAGTTAAAACTTTTCTTCTTCTTGCCTTATTTAGGCTCTCTGAGCAGTCTGAGCTAGATCAGTGATCTGTCTTACTCTTCTGTGTTAAAGCTCTGTGGTCACAGCTGTCAGAAAAACCAGCTGTTCTTGTAGCCTCACGTTAACTTCCACCGAGACAAATAGAAAAATATACGTACCTCCTGTAATTAGAAGTAGCTTTTGTTCCAGCATCCTCACTCCACTGAGACTCGTTCCACTTGGCAAGAAACAAACAGCACAGATTATTCATCTGCTCGATATCTGAGTGTCTTTTGCAGGGTAACCTGAATCTTTCCTCACACACACGCACAGATTAATTTCACCTGATGCATTCATTTACAATATATTTATGTATAGAACAATTTTTTTGTTTGTAATTTTCTGTCCCACTTGAGTTTCTTACCGTGGCTAAGCTTCTTCCTGTATGACAAAGCAATTACTACCTGTTGGAGCCACATATCACATCAGTTTTAATCCTGCTATGTATAATACATGGTCCCATTTTTAGGCACATTCACTTAATCAGGCTAATTAAGTTGAGGTGCCCCTGATGTTAGTCAGTGTCTTCTCATTTTATGGCCTCGGTGTTAAACTTAAACCAACCTCTGTATGACGTGTCTTATCAGGCGTTCTTCAGTCTACAGACTATAGAGGCATGAAAAGTTGTGGAGCTTGAAGCAGGTTTTAATTTTATTGGATGCAAGTCCGTTAAAGAGTCTGATTGTTTGCAGTTGATTCTTTCATTTGCCTCTATGTTTGCATGTAGAAAAATGCACTAGTTGGTCTTACTTTGAGCTTCATGTAAAAAATCGATATTGATTAAGTGCCAAGAGTCTTTATCTGGTGCAGCTCTAATACTAATGGTGTTTTAGGACTATTATCTACTCTCCTTATAATCTTGGTTGTTTTCAAAAGAGTGAGTTAAGATTGAGTTTGATCACCTCAGGTAAAAGGCATCATTACATCCACCTTTGAGAGGAAAACAACTCTTTGGTTCGGTGTAATCATACTTAATATAGGTCGGTCGACATATCTAAGCATTCATTTGTCCACATGTAATAAAATTAGTGAAACAGACAAACCTGAACATTTAAAACTGCACCGTATTGAGAAAAAGTTCCCAAAACTATTGCACAGGCTTGCAGCACAATTTTGCAAATGCTTATGATGTTGATTAAGTATTAATTAGCTGTATTGCAGGAACTTGTTCTGTCTCAGGCCCAGATAGACCTGGAGAGGGATATAATTACTGGAATAAGAGTGAATAATGAAACCTTGTTATTTCTGTGATGCGATTGTTGAGAGAATAATGCAGCCAGAAACAGCTTTCTCTCTCCAGAAATGATAGCTCAGTGTGAACATAGTTTTACTTGTGCGCATTAATTTAGGGTTTCTTCTTCCAGACTGTGTCTTGAGGCAAAGCTCAGCAGGATATGCATGTAATTCGGTAGGACTGTGAGATTTAAATTGGCCTCGTGTTCATTTTCACCTTTCATTATGCATTTCTAATCAGCTGCACTCAGAATGTGAACATGTTAAGTTGGGTCCGTGCTTTGTCAATACCACAGTTATAAAGCAGAGATGACTGTGTCATCAGAACTTGTAAATAAGCATTAGCTATGAAGACATATCACAATGTGTTTCTTTTCAGTTGTGTGTTTTTTTATTTAATTGATTGGCTTTGTGTTTGCGGTAAATGGAGGCTAAAGGTTATAAAATGTAATTAGGATTTACTACAGCATGACTAATGTACAGCATTAAGAAGCTAGGAATGAGTGATAGTGTTATTTTGGTAATTATTTTTGCCTTAGATGTGAGGAGGTGTAACATCGTGTAATTTCTGATAGCAACCCTCCCTCCTAATCATCAGTCTAAAACATGCTGTTAAGAAAAGCATAAAGCTTTTTCCCTGACGGCATGAATAAAATGGAAGATTTGCTGTCAAATGGATACAAGGTAATGGACGTAATTGAAGTTATTCTTTTAAATCGCAGTCTCATTTAATAGGTTCACGTTTAAATCGATACAGATCTTTATGGGCGTGAATCTTCTTTTAATCAAACACGCAAAAGTTCAGTTTCTAGAAAAACTTAAAGCTGCTGTAAGAAATATACCCTCTGTTCAAAACCTTCACTGACCTTATGGGTGGGTGGAGGTTTGGCTCAGAGTGTCTGTATGTTCTGCTCTTTGTGTGTGGTGGTGCCAACAGTTCTGGCTCAATTCTGTCCTGATCAGCTCTGACCTTCTGCTTTGTGGCACTGCTGTCAAGGAAACATGCAGTTAATTCAGACTCACAGACGCCAAGTGACAACTTCTTGGAAAACACAAATAGACTTTGGAGCTCGCTGCTTGAGTCGAATGGGGTTCATTCCAGAGAGTTCAGGAGCTATTGGGACATCAGGATGTTTAAAAAGGATTTTATTTGGGCCATTAACATGGCATGTGGTTTGTCACTGTACGTATGAGAGGAAGTTATGTCACCTCTGGATATTAAACTCGTTGTCCTTGAGAAATCATAATGTATTTTTGCAGATGGACAGGGCCAGGAATGATGGATATTGGGTCTCTTAGTACCATTCTGCAATCCAATATATAACCACACCATTACTAATGCATAGCTAGGTGTTCATCACCACGCACAGTTTACCCTGTCAATAGGAATCCTGATGCATCCGTGCCTGCACTCTAAAAGCACTGATATATTTTGTTTGCTGCTACTCCCGGCGTCTGCGCCTTTGAGAGCATAGATTTATTTAATAGCAGTGGCCATTATGAAGTAATCAATGGAATTGAGTGCATGCTCTCAGTTTTGGTTTTTGCTTTTGGAAATCTGAGGGTTTCAAGATCATTTTGTTGGTGAAAGTAACACTTTTTTGTGTTTTCTTTCTTTTTCTGTTTTAATGCAGGTCGCCCTTCATGCATGTGGGGTTGCAACAGATATGGTAATGGAGCATTGCATCCAGGCCGGAGCCGCCTTTGTTATTAGTCCTTGCTGCTACGGCTTCATCCAGAATGCTGTGAAGTTCAGCTTCCCCAAGAGGTGTGTGATCCAGTGTCACGTCTGTGGGTTACTGCTTTTAAAAATGTCGTTCTAACCATGATGTTTTCTTGTTAGATAAATGCTGCTTCCCTTCGTTCCTGTTCCCTCGCCTTTCGGTCTTTATGAGTCACTTTCTCCATTAGTTTCTCTTCTCGTCGTCACTCACAAACACACAGTCTATATCTCTTAACTACATTCTGTTTGCCTCCTTTGACTGCTCCTAACCATTTGCCAATTCGGGGCAGCAGCATCGCATCACCTTCTCGAGATGGTCCGCCAGTCACGTTGTGTTGTTATGTGAGCTGAGAATTTGGTTCTTAATTTAGACACTGGAAGGAATGTGCCAGACAGATAGGCTGGCTGGAAAATTTAGGACGAAATGTCAGCGACGACTTTATTATGTGGCGTACGAGGAAATTAACCATTTAATCCAAACGTCTGGTGATCATGCAAGCCGTGACACGGTGCTGTTTAAATACAGATGGAAAACAGGGTGGAGGGAGAAGCTGTTGATTCTGTTGCTATGCTCACTAATGGTACATAAGATGCAGCAGTTTGCTACTAAAACAACTTTTGGTGACTGATTGCTGCAAAACAAGGCTGTTACGCAGAGTTGCTGTTGTAGCAACAAGTCTGGTCACCAGCAAGTGAAGCTTGAGATTATATTTGTTTTGTTGTTAGGCCAAGTCTGTTCAAGTCTTCAGGTTGTCGAAATTATAGTGTAGAGTGTTTACAGATCCTATCATTTGCTCTTCTGCTTTATTCGTTGTCCAGTGTCCATCCGCTTTAAATCTTGTCTAAACGTTGCACGATAAATCATCAGATTTGTTTGCAGCTACTCTAAAATGGCAAGCAAACAAGAAAAAATAATGCCGTGTGCCTTGACCTAGAGTTATAATACAGCTATCTGGATATCAGATTTTCAGGTGCTCAGCTGGAGCTCAGTTACCTCCTGCTCTATATGCAAAGTCTTTCTTGCCCTTAATGCACTCTTCAGTGTTCTATAGTGAGTAAGGCTTCCTTGATACAGCCTCAAAACCATGTGTGATATTTCAAGGAAATGTGCAATACTGATATTTCTGATGATATTAATTAAATACTGAACAGTGTTTTATTGGTGATTGTAGCTTGCAGGCAGCATTTATTGACGCAAACAAAATGAAGGGCATTTGCTGTCCTTCTTTTCCAGTGAGCTGCTTTCATTGATGACACACTGTGTCAGTCGATTGATATAAGGGGCTACAAGACGGAGCATTATAGCATAATAGTAATGTGTTTTTGTTGGAAGTTTTAAGTTAAAGTGTAAGATAAGTGCATTACTATTGAGCTTTGCCATGAAATAATAATATAATGTAATATAACCTTTGAAATCTTCTGAAACCTGCAAAATATTGCTACATGATAAAATTTAAATAGAGACATATTTTATTAAGTTGAGTTTCCTAAACCTGCCTAATCCTGTACCTTCATGTAACTGCATCAAGGACTTCCATCCACTGTTTGCTCTTCTTGAGTCATTTTTTTAACATTTAGTTTGCACATCGTCAGCTGCTAGCATCTCCTCCTTCTGTGTTTTTGTACCCTGCTTGTGCTTGACGTTGTATTTATGACTGAAGTGGTGAAACGAGTTTGTTTTTTCCACTTTTAGTGGGCGCAGCAGTTCTTTATTGGGCGTCTGACAAGCTGCTCTCGCTCTTTTTAAAAAAAAAAAAATCATGTAAAATTGTATTCCAGTGTTTTGTCTGATGACGGCACGGCCGTGTTCCATAGCAACATAGCATTTCGTCCTGTGTGTTGTTGTGTCACTTTATATTTTGAAGAGAATCGTACAAGAATCACAGGCTGCCAACCGAGTGTTGTCTCTGTGTTTACTGTGATTCACACGAAGCTTCTTCAAGTCTCTCAATTCATTATAACACTCTTTCTTAAAATAGCTTTCATGTGAGAGATGAGCAGCATATTCTCATGTAGGTTTTCATTAACATAACCTCTTGTATGCAGGAATGCCAACTGATAATGCCACAGAAGACTGTAAATACGCAGGCTTTCCATTTTGCTTTTATCTCACGCACAAAGATGCACAGACAGGAGTAGGCAGGAGATGCGACGCACATACTTGTAGATGGTATCACCATTAGTGATATGAAAGGAAATGTAGCAATGGATCATAAGGCAAGGTAGAACAAGTCTGCAAGCAAAATACAATCAGCGTGGTTTTGAAAATATTTACAAAACATTTTACACTTGATTTATGGGGAAGAAAACTCATTAAATCTTAATAAGCACTCTAAGTGTTTTGATTTTTATCAGATGTAAATATAAGTACTTAGAAAGCACAGTTCCTCCTTTTAAATAATCTGTTGGATATTGCTAATTATTTTGTAAATATTGCTATCATGATTATTTTGCAGTAAACTTTGATTTTAGACCACTCGTTAAAGTTTTTAGGTTGCTCTCTTACGCACTGTTTAACAGCACAATTACATGCTCTTCCCACGCTCTCCTGCCAAGAAAGATGCTTCATTTTGTAAAACTGACTCTACATGTCAGTCTTTAAATTGACTGTTCTTGTTCTCCACTTCCTCCCCAATGTAAGTTGGGATATGCACATAACAATGTGGAAAGTCCAATATTTTATATGTTTTTAATTGTCACTAACCAAATGAAGATATTTGCACGACGTTGCTGTTGTTGGGTTTAAGGAATTTGCACTGATGTAGAGCAACGATTAAACGGTTGACTCCTGCTATGTGATTTTCAGTGTACGACATAAATATTTTACATTTTTCACATTTCCCGTGACATTTCAACCCTCCCAAGTCCTCATAAAATATTAAAGAATGACACTAAAAATGACTTTGCAGCTGTGATAGATAACAAGAAGCTTTGTTTCTGCGGGGTATAAATGTGAGGAGGACTAGCCCACCTGACTCTGTCAATCTTCATCTTGCTACTTTTAGAGTTTTGCCCTCAGGTCGTGTTCCAGGTACTCGTGGATATTTTGCAGGTGAAGACATTCCAAGCAGTCTGTGGGTTTATGAGCTGTGAAGCTCTAAACTGCCCGTTTCATTAAGGCCATGAAAGTTTGTGCTAAACTTTTCTCCATGTGACCGCACTGGCCCCTAACCCTTGAACTGTTTCATGTTGATTTTTAATTAGCATGACGCAAACCAAACCATGTTTAACCATCTCAAACAAACTTTACTCCCATGTCAAAACAAAAGTAATGAAAGTCCTTCTTTCCCTGCTTGGGAGATTATGCACATGGTTTTTGTTTGGTTTAGGAATTTGATTTTGTTGCATATTCATCTTGTTTGTATAGAACTTTTCCATTATTTTTTTTCTCTCAGCAAACTTATTTGTGTTTTCTTTGTTTTTCTTCTTTTTGTTTTCTTTTTACAGCAAAAGGTTCCAGAAGACTCTGACATCTAAGGTATGCTTTTAAATATGATTAATTCTCTTTATTGTGTTTAATACAGATTACAGGTTTACAGCAACTTTTTACAAGGAAAGTGTCACATGCAGGTCAATACATGTGAAAAACAATGTTTTCACAGGACTCTGTGCACGTATTACACCGTGTCTTTATTTATATAAGAAAAAACAAACCCAAAATGAAAGAAGCAGTATTTGAAAAATTAAGTAGCTTCTTTAGAGCGTTGCTTTGGTTCATTGGGTTTTGCAGTGCACAGCTCTCTTAAGATCGTTTCATCAACCACAGAGTTTGAATCAAGTTCAAATCAGAACTAAACTTGTGATTCTTTCCTTTTGCAGTCATTCTGTTGCACATTTGCTGCTGTGTTTGGGATCATTGTCCTGTTACTTGACCCATTTTTGGCCAAGCGTTAGCTGTTTGACAGATGGCCTCACGTTTGACTCTGAAATACTTTGGTAAACAGAGGAGTTCATGTTTGACTCAATGACCGCAAGGTGCCAAGGTCCTGTGGCAAAGCTAAGCCATGCTGCCATGTTTTCCTTCAGAGATAAGAGGCTTTCTCCTGACTGTAAGACTACAAACAGTATGGCTGTTTGTAGTCTTTCTAAATCTGTCATGAGCCTTAACGTAACACGCTAACCGAGATCTGTAGAGTCTGAGATCTAGCTCTTGGCTATCTTTACAAGCTTTGTGGGGAAAAAAAGAAACATTATACGGTCTAACCTTTAGAGGGAATTTGCAGGGACATCTGCTCCTGGGAAGTGGCATTAATAAAAAATATTTTTAAATAAAATCTATTTGTATATTCATGATTGAGATTACATTTAGGAGCAACTCACTAGCAACTTTCAAATGACTAATTTTAAAGTGTTGTAGTATTAAATATGGGAAAAAGTCTTTGAGGACAATACTCAGTCGTTAGGGTAGAATTTAATAAATAATTTCCTATATTATCTTCAAAGGGTTCATACTTTAGGAGCAAGCCAAATTTAGTGTGAGTTGGCTCAGTTTTTGTCATAGTTCGTTTACATATAATGCATTAATGTACACTTACTGTTTTGTACAGCTTTAAAAGGTTTGACTTTTATCCACCCAGTCTAAAGGCAACAAAAATCTAACAACTCTTCCAATTCATTCATAAAACTGGATGAAAATCTTTATTTTATCAGAAACTTAGAAGAACTGATGAGATCTCTGCGCTTATCAGTGTCTCGCAAACAAAGATTCCCAAGTCACTTCCCTTATCACTCAGCACAGACACGCCACTGTGCTCCGGGAGGGCCTATCCCGCGATGATATATGGGACCTGTCAGGGCCCCTGGGGAAAATCTGTGCAGAAGAAGCTGCAGGTCCTAACCATAGCAACCTCAGGAGTTGACATGTCACAACATTGGACCACCTTTAACTTCTTTGTGCGCTACAAGAATCAGATTTTTTTTTTTTTTACATGGCCCAAGAGGCACAAAACATAGTATTATACTTAGAAGACACTGAGCAATTACAGTGTTACGTGATACTGAGTTCAGATTTTTCCAAAAAGCTGAGTGAGAGGAAAAAAAACACACAATAAGGAAGACACTAAGCATGCAGCCACCCAGCAGGAGAAATCTATATTCTGTTTATACCAGCAGGCATATTATCCTCCACTTTAAACCTGAGCTGCAAATCTCCTCGGCCTCCCTCCTTGGTTTTCCTTTCGACAAACATGTTTGGCATTTGTTATTTATTTGGGCTCAAGGTAGGGAACCCCACTGCTTTCTGTTTCTTTGCCCCCTCCGCACCAGACATCCCAGGCAATGTCCCAGAGTCACAGAAATAAAAGCTGCGTTCGCTCGTTTTACAGCAGAACCAGAGTTGTTCTTTCCGAACTACAGTAGTTAAACAGAATGACAGCACAATGACAAATAGTGTATCACTGGAATAAAGGGCTAATGGTGTGAGATATTGGTGCTCACACGAGCTTTAAGCACCTGTTCCATGGCCTTGCATTCAGCGCCGACCCCGCAGAGTGAAGAATAGAACCAATTAAAGTGGAGGCAAGTTTCAGCTGACTTAACGCTCTCGTGAATCACTTGTTCCATGAACCATAAGGTAGAAACTAGAATTACTGCCTCACGGCTGAGGTATATGGTTCTGCAAACCAGTCAGGGTGGTTTGCTGCGATTGCAGACTTGACCTTTGAACTTTTACATATAAGATTTCATCACTTCTGACTGTTATCCTGTGGTACATACATACATAATAATGTATCAGTTTCATCATAAATGCCGTGTATGATTGTTTGAGTTATAGTCGAAGCTTTTTGAGGTCACAGTAACCTTAACCGTTGACTGCCAAAATATTATAAATTCATCTGAACAAATAAACATAAGTGCTCAATTTGAAGACATTTTTTAAATTCATCCAAGGGAAATCTTTCACAAAGCGTAAAGTTTGTACCGCTTCTTAACTGCGGCCAGTTTGAGAATAATTGGATTTTTCTTAAAGCACATTTGTATATTTACAAAGATACTTTAATGTTATATTACTCTGATCATTATCCAGCTTTGGAAATCCCAAACAAATCACCTCCATTGTGTAATTTATAGTATATTGTAAGCCTGTATGTAAGCAAGGCTTACATACAGGCTTACAAAGATGCAGAAAAAGGATGAATTGATACAAATAAGCTACAATGGTATTAGTTAAACTTTTATACAGTGTGTGGACATTTTCAGATATACTTGATCTTAACGCAGTGATGAACAGATCACTTGCACCACATCCACGTAACAATAAGTGAGCAGTAACTGTACTCGTTTTTTGTCTTTGTTTCAGGAACACATGATCCTCTGTCGCTTCGCAGACCAGACGGCTGTCCAGCTTCCACCGGACAGGAGACTCATTGGTGCTGTTTGCAATCTTCTCTTTAGACCTGAGCTATTATTTATGTTCAGTCCTTTATTAGTTTTTTAGGCTAAACATTCTTAGCAGTATCTGGTAACTGCTGCACATAGAGACACAGCATCGAGTATCATTATCAAAACTAATTTAAAATCAAATCATCAGTATTTGCTGGGACCACACTTTGCCTTTGAAACAGCTCCAATGTTCCTGAATATTTTTTTCTGCATTACTTTGTTCAAATTATTTTGTCATTGCGCTGCTGCAGAATGAATATGTAAACTAGCTGGAACCAGTCTGACGCCTCCATGATGATACTGACTGATGAAGTCCAGTGTGATGGACACAAGCACAACAACACGTTCCTTTTCATTGTAATATCCTTTGACATACTTTCTTCGTACACTTACACTGTTCGGTAGCCCCACTGCTGCGGGTTCCTTAAAAAGTCTAGACTTTCAAGATGTGAGAAACATGTTAGAGCAGAGGTTTGTACAGAGTGACAAAACAGCTGCAGTGAACAGCTGCTAGATCAGTGTTGTCAGATTCAGAGGGAAATGTTTTGTCAGAAACCTCCAGGCCCCTGCTGAAGCTTCACTCTACAGGGTTTCATTATGTTGAGGACTCTCTTCGCCCTGATAGCTCTCCAGTTTATCAAAGCTTCCGAGAAGGTTCCCCAAAGTCTCGTCAGCGTGAAGCCTTTTCATATGTACCTGACACCACCTGTCACACTAGTTTCTTCTCTATATCAGTTAACAGGGCTCAACCTCTCCCACTAACATTTTCTAACTATGTGTGATCTCGTCTCTTGAGCTTGCTGGTAAGACTTCGCTCGTCAAGGCAACACGGCGGAGCAAAGCTAACGTGTAGTGTGTCTGCCACCTGCTTCCACACACTGCTAAATTACATTTGAAGTTTGTGTCTTTAAGGAAATCCTAACAGATGGGGCAGGATAATCCATGTATATGAATTACTGTCTTCTGACACACAATATTGAAAATATGCAGAAATGGTATATAAAGCAGTACAGCTTTAGAGCAATAAAGACCTTAATGATGGGGGATTTGCTGATTTTCGCCTGACATGTAATAAGTTATAAGAAGAACCAACTTACAGCCTTGATATAGTGTTGAGCCTCTATGTGTTGCCAGAAGTACAGGATGTTTGATTCTCTAGTTAGAGGCATTGAACGTCGTTGGTCCCCAAATAAGTCTTGTGGTGGTTGGATGGTGGCAGTGGAGAACACTGTGTCACACATCTATGGATGTTTAATCAGGTTGAGATCTGGTGACTGTGGGATATGATTGACTTCATCCTTATGCTCATCAGACACATCGGTGATCCCTCCTGCTTCCTGGATGGAGACATTTGATCCTGGAGGAATCGAATGTCTTTATGCAAATGTTTCCTCAAAAACATAAAGAGACTCTTGTGTCAAAGTAAAAGAGCCAATCTGTTATGTTTTTCTAAGCAAGTGGTTTTTATTGCCTAAATTTTAAGTGAGTAGTTGCCTAATTAGCAACGCAGTCATAATAACACAAATGGAGTGTAAAAGTCTGTTTAGAGTCCAGTAGAATCCAGTCTGTGGCGTGAGCGGTGAAATGATTCATGCCACCACCACTAATGTTTAAATGCAGACTTTTACCATTTAAAATGGGAAATCTTCACTTTTTGTACTTAATTTATTTTTTTCTGTGTGTTTATGTTCATATAAATAACATTAAGGGAGGAACATTTGTGTGGAAAAAAAATCAAACTAATAGATTAAGTGTTGCTTTTGACAAACTGTTGTGAAACTGTGTGGGGTCATCGCTCACACACATAAATCTCTGACTGTGCCCACAGAAAAGTTTCTGTCCTGTTAGGAGCAGCAAGTTGGAACGAAGTTGACAAAGTTCTTGCTGCAGTGTGCAATGAACTTACAACCTTACTGCCTTTGAAAAGGTTGCTCCTAAGACAGGAACCGGACCTGCCACCACTTGCAGTCAATTGCCATCTTTCGGTGCATAGAGGCGGCAATAAGACGAAGACAGTCTACTATTAGTTTGCATTAGAATCGGGTCAAATTGGCACTGTGATATACTCCTGAAAATCTGCAGTCTATATAGACATAAATTCATATTAGTCTCTTACATTCAGAACCTCAGAGGTGTGAAACAGGAAATTCAGAAATGTCACAGGTGCTCAGCAACCTTGCTTTTATTAGAGCAATACAAAATACAGTCATTCTGCAACCAGGTGAGTCGAGTCCTGTATTGCAAAGAGATGTCACAGATGAGCTGTGCTTATCACATTGATTGCAGCATGTAGGCAGTCTCTATACATTTATAAATTAGACAGCAATTGGTCACCAAATGTGAAAGAGTCAGTGCAACGACTGATTCTTTTTTCCCACCCAGTTGCAGGGAGGTTGCCAGCCTGGTTTTCCTCTGTGACTGATCCATCTGGGAGATGAGATAAAATGACATGTTTCAGTCAGTGCGTGGACTGAGGGGGCAGCGTTAAGATCTAGTATAGCCTAAATAAAAAGATTTTAAATATTGTTTTTTACACATTAGTCACTTTAGGTAAAAGTATTTTTTACTGTCTGATTATAGAACAATAATAATAATATTTAGATCTTTTTTTTTCTTCTGCAGGTAAACAGTGTATGGGCTTGGTAGACTTGGATCGGTCATGGGCAGCAGAGACTCATGGGTATTCGGTTCAAGTAATGACTATGGAGCCCGAAAGCTGCTCACCAAAGAACAACATGCTGGTGGGAAGGCCGCTGCAGAAGAGAGGATTGGAAGTCACCGCTGGCCGACTGGAAGAGGCAGTGCATAATTAGCGCTCAATTCTCTGGAGTACAGCAGAGCGTCTTTAGCATTGTAAGGGTTTGATAAACTATCCGGCTTCTGGCTGTATCACGAGTGTTTTTTCAACCACCCTCAACAATTTACTTTATTTATTTTACAAGCTAAGCCTTAACTGCAGAAAATACATGTTTATTATTTCTGTACTGTCAAAGGTCATCTTTTAAAGCTTCTTTCAGGCTAAACGTTAAAGCAACCATGCCATTCCCGGGAGTTGCACACTTTAGTTGATCATCTGCCGCTTAGTTGCAGCAAAAGTGCTCAAGCTTCTCCCCAACTGCAATGCTATGTTTTTGTCTTTGCCTAAACTGCGTGACTCAAGCTGTCAGCGCACACAGACGCAGCAGGACTTGGCACACCCATATTGTGAATGAAGTATGACATACGTCCTCATGCTGTTTTCACAAATAGTCTGTATACAGCCTTCCGGGATAGCACTCAGTAGTCGGCTACTTCTGATTAACACAAAAGAAATTCAGTGCTAACAGCTCGTGTGCATTTAAAGACGAGGTGAGGAATCGCCTCGCTGTCATCTCACCTACGTTTCTTCTGTTTGTTGTTTTCTTTTTTCTTACGAGAGATGGTCAGAGGTGGATTTAAACTCGAGTCACATCGGGTAATATACAGTGTCGCAATTGTCATGGTTCTACAGAGGAACCTGATTATTCCTCATGAAAAAGCAATGCGGGTATGGTATGCATTCTGGAATACTTTCAGCAGTAATGAATATTTTATGAAGCTGGTGAAAAGGTCAGCGCGCTTGATTAGACGCACGGTGTTCAGTGCCTCGTAACTGGAAATCACACAGCGCGCTCCGTATTTCCAGTCCCGGTAACTGTAGACACAGTGAGGCACCTTAAGCTCTCAGTCTTGCATCTGAAACTATTCGTGTGTTTCTCTGGGAAAAAAAGAAGAAGAAAAAATCCAGTGTTGTCACCTTTGACAGTCTGATGCAGCTGCTTGAGAAATCTGGGGAGGTAGCCAAGGAGCCAGTTTTTCCCACTCCCACTGAAGGGATAGATGTGAGAGAGATGCAGGCCTCGCAGACGTCAGGCTCATCTGAATTCAGTCAGCAGAGTCAATCTATCCCGAGGTAAATGGCCACAGACACAGCTCCTTCCAAGGATCGGAATTATTTCAGAAGTCTACTCCCTGTTCATGCTTGTGGCGCCGCAAGTGCACATTACAGAAATTCATATACATACAAAAGAGGGGAACAGTGGCACTACTTAAAGTGTGCATCGGAAGGAGAATGCAGAGGGTGAAGGCAGTTGGCTTAGAGTAAACATCAGAACAGTAACAGTGGATTCTTTGCTTAGATCAAACAGATGAGCTGTTATTGGCTTATTTTCATCTAAATGCAGAGATGTTCTTTTCTAATGATTCACCTCCTGAAACCTTTCTGCGAATGCATTGCAGAGTTGCTCACTTATTTAGCTTAATGCATTTTTTATTTGCGTAGTTAGAGGGCTGACCTCGATGCAAAAGTCAACTACATGCGAGTTTCTCCAATGTAAAATAACCTGTGACTACACAGATGTTGTATGCATAGTTTATTGCTATTTAATCTGAGGTGTTTTCTTTATGTAGTTGCTAATAATGAGATTTAGAGCATAATTTTATACTTAAATTGGGATCTGAATTTTAACCATTGGATGATGATTTATTTTTTTTTTGGGGGGGGGGGGGACAAAATCCTCTTCCAGGAAATGATGGAGCTGGAGTTGTTTTGCTAACTTCACCTTATTAGTTAATTAAAAATTCAGCTAATTTCTTGCGTTTTTGCCAACAGTTTTCCATTTCATTATGCTGCAGAGTTTGTGGCTGGTTGCCCACAACAGCTCACTGCTCCATATTTGGGTACACTCTCTGTTGGTGTCAATTATCCTCTTTGACAAACACTGACCTTGTTTATGTGTCTTGGGTTAACACAGCAGCCACTCATAACGAGTCCATGTGAAAGAGGTACAAAGGGATTTTTTCCTACGTCCTCTGTGATCTTAAATATCTCACTCTCTCTTTTATATTTTACCTGTGTGAACTATAAAATGTGTTTCAGTTGACTTGCATAATTTTCTAATAAACAGCACTGAGTTTAATTATTGGTGTCCACAGTACTGGCAGTTAATTATGTATAGTATTTCCTTTTTGGTCGCCTGGTAGGGCTCAGCTGCTGTTATTTTGCACACCCTAATAATCCTGTAATGTATTCTCTTGTGCTTCCCGTGCTACTTGTCACATTGTCACCTAGGATTTCCATGCTTGCTTTCAGGTTCAGCATTTATTTTCTACTTTGTATCTGCCGTGGCACAGCCTGTTTAAAATGCAACAATGACTCACTCTCCCCAGGAGCTTGTTTAAAACCGAGTTCACCCAAGACACACAGATAGATGTCTTCTTTTTTCTTTGGGTGGGGGGGGTTCAGATACCCTTGACAGTTGCAGTAAATTAAGATAAGAGGTCGCTTTAATATAATTTCTGGAATATGTTGACGCCTAGAGTTTTTTTTTTTGTTCAGTGATTTTAAACAAACAACGAAATTAGGTCAATCTTTACTTTAAAGGATGCTGATTGCTGTGAAGTGCCCTGCTTGGTTTGCACCATTCGTAGCATGTTGTCCATATAGTGCAGTGGTCCCCAACCCCCGGGCCATGGACCGGTACTGCTCCGTTAGTCGTTTGGTACTGGGCTGCGAGAGTGGAGGCTCGAGAGTGAAGCTGATGGTTCTCAGGGTTTTTATCTGTTTTTAACGTTGTGTTTTTTATTGTTAGCTCGGTTTCCCTGGGTCTTTTCCCGTGTGCTATGAATAAATCTTTGTTTTTTGGTACCAGTACTGGTTTTATTTTGTTGTATTTATCTGCGACACCTTAAAGGCTGGTTCGTGAAAATATTGTCGGACATAAAGCGGTCCGTGGCACAAAAAAGGTTGGGGACTGCTGTTAGAGATTAATTCCTCTTGAAATGAACAACTGCGTCTTAGATCCAAATCTGGAGCTACAATACTGTGCAAAAGTATTGAGTCAACTCTCATTTCTTTATGTTTTGCTAGGAAAGTGGGAAGTCGTCTTCAGGAATAGTTCTCCAGGCTTCTTGAAATACATTCAAAGCTGTTATTGGATGTTGGCTGCCTTTTTGTTCTGATTTCTGTCAAGATGATCCCAGAGTGATTCAGTCGAGCTCTGGGGAGGCCAATCTATAACTGATCATCTTTCATTGTGTGTGTTTTTTTTATCCAGGTATACTTTTACTGCTTTGATGGTGTGTTTGGGATCATTATCATGCTTAAAAATAAAGCTCTTGTCAATCAGACGCTTTCCAGGTGATGTTAGTGGTGGATAAAAATTTGACCGTTCCCACATGTTCATAATTCCAACAGTTTTGACAAGATCTCCCACACCACTGGCTGAAACGAAGCTCCAGACCATGGTGAACCCGCCGTTGTGTTTTACAGATGCCTGAAGACACTCACTGTTGTACCTCTCCTGACCTCCTGCATACATATTGATACTGATTTGAGCCATAAATTTCAAATTTGGATCCATTACTCCATAAATCCTGTTGTCACTGATTTTGAGTCCAGTTCTTGTGTAATTTGGCATACTTCAGCCTTTTCTTCTTGTTTCCCTTCCTAAAGAATGACTTCTTGGCAGCCACCTTTCCACTGAGACTATTTCTGATGAGGGTTCAATGAACTTTAAATGGATCAGATACATCCTTGTTTAATGTGTGGATGATTAATAAGTCAGCGGTAAACAACTAAAAAACAAGTAACAAAAACATTCCTCTGAAAGTTGTCCAGTACAAAGACTGGACTAAAAAATGTCTGAAGATAAACATTGAAAGAAAGCCTGGAGAGCTGTTGTATAAGATCACTTCAAAATATTACAAGACACTCTGGCCTCTTGGAAGCAAAATATAAAGAAATGAGGGGTGGCCTAAGACCTTTGCACAGTAATGGAACGCAACACATAACTTCTAAGTTTGGCTGAGCACCACATCTGGTAAAATGTCCATTAAAAATAATCCCACACATCCTGAGTATACTCCTGCTAACAAACACAGATGTGCTGTGTAACTGACCCTTTAAAATCCACACAGTGTCTCAGTTTTCCACAACATATGAATATTACCGGTAATGAGACGTGGCCCTTGCGATCGGCATAAGCCCAGTGCTCATATTTAAATGCAATAATAACACAAGGAATCACATCTTTACAGTCAGGTCAATACTGTGATTGATAGTCTAATTATACACAAACCGGGACACCAGCCTTTCTGCGACCAGCTGAGGTCAGACCTGGGTGCCACCACAGATTCATTACTCAGTCAGTGAAGGCGAAGGGTTGCATGAATCAAAAGCGACTCTGAACTACTAGCAGTAATCACATGAACCTTCCCGTTATTCATCGCGTGCTCCAGAAGGCTGTTAGGCCAACCGGGCACTCCCTCTGGTTGGTTCACTGACAGAAAGCTGTCACATCAGGAAATGAGGCAGCCTTCATCATTCTGCACCCAAACAGGAAGCGCAGTTCAGGAGACTTTGGCTATGTCCCATTTCAGGGTCTGCACGCTTGAAGTACACGCACTACGCGTACGGTGCGTACTATAAGTACGAGAAGTGAGAGGCTTGTGAAATGGGACGGTCTAGCCTTCGTCGCGCTGTTCAGGCTGCCTAGCAACCATGATACTAACCGCGAGAAACGCGAGATTGTGTGACATAAATGAAGGAGAAAAAAAATGTTTTGTTGGTCATTCATTTTTGCCATGACATCACTTTGATTAGTTGAGTGTCTGAGGCTGAGACCATGGGACTGTAAAACATGATTGTTGGGCTTCATTTCTGTACTGAACAGTCATTACAAGAGTAGTAAATAACAATTAGCTCTTGTTGTTCATGAGACTAAAATCATCTCACTGTGGTAATGTAAATATAATATGGCCAATATTATAGTATTGTCAGATTATTATGATATATATATGAGAGAGAGAGAGAGAGAGAGAGAGAGGCTGAAAGTACAAACATCACTAAAGTCACATAACTTTGCCGATATGTGGCCAACAGCAATGTTTTAATGTTCTTCGTTATTAAACATTCGCACATAAATAAGTGACGTCATATTCAGTACTTACTTTTGACAGTTCACTTTTCGGCCGCTCCCTTCTGCCGTATTTTTGCGGCAAAATTATCCACACCCACCACCGCGCTATGAATTGTGGGATATATGGGACCACGAAGCGTGCACCGGACCACGCTTGATATTTGGGGAAATCGACTGCGCATTTGGAGTATGCATTTGAAGTACACTTCGAATTGGGACAGCCGTCGTCGCGTGGGGGTGACGTAATCGCACTTAAAATGCGTACTTCAAGCGTGCAGACCCTGAATTGGGACACAGCATCTGAATGTGGAGTGCCGCTTAGGAATCAGACAGGTGATGAGGTCTAACAGGTTCCTCGTGTGACAGAATAGAAAGACAGCAATTACGCATGCGCAGTGTCGTTCAGAAAAGCTTTTTGGCTTGTTGAGAAAACAGAAACAGTCAGTAGTTGTAAGCGCTATGTTTTGATTAAATGCATCCACTTGTGTTTGTTTACAAAAATTATACATATTAAGGTTGTTTTTTAATAAGCATTTCCACCTGTTGAGTGCGCGTGCGCCTCAAACTTTAACAAACCACTGATTTTCTATTTTGCGCAGCTTTCTTTTTATACCCACAGTAATTTTCACTGCTTTGTCTTTGCTGCGTGAGCAACATCTACCTGGGTGGCCAAGAATACACCTGCGTGTCTCAGCAGGTTCATTAAGGCATTTTCCACAGCGTGTAACGGAGCCACACGTGGAGCCTCTTCTTTCTCGTTAAGGTTCCGCAACTGAGTGGCTGCACACCACGGCTCCGTTGAGACTGCAGCGAGCGAAGGTCAGACTGCAGTGGGTGCTGTTGGTTGAGAGCCCGCTGCCTGAACTTGTGAGGGGAGGAAAGAAGAGAGAGGGGGTGGGTTGGTGGGTAAGGGGCGGCTGTGCGCGCTCTTCCCGGCAGAGTGCGTCCCGCTCCACACACGCGCGCGCACACTCATCGGAGTCACTCTGCTTCCAGGCATCGGGCTGCCTTCTCTCCTCCTGAATATCTCAGATGAACAATCTGAAGGACGCCGTCAGACCTCTCCTGCCCGCGCACCTCCAGGAGGAAACAAACTGTGTGTTTGTTGTTGTTGTGTCGCTGTTTACTCCACAGTTTCCTACCCGGTGATTCTGGATTTACGGAGAATTGGAAACAGCGTGGGCGCGTAACTCCCGAAATCATGGAATTATGGATAAAGTTGATGTTGCTGTGCAGCTGCAGCTTTGGAGCAAGTGCAGACTTCGATGGCAGGTAGGGTCACGCAGGCTAAGAAACGAAGGCTTTTTGTGCGATAAAGCTGATTTTGATAAAGAACCCGTAAGAATGCGATTCATTCATTTACGAGCTGATTGCGTGAAAACTGCGCCTTCGCTTCGAGGCGACACTTTGGTTGCGAGCTGCTGTGGATTATTTGAAGCTTTCCAAAACTGAAAACATCTTGCTCCCGTGAAAGTGAGTGTCGAATCATATCAAGCGTCTTCGCTTTATTTATTTATTTTTTTAATTTCACGATCACAACTTTTATTTTCATTCAACAATGAATCCAAGTGCACCTCAAAGCGTCTTGGGCTTTTGCGCCTCTGAGCTTGGATTCTTTTGTAGCACAAGCGCTGCAAAAATAAAAAATTAAAAAATTAAATCGCATCTCGACAAGCGATTCTCGTCTTGTGCAGACGTCAGGCTGATTATAAAGTGATGTGACAGCACATTGCCCGGCGATCATGTTCAAACACGAATCCCGCGAAGTGTGTGAAGACGTGCCAGACCTCAAAGAATGCACGTGTCCGAGATTTCCATCTGCCTATAGGTGAATCTGAGTTTAGCGTGAGGGGTAGTGGCTGTTTCTTCTTCTTCTTCTTTTAGAAAAAAACAGCCACGCATATTGAGTTGTAATGGGTCTAACCCTTTGAACCACAATAATTCCACCAGTCAGGATACTTATTTGCTCCTTGTCTCTGATCATTTATTAGAGAGGATCTTAACCGTGTGAAGAAGAGAAAAAATCATTTTCCATCTCTTATTTTTTTGTCATATTGAGATAGATTTCTGGAGCTCAAGTAAAAAAGCTGGACTGAAGTCCGTCCAAATGGTGAGAGTTACACAAACAAAGTGCTACTGCCAAATTTCCTACATCTCCAGCAGAGAATGCTGCCAAGTACTTTATTTTTCCTCATGTATCTCTGTCAGCCAGGCTGAGCTCCAAAGCCGAATCCTCTCCCGTGTTCAGTGTTTGTTCAAATAAATGGAAAACTTTGAAGCTTATTGGAGGTAATTGTTACTGAAACAGTATGCATGCATTTCAGAAGGCTCTGTCAGACTAACTGCCATTCCACCTGCTTGTTAATAGATTTTGACATTTGAAGTGTAGCCGTTTTTCTCTCTCTCCTTCCCCCTCCTGAGCTCTTTCAATTCACTTTTCGTCTATGTTCAAAAAGTATTGAGAAAAAAAGCAATTTGGAGTATCAAAGGTTTCTGCAAGGCTAAAAGGGTGTGTGTGTGGAGACAGAATAAAGGGGAGGATAGAGAGTAATGCAGAGTGGTAGATTTCAGTATTTGCCACCACATATAATATTTTTATTTAGGAGATTTTTCTTCTTTCAATCACTATGGCTAAAGTCTGTTTGACATGTTATGGTCTGATGAGATGTGGAGGGCCTTTACTTTAGCTCACATATTTCCTTGGTGTAATAATCATTTACTTTAACCTAGCAGCAGCATATTGTACATTATTAACATCCCTGCTGATGGAGTGGCTCGTCACCATGGCCATAATTTGCCGATTTTTATGGGTATAAACTCTGGCCTGAGTCCCCGCTTCAATATTAATTCATTGAGACAATATCCCCGGAGACCGAACGCAAGCAAAAAAGCCATTTACTACCTAGTCTTCCTTACTTATTACCTTATAGAGAGCGTTCCTAACAGGCTTATCCATCTAGTCCTGAAGGGTCCTTCACGGGCATCATTGGCAAAATAAATTTGGTCTCCTGTAGCTGCGCGTAATGTGTTTACCCGCCTCTATGTCTCTAAAAACTGTTTTTATTGCCACTTTTCTATTCTGCACACTCGGGAACATGTCATGCAGCAGTGGAGAGTGCCGAAGCGAAAGGCAAAACATACAAAAGAGGATATACTTCCCCAGTGACATCACTAAACTGTGAAGTCTCACGCAGCACATACCAGACCTACTCAGTAATAATCCAAAGGCATGGACTGGTGCCAGGTTATGTTGGTATTGTAACATCAGACGCACATTCAGGCTTCCACGGTTTGAAAATAAGTGTGAAAACACTGGTGGATTCATCCTGTATCAGGAGCTCAGCAGGTTTCTCAGTGTTTGCTGCTGTACATGTCAATGAACGTGAAAAAGAGTGGGGCATTGTCTTTATTGCGTTCTAGCGAAATGATAAAAAGAGTCCTCTTGCTACATTTTGTATGAAAGAAACCTGGATTAAACTAATGCCGTCACACCTAACATGACATATGAGAAATTAAAAAGCTTGCAGTAAGAGAATACAGCTGATGCAGACTTTCTGTTATTACTCATATGACTGCTCCACCTGGTATTTAATCTTCTTGTCATTTTCTTGAAGCAAACAGGACAGCGTGGGAGTGGAAAAAACTTTGTATTGGAATAAGTGCTCCACAGGCAGTGAAACCCTTACAGATTGCTACCATATGTCTCGATAATTATAAGAAATGAAAAAAAGGTTTTGGTATATATAACTCAGGTATACAGACCAATCAATGTACAAAAACAGAAGAGAATAGAAAATAGTTCCAGCAAGGTTAAGCCCCGAGGTTTTCTATTGGCAGAGTCTGCAGCACAGTAGACCTTGTGAACAGCCAGTTGTGTAACGCAGTTTAACATTGATAAATACATAAGTATTTATTGTTAACCAGCAAAGAAAAGTCTTTGACCGTTTAGACATCACTTGCAGCAGATAAAATAATCTGTTAAGCACTTTTTTCTTTTTCTTTTTTGCCAAAGACTGTTTGCAGTGTTTGAGCTTGTTTCTGTGCATCCTTACAGAATTCACTGTAACAAAAGTGCTAAATGAAGTCTGCGTTAATGATGAAAGAAAAAGAGTGAACTCTATCACATTTTAAGATTGAGATAGATATTTGTAATTTTAAGGTAAATTAATACTTTTGTACTATAAGCCTCAGTCACCTAATCACACACACATTCCTGCAGCTGTTTGTTCTGTGCCTAAGGTACGGTGGCCTTGAGAGGTCAAACGCACTGCAACTTAAAAAAATACCAGCAAATAGAAAAATACTTCAAAAGCACACAAAACACAATTGAAGTTGAATAAAAACACAAAGAAGCCAGTTGCCCTGCGACAGACTGGCGACCTGTCCAGGGTGTACCCTGTCTCTTGCCCTATGGTAGCTGGCATAGGCTCCAGCCCCTCCCCCGCGACCCTGACTTGGATAAGCAGAAGAGTGTGAATGAAAAGCTCACAACAGAAGATACGTGAGCTTTGGGAAGACAATAATGGAAAACTAATAATAACAAGGATACATCCACAATATTATCATGTGACAGAACACACATAACCTTCATCTTTTTCTCCCTCACAACACAGAAGATTCCTCTGTTTCTTTTAAGCACGTCTCAGTGCGATGCTTTGCATCACATTTCCTCCAAAATCACTTCCTTTATTATTTGTGTGCTTTTGCAGCATTTTTCTTTAATTCGCTGGTGTTTTCTAAAGTTGGAGTCGATCCCTAAGGGCCACCATACTCAGCACTTCTTGATTTTCACACTCACACCTCCTCGACACACATCGGGGGCAGCTGTGGCTTCAGTACTTTGCCCAAGTTAGACAAGTCAGGGATCAAACCACCAACCATTTAACTGGTAGATGACCCTGTCTACCATCTAATCCACAACCACCTCACCCTCTTGTAAACAGCATCATAAATGGTGGTAGAGTTTGATTTTATTTTTCTCAGCCACACAGTGAATACTGTCCATTAGGCCTTTAATGGCAGATGGATAAACCGACTAATTGCTCATTCTAAATATAAATCTTTGCCTCAGATATGAGTCAATGATGCCGCTGATAGGTTGGGCTGAAGCGGTTGGGCTGAAGCGGTTAATTAAGACAGCAGACTCCTTTTGACTCCACAAAGTCCTGCTTTCATCTGAGCTCGGCAGGTTCGAGCAAGTCTTTAACTCTGATGAAGAATTCAACATCTGTGGTTGTTTGTGATAAAAATCCAGTCAGAAATCCTGCATTGCATACTTTAGGGCTCACGGATGGATGATAGCTTGATTAGATTATCATCGCTATGAATGCAGACCATGTAAGTTCATGGACCTGGATTATTCACACTCCGTATTGCTCCTCTGTGAGCCATAGACTGACTCAGCTCTTCGCTGTCAGGAAAAGGATAACGGCCAGCTATGAATCCATTTGTAAAACAATGGAAGAAAGATGGTGTCACCACAGTGGATATCAACCTGTCATGTTCTGAGGGAACAACCTTGTCTTATACTCTGTACTTGAGAAGAGTTGTCACACAGCGTGCATGAAGGGTAATAATTATCTGCTTGAGTTCCTTCAAGGCTTAGTGCAATTTGGGATCATCATTCAGGGCTTCAGGGTGATAAATGCAGGTATTATGCTCACGTCCATTTGATATGCCAGCTTTTCATTCGGTAGAATAAGGCAGAGGACAAGATACATATGAGAAAAAAAGGCCTCCTCTATTGTGCAGTGTTACTGTAGTTCCCATTGTTGATTGTGGTAAGTCATAATTTGCCACCCATGAATGTTTCAGAAAGTTCAAATGTGACATTGCCGTGGCGTTGCGATGATTAAACAGGCTGCGATGAACTGCATTAAACACTCAAGTTTCAAGTTCAGATTGCGTAGAATTGCACAACTGCTGTAGAGTAAATTCATAGATTAGTGAAAACACGAAATATGTTATACTAATTCATATACATATACTGTATCAGTGTGTAGGAAGAAAACATTCGAAGGGAGATGGTTCATTTAATAATCCTCAACCTGTTGCATCTCAGGAGATTCTTGTATCATTGCTCCAACTGCACTGAACAAACAGCCCACCATCCTCGTAGGAGTTCATACTCATAATGCACTTTCGTTCATCATTTCCTTTTTCTTTTTTCTCGTGCGTGTGTGGTTGCATCATCTATCTGCTGTTTGCATAATGTTAATTTCACATTTCATTGACCTCTATCTCCTTTGGATATCCACACACAGAAATGAATAGTGCTTCAGCTAATGATTGTCTACATTATTTATCTGTTTCTTGATTAAATATTTTGGTCAAAATGTCAGCAAATATGGGGGGTGGGGGAGTTGCAGCGGCTTTTTTAATTTATTTTGTTAAACCAACATTCCACAACAGAAATATATTCACTGTCAGACAGGAATTAGAGAAAACCATTAAATGTCCACTTCTCTTGGCTCTTTTGCTTATGGAAAATTGAATCCCATCCATTATAAACATGCTCTTCCAGTCATCTGCTGTAATTGATTATTCAATACCAGAGAAAGCAAGGAGACTCCAGCCAGTGTTTGCAGTTGAAACAATCAGTCGCGTGCACCATATAAATTAAGAAGTCTGCCAGTCATTTCCCCACATCTTCTCTCTGTTATCTGGCTGCATTTTATTACTGACTTTCTCATCCTGCAACTTATAAAATTTTTGAAAATGTCACCAACTTCCAGTTGCTCCACCTATTTTCTTTTTCATGAACACTTGTGGGTCTTTGTGCAATACATACAAGAGGAATGAACAATCTCTAAAATGTTGATCCATGAACCTGTTCACTTTCACAAATCAGGTAAAATGCACTTTTGAGACATAATTATATAAGAAATAGTCATTTGTGAAATGAGACTCCCTAAACATCAGTTAATTTACATGAAAAACAAATGTCGTTATATTTACCTTTATCTCTAAAAAAAATTGTCCTCTAAGGTTCCTAAATTACAGAAACATTAATTCAACACAGCAGCACGTGGTAAATGGACTGGTTCTTACATAGCACTTTTCTACTCTACTTAAGTGCTCTATACAACATGTCTCATTCACCCATTCGCACACATAAAACCCTTTTTTCTAGATCACAGTGCTTTCTATCTAACAGTCACACCACTCTACTAATCTACTATATAGATTAGTGGTATAGATTCATTTAATCATGGACATTAAATTTAACCTTTTTTCAGATTTTGAAAAATTCCAACCATACAGGGTTTAGAATCAAACATGTTTTAGTAGCAGCTGTTGCGTTTGTTCTTTTTAAAGACAGAGACAAATGTTAACAGTTTTCTAGTGTTTTCAAGCTCATTCTGGGTCAGTGGACATTCGTGTGAGAGGAAGAATACACTGAGAATCTAAATATGATATTATACATACTTTAATAAATAAGATATCACACAGGAGTTGTGAAAAGTTTGTAAAATCTGCAATCTCTTGAAATAAGTAGGATAAATGCTGCACAATGTAATATTTCAACAGTAAAAATGAAGCTCAGAGACTGGTGCAAGGTTAGAAGAGCTTCATTTGGGAAAAGGGGTCTCACTTTGAAAAATAAATCAACATATTCAGATTATTTCTTCATTAATTTGTCAAAAAGCCTCTTAAAATTCAGATATTCATCAACATCAACCACCCAAAATTTTTGTAAATTTTACCCTCTCGACAACCCTACCATGTATTTGGATACATTAATTGGGTTCTCGGTCCATCTATCCACTTTGTTCTGTTTATCCATTTCGGGGTCACGGGGGGGAACCTATCCCAGCTGCCATAGGGCAAGAGGGGGGTACAACCTGGACAGAGTGCCAGTCTGTCACAGGGATAACACAGTGAACCAGGAAATAATTCACACTCACATTCATACCTGTGTGCAGTTTATTTGGTTTCTGCTTGGTTAAAATACGTTTGTTTGAATAATATTTAACAATAGTTTATTGCATTTAAACCAGGTGTCCTAGTTTATAATATTTTGGAAACTCTAGAGTTTTATTTTTATTTTATGAAACTAGGTTAGTTAACAAAATAATTGATATATAAATGGAAGAGGAGTGGTCCTAATATTGATCCCTGTGGGACTCCATATATAGTTTTACTTTGCATATTGCATATTTCATTTAGAGTTTTTCCTTTCTACTGATCATCACCAAAATCTGCCTGTACTGCACACTGGCATTGCCCATTCTTCTCTATGGATCCGAGACCTAGGTCATCCTCAAGCACGACGTCAACAAGCTTGTGGTCTTCCAAATGCACTGTTTGCGTCATATTCTCCGAGTAGCCCTCGTGACTGTTTCAGCAACAGCACAATACGTAGTCAATATCACCAGATACCCTCAATGAAGAGCTGATCCAGAAGCGACAACTGCAGTGGTTTGACCACGTCTGCTGCATGAGGAACCATCACCTGCCATATCGCCTTCTGCTGCAGTAGCACCCTGCCCACTGCAGAATCAAGTGTGACGTGCCCAAGAAGATTTGGATTAAGCAAATCGAAGACAATCTTAAACAATGACGTCTAAACCTTGAGCAAGCAAAGGCCAAGGCCAGAGTCCGCAAGGCCTGGAAGTGCATCGTTGACCAAGATGGAAACCCTACGGCACCCACAGAGATGTATTGGCTTTGCCAACCACCAGCTTATGAGAAAAGAAGAAAGAAAGATACATATTTGTAAACCAAATATTCAAAATCTAGGAGTCTGAAGTCTCGGAAATATTTTTGCAATGGATATGAAATCAAACACTTTTAAAAAACCAAGGAAGAATGTGCCAGTTTTATCAATAGATCATTGTGGGGTTTTTTTTGGTTTTGTTCAAGAACAGAGATACAAGTGCTTCTATTTTTTTCTAAAGCCATATTGTGGTGGTATTCAGTCTGTTATACATGTACACATATATATTGTTTTGTCACCATTGACAATCTTTGTATCTCAGGTACAATTTTACTATGAATATCATCCATATCCACTGTATGGGAACTTTTCATGCTTGTGATGATTTTAAAGATGTATTTTTATCAGCTGGTGTCAAGAAGAAAGACTTTAAATAATTTCTTTGAAGATTTGTTTACAAGTAGGGCTGGGCCATATCATACTGTTCACAGTAATACCGGTATAATGTTGGGCAACGACAAGAAAATGAAATATCGCAATAGAATATTGGTAAAACGCGCATGTGCAGTGCCTTTGTTTTCATACACACATGGCGGAAAAAGCATGGCGGTGACGGAGAATGAGAAATGGTAAATGGTAAATGGCCTGCATTTGTATAGCACTTTACTCAGTCCCTAAGGACCCCAAAGCGCTTTACACTACATTCAGTTATTCACCCATTCACACACACATTCACACACTGGCGATGAGAAGGGCGAAAGCAGATCGTTGAATGAAACGGATGAACCAGAATTGGTTTGTAAAAATGCTGCAACTTCAGTGGTGTGGAACTGGTTTGGCTTTCATCCGTCAGATACACAACAAAGCACTATTTTTGGTAGCGTATGCTAGCGGGCCGTCGTTATTACCGTGTTGTTTGGAAAATACGGCACACTTAAAATCAATCCTTTGATTTTTCTGAAAATTGACAGTGCCCTTTATAATCCCGTGTGCCTTATGTATGAATTCTGGTTGTGTTTACTAACCTCGAAACGATTTTATGTGGTACACAGCTCTCGAAAATCTGTCAAATGTTCCAGTACAACTTTGCTAAGCTACAAACCCGCACCGCTTGATGGATTGTCGGAGCATTACTGCTATCGTAGGCAGGAGCCTTGCGGAGTGATACGTACTGTGCTTCAACATGATATTACCGTATTGTGTGTGTATAACCTCTTTTTAAGTTTTGTGGATATTATACATGGTTATGCTGAGGATATGTCGGCCAATTTCCACTGGAAATGCCTTTTGGTTAAACTGTCAGCAAGGAATTTGCACTGTTACGTTTTTATATAACTTTAATGCACATAAAAAACAGCTGCTTGTTTAAGTGAAAATACATTGATGGGTTTTTTTTGCACTAATAAAATTGTGGAGTTGTAAAGTATTTTGTCTAGTGTCAATTATATCGTTATCGCAAATTTTCAAATCTGTATCATGATAAATATTTTTGGTCAGTGTTGCCCTCAGGAGGATTAATAGCTTGAGAAAGATTTTCTCCTATGGAGATAAAATAGTCAAAACTGTTTGGGAGATTTTCAGTGTTTAAATAATTTCTGGCATTTTGCTCGACTCTGGTGTGAAGGAGCACATTTATTTTTGTGATCCCAGCTGAGGACTTCAAGCACCTTACAGCATCACTTTTGATCGCCGTGTGAAGATATAATAAGCTCAGTATAATGTGTTAGCTTACTCATATGTGTGTTTGTTTATTTTTGTTTTAATTTATTTTTTTGTTTCCATCTCTTACATTTTTAAAATAGTGTATGTAAAGTATGTTCTTTTAAAAAAAATCTGTTTTAAAATACCCATTGTTAGCTGTTTTTGTTCTGATTTCCACCATCATGTCTCATGGTCATTTCAGATATGATAGAGATTATAGAGTCAGTTATCTCATCAATTACAGTGTTACATGTAGCATGTGAATCTTTTTGTAACTAAAGTCTGAATCCCACCCTCCCAGCGTGGAGACATTTTTAACAGTTTTTTTCAGTAGTATTTAGATTTTTCACTTTTATTTTTAGGTCTAACTTGTCAATCTTTTAAAAAAAGATCAGTGAAGAGTAGCAGAGGAACATGTTGTGCAATATTTGAGAGGATTACACCAGAGTCAATACAAGCATTGTGAATATTTGTGACGATATTACTGATGGTACTAAATTTAGTTTCTTTAGTAGGGAAAAGGGATGAAGAATATTTTAGGATTTATATTTAACTGTGTGCCAATATTAAAATCTCAAGAATAAAACAACTTTCCTTTATGTAATGTAAGAGTTCAACCAGTTTCATGTTAAAAATGTGCAAATACTACTGCTACTATTGGGTTTTTTTCTCTCCAATTATTACATTGATCTTGATAAATAAAGCACATGAATAGCCATCACTGATGTCACATAAGTCAGTTATATAGGTATATAGGCAGACCAGCTGCTTCTCACTGATGTCAAAGCAATGCTCATCAAATACTTGCAACATATATCATAAAGGTCCATAAAACGTTTGATATGATAGGTCCAGTGTCTGTTTTTGTTACCTTCCTTTTTGTCGCTTACCAGACCATCCGAGGTGCATATTATTATTTATGCCACCACACACAGCTGGACATACTTTTAAACACACTTCATTGTTGTCTAGCTTCTGTTACAAACATTTCCTCAATCTCTATTAGTGAATAAATAAATAAATTGCTTTCTGCCATCTTAATCTTCTCTCAGTTACACTTCTTTCTGTAGCTCGCCTTTTACTCATTACCTTCTGGCTCCGTCTCCAATTACAGCAGCTTGTCTGTTAACAGAAACTAGTTATGGATCATTTACAACATTCACATTAGCCAGACCTTGCACAGAGCAGAGGGGTTGAGCCTTTAGTCTAGTGATTGGCCCTTAATCTCCCTTTTCCCATTTGAAATTTAAAAATGACTTTATCATTGTGTGTTTTACAAAGCCCTGTATATCTAAAAAATGTCGAGTTTTTCATCTTATCATCTTCATCATGGCACAACGCGTGTGTGCTGAAGATTATGACGTGAACACGAAAATATGCTTTTATAATAAAACTGTCAAAAATAAAAATGAAAACTGTTACGATACTAAATCTGCACATCCACGGGAGTCATTCGATGTGATAATTACTTTGCAGGCTGCAAACGAATGTGAGGCCATTAGGTTATATGGGAACAGGTGCAGCCGAAGCAGCATAAATGCCTTCCACTTGATGCCTCCATATTCTAAGGTGGTGATTGCCTTGTGCAGCAATTAACAAGAGCCTTTCAACACATCAGGATGAAATCAGCCTCCAGTCGCCAAATCCAAATATCACTGAAATGTCAAAGGAGGTTGTCAGATGTTTTGAGAGGTGTCAACGAGCAGAGTTTTTGCCTCATGCAGAAGCATCTTTAATTTGTTTTATGCAGCAAGCTTCTAGTGTGGAAGGGGAGTCCGGTTGAGAAATGTGGCTGCTGTCCAGACCGTTCCTATCCTTTCCTTTCCTCTTTTACTGCTTTCATGCAATTCCTTTCATTTGTTTCCTCTTTTCTGGTTTTGCTTCCTTTTCCTTCCCCTCCTCATTTCCTCACCCATACTGTGTGCTTCACTGACTGACTTCCCGCTCACCAGGCAGCAGACAAACATTTTCCCTGGATCTGCCACTCTCACTTAGCATCCGTCTGTTTTTTGTTTTTTTCCTCCAAAGAGGTGATTGGCAGCAGGGGCAAGCATTAGCATTTCCTCATCTTGGCATAGAGGCACTAACAGGCAGGGATAGCAGCGGAGGATGTGCCTTGAATACTGAGCGACAACCTCACTTTCTCATTGAGAGACAAAAAGAAAGTGTCTTTTGTGTGAAGCACGTAAAGGAAGTGAACTTCTCCTTTGTTTTGTGCAGGATCACAGCGTTTTCCAGCTGTTCTGTGCAATTAAAACCTTCTTATTGTATTGGATTTACTCAGTGATCTGTGCAAACCTCCTCATGTGCTTCACACCTATAAATGACGATAAAAATGTCCCACTGGTTAAAAACACTGTCATCTTTATTTGAAGAAAGAGGGAAAAACAGTCAGCTGCAACAAATCTTCCCTATCCACTGATTCGTTTATTATTGTTTCAGATTTTAGGTAGAGCGCCAGGCTCTTAAAGAATGTGCCTTGGATTTTCTTCAGTATCCTTAAATGGGCTCATTCCTTCACTCTATTCTCGCCATAAATATGTGGTCGGCCCTCGTACAGATAAAAAAGGTAATCCACATACGCGGTCTGCCAAGAAGCTATTTCTTGCTCTGAACAGAATGGAGCACAGTGTAACAAAAATATCCGGCTCTAATTTCTCATAGAGGAACTGTTGTGTTTGGGAAATAACCTGCTTTAGAATGTGTATAAGAACTAATACCTACCTATCATCTCTGTGTAGCAGAGATAATACCATCTTCCAGTGTCATGGAGTTGCCATTTTGGAGGCAAATATTGTATTTTCAAGGACAACCGGAAACGCGTAGTCGCTAATCTTTTCCAGGAGCTCCCGAAAGCCAAGTGAACACAGCAGTAATGTGGTGTTGTCAGATGTGCGTGTCAGCGACGTAGCGATGCACGCACTGAAGGCTAAATTCAAATTGAGCCTGGCAGGCTTTCAATACAGGTCTCCAGTTTGACATTAAAGAAACCAACACGAGCTGATGTGCTGTCAGTTTTGTTTCCATGATTCAGAGATAATCTGCTACGGCGAAGCGGTGAAAAGTCAGCCTTCGACTTTCTGACACTTGTCACTTTCACCCCCTTCAGATATTTGAGAAGCAAAATGGCAAATGTTTTCTGTTTACCACTTTTCAAACGTAACTCTTTTGCTGCCGCTGTTTCTTTGTGTTACACAAACAGAGTATCTGATTTATTTTTATAAAAAGGGAGTGAAATTGAAAGACAGCACCCCTGAGTCCTCAATAAATGAGATTTGTCATCATATTCTGACATTAATAAACAAATAGACATCACTTAAAGTGGACTGTTTTAGGATTGTGATTGATGCATAATCAAAGAGCTGTTATGCACTGAAACTTTTTTCTCCCCACATTAGTCAAGCAAAGCCAGTTTTATTTTTCGCCCTAATGAATTTAAATCATAATAAAGGGTTTTAAATCTGTTCAGAAACCTTATCCATCTTCATGCTCTGCATTTAGATGAGGAAATTAAACATTAGAAAAAAATCTATCAAGAAAGACCCGGCTTTCTTTATTTGTTATTATTTATGCATTTTGCAGTAGTGCTTAATCTACCTGATGTGAACATAACTGTACTCATTTGTTTCGTGTGTGTCTATTTTCATTGCTGTACCTGCAATTAGTATGACTGCCATAAGTGCTCACTGTACCTAGTGGTTAAAAAGCCTTTTTTTAAAATTTAAATAGAAGTCTTTAAATGTATCTTCTGGCTCTTTTTCTTTGCAGCAGGGAAATGACTCATGAAAGCTCTGAATCACACACCCTTCCCCTTCCAAACAATATAAAAAGGCTTTTCATTAAGGTGTTTTAATTGGCTGTGAACCTATTATGTTATCCACTCACAGGTGGCCACGGCAGATGGCATCATCCAATGGCCTGTGTCGATATGGGGCCCGTGTGGACTGCTGCTGGGGATGGACTCGTCGCTCTTGGGGTCACTGCCAGCGTGAGTGCCACCGTGCCCGCTGCTGGTGCTGCTCGGAGGGTGGGGGCAAAACGGGAGCTAACAAGGTTGCGGGGTTTCAAGCTAGAGGGAGGAGGGAGAGGTCATAGATGCTGTTAAACTGAGGATATGCTGCAAAGGCTCGGGGAAACACGCGCAGACACACATACACATGCAGATTGTCTCAACAGAAACACATGCAGCTAATGGAGCATTGCACCTGGAACAATCTTTGAGTAAAGATTGATGATGATCGCTGGTGGAGCGGCGGAGGTTTATATTCACACTGCGGGTGGCCATAATGAGCGAGACTATAGCTGCAGGTGGACACATTCAAAGGGGAGATAGGAGATTGATTATAGATTACAAGTGTGCAAACATAAGCTTGCCAGCAGTGCATGAACAAGTAAAAAAAACCAAACAAACAGTGATGTTAACATAGTCCATGGTGTTGTCAGGTGTACATAACTTGACTCATCAGGATTCAGAGGATGTGTCCTGTCATTGTGTAACACTGAATGCTTCATCTAACATTATCAACATATTTACTCCATGCTACTGAGGGATGTGTGAATATACCAGTGGATTTTAGACACTGGCTGGGATCCTTTGCATGGCTTGGTGGCTCTGATGGTACGCCTGCTGCTTTGCTGTGGATTTAACAAAAGAAAAGGGGTAACACATAAACAGGCCTTTTCCACGGCAAGAATTTACCAAGCGGCTATTAAAAAGGTTAGGGAAGTGGGTATGCTTATTCGTTTCCTTGCCAAGAGAAAATCAATAGCGCTCTCATCCTGTGTGTGTGCTAAGCCAACAGCTGGCTAGTTTAGATAAGCAAAAAGGCAGGGCAAAAGACCTCACATGGGCCATTACAAAGAAGTATACGCTCAAGCCCTGGAGATGAAACCCACGAGGTACAATGTGTTAATGATGATCTTTAAAGATTCTAGATGTTTCTTAACTAACTGGAACAATTTCATCCATTTATTAACATGAACATGCTGCCCGTTAATTACTACAAAAGCTTACTGTTTACATTCATGTTATGTCCAGCCTTTTTCGTGCTTTCACATTATTTGTGCCTATACAGCATGTACATATGGCTGATTCTGCTGAGCTGAGCTGAACTGCTGAGAGGTTGCACACTACCTTTGTGTTGGCCCATTTGAATGGTAATTTGAGCATACAGGTCTTCTGGAATTCCCCCAAATGAATGACCAAATGGATCAAATTCTGATAACACCAAGGATCTCTGTATTGGGGTAAAATCCATTTTGTTTCCAGTATGTATCACATGATACTAACGGAAATTGTGCGACATAGTTGTCTGGCCTTGGTTTCCTTCTGTTGTCGAGCTTTATTCGAAACTACAGTAACGTTTTTGGTTACAGATATATGGGCGGTGATCAGGGAGGCACCGATCCAGCTACTTCCAGCTCTCATCCAATGCAGTCACCTTGGCTTAAGCTACTGCTGAGTTAATAATGATAAATTAATAAGCTGTCAGGAAGAATAGTAATTTTTCAGGCAACACTCAGCTTACAAAAGTCAGATGAAGTGAAATAACAAAATGTTATGTCTCCATAAGTTCAGTAAAGGCTTCTAAAGAGGCATTCTGCTGAGCATAACCGCAGAGAGATCAAGTCAGGGAAAGAAAACATCACCTGAGCTTCTCAGTCATATCAACTTACTCGATTGTAGTTTGCTAGTAAATTAAAAAACGATGCAAATATATACAAATAAATAAATATAAATAAAAACTGTTGTTGTGAAATGCCTCGAAATTTTTCGCACTTCGCTGTTAGCTTCCTCCAAGCTAAGTTAGCTGCACCACTAGCAACCTGTGTGGTGCTGGAGATGTCGTCATACAACTAAATTGACTGGATCTGCCTTAAATCAGCTCGTTGTTGTCACGGGGTGCCGAGGCAGGCCGTGTGTGGATTAGTAACGGACCCAAGATGCAGACTGCTTAAGTGGAGGGTGAACTTTATTTATAACAACAGGTGAAGTACAACAAAAAGGGTCGCGAAAAACAGAACTGTAAAAGACTCTAAACTGGGAAAACTAAAACTAAACACAAAGCCAGAACACGAACGAGGGTACCTAGCAGGGAGAATGATGCGGCCAGAACACACAGGAAAACGGAGGGGAAATGACACAGACGAACCAGCAACGACTAAGACAGAAGACACGACTTAAAAACACTCAGAGAGCACAGGGAGATTACACACAGGTGGGGGACACAGCTGGAAGTGATTAACGTGATGAGACTAGGGAGGCAAACTGAAAACACTCACATAAGATGCAGACCTTCACAATAAAACAGGAAACACACACGCGCAAAGACACAGACTAGGAAACGCGGACTTAACACAGGAATAGATGGGCAGAACAGAATACACTAAACAGGAGGAACAACAGAACCAAAATCACTAATAGAAAACACAAAACGCTGGGTCAAAAGGACCCAGGATCATGACAGTACCCCCCCCCCCCCCCTCAAAGGCTGGCACCAGACAGCCCAACAAGAAAACAAAACCACCAAAAAACAGAAAACAACCCAACCAGGGCGGGCGGCGGGGGTCCAGGACGGAGGGCTCCGAGCAAAACAAAACAGGCGTACAAGAGGGACAAAAAAACAAAAACAAAACATGAGCCAGCACCAAAAAGTAACAACAAGCCCAAGAAAACAGAGTCCAAAACAAAAGAGTTCAGGGGGCTGACAGCACAGGAGTCCAAACAGTTCAGGGGGCCGACCGTGCGGACGGCAACGGCAGCGACGTGGAAACAGTTCGGGAGGCCGACCGTGCGGAAGGCAACGGCGGCGACTCAGACGAAGGGGGTCCGGGGGCCGGCCGCGAGGAAGGCCACGGCGGCGACCCATGTGTGATACAAACACTAAAGCAGCATTACAACAAACATAAGACAAGTTTTTATTTTTGATATTCAATATATGTTTAGGTCCCCCCCCCCCCCCCCCCCCCCCACACACACACACACACATTTATTTAAAAGACTTAGCCTGATTTTCATTTGGTCGTGTATAAAATGAAAGAAAATAAACATAATTCTTTTATATATTGCTGTGTTTTATTGGCATATGATATTTCAAAATTATGCCTTATTTTCAAATAAAGAATAACATTACAATGTGAAATATTGAAATAAAGTGGAAAGGAAAGGCAGGACCAGATTGTTAAGTTCCTGCTGTGGAAAATGGTAAATGGCCTGCATTTGTATAGCGCTTTTCTAGTCCTTAAGGACCCCAAAGCGCTTTACACTACATTCAGTCATCCACCCATTCACACTCACATTCACACACTGGCGATGGCAAGCTACATTGTAGCCACAGCTGCCCTGGGGCGCACTGACAGAGGCGAGGCTGCCGGACACAGGCGCCACCGGGCCCTCTGACCACCACCAGTAGGCAAACATGGGGTTAGTATCTTGCCCAAGGATATTTGGCATGCAGCCAGGAGGCAGCCTGGGATCGAACCACCGACCTTCTGATTAGTGGCTGACCTGCTCTGCCACCTGAGCTACAGCCACCCACAAGGGCCAAGAGATGTTTCTAACTGGGCACATATTTATTGCTTTTTGAAATAATGTTTAATTCACTCAACAGTTGACTCATTTTGTGTTTCTCATTGCTTAGATTACCATATTTTGATGTTTTTTCTCATTTGTTGAAGCTCACCATGCCATGCTAATTTTTTTCACTGTATTTTGTGGGGTTTTTTGGTTTTTGGTTTGTTTAATAGAAAATATGCCACACACTGTTTGTTGAGTCCAAAGGTCCATTATTGCTAATCTGAAAGATTTTTAAGCCTTTGAGTTTAGCAGCAGCTGTTTTTCACTCCCATTGCATGTAAAAGAGTTTTTGTTCTAAAGAACACGAACAGTGTTCCTTGAGTTCATCAATGCACTATTTTTGTATTCTTTTGTAGCCTAGGCAGATTAACCTAAGGTCTTTTCTTTTATCCACCTCTTTCTTTGCGTCTATTAGTAACAAAATATGATAATGTTACTCTTACATAAACACTTGGAGCAAGTCATGCTAATCGTTTAGAGGACGGAACTAAACTCGCAGCTTGAGGGGGTTTGATTTCACGGCTGGAATTTGAAATAGTTTTTATATTGTAGCTGACCTTATTCAAAACACCTCCTACCTTTTCCCAAGGCCTTGACACTTGAACTAGAAAATCTGTGCTGGAATGATACAGGAAAAATCACCACTGTTTCAAATGTATTTGTTTGAACACAGAGCCAAATTCAGCAGTAATCCTGGCAGGAGTGAGCCATCTCAGTGCCCAGTACTTCCCAGTGCATTTGTACTGGGCTCTCTGCCTTTACAGCTTCCCATTTAAAAAATAGATATGTGTTTTTGCTCAGGATGTAAAGAATATGAAGATAACTACAGAAGCACGGAAGCTTCAAAACCTAAATAAACCAGTTACATCACATTAAAGTCCTGTTTGCATCAGTTACTTGACCAGCCAAACAGCAGTGTGTGAGCATGTCTTCTTTGTTGCTCTGGAATCCCACATGTTCCATGTTCGGCCAAAAATATCAGCTAATTTTGAACTTAACCACCATATGAAGCTGCTGCTTTACCACTTTCCCTTCCCAACAAAACCGTATCTGTTCCGTGAGTTAAATCACTCGGTGAGTGCTCGCCTTAATGCTTTCAATGCTCCTGAGTGGGCACAGCTCAAATCCATTCACTTGAGACTACAATCAGCATTCCATCAAGTCAGTAAGGTGCTGATTTAAACCTAAGAGGAGGGAGGCAGAAGGTTTCAGAAAGAAATTGTGGGTAATCATGGATGTGTGCATGTGAGCGTACCTTTTTCTGCATGTGTGTGACGGGTTGCAGTCGTCACAGATTTCAGGTCTTGGTAAATTTTAGTGGAGATGGAAGAGATTAGGCTGGAGCTATCGGATTGTGGCTTTTCAGCCTCAGAGCTCAGCAGCTGGTTTGCGCGACTTCTCTCAAAGAATGAGAAACTTAATGGATCAACCCTGACTTTCTTTTTTCTTAGCTCTTAGATCCAAGTGCGGGAAAGAAGAGAAAAAGGAGTAAAAGTAAAAATCCTGGGTGTAGAGGAAATGATTTAAGGGGAAGGAGTTGGAGGTGATTGCTCTTGTAGTGGAGGTGAGACGTTAGGATGGGAAGACAAGTGAGAAAATCAGGCAGATGGGGCGCGTGTGAGAGAGATGAGCTTTAGATTTATAGCAGACTGAGGGTGCACTCATAATGTTCTGACAGGCCATCCAGCAGGCAAAGCCACACTTGAAGCTACTTATTTCAACCAGCTGCCATCGCAAACATTTCACTGCCACTGTGAGCATTTGAACATTTGCATTTCCAGTGAAATGCATTTCACTTTGGTCACATGAAAGTGCCTCCCTTTCTGTTTCACTGAGGACGACGCTTAAAAGCCATTTTTTTAACAAGTTGATCCCGGCTGCGTCAGTAACCACATGGTCCTCTCAGTCAGTCACGGTCTTCGGTTATTTATCAAAGATTATATCAGGTGATTCGCATCTGTATCAAATACGAATCTAATTCCATTAAAGCTTAAATATTCATGGCTAAAAAACATCATTATTATATTTGTTTGAGGGAAGTTTGTACTGGACAATTCTGCGTGCTCATGCAAGTGCTAGGATTCAAGGTCAGGGCAGGAAGTCATTGCCAGTGTCAGGAAGAATGAGACAAATAAAAGTCCAGCTCTCATCTTTTGCAGTGCGAAAAACTCATCAATATGGAGAGTTCAGCTTCGATACACCCAGTGTCTAGATTTTCACATCCCAGTCTGTAAGCGTTCAATGGGAACAGTCTCACTGGCTCAAGATGTTCTTTGTCGATGATTTTTGGATGACAGCTAAAGCATTCAACGGGAATGAGCCACGGAGGTGTAAAATCTGAGTGGCTGGACAGAGCAGACAGAGGTCTGTGCCCTACCTAAACTCCATTTTCACTGATCAAATGATTTAATTGCCTGAACATAATCACACCCTAGCCAAATGTTATCATTAGTCACATAAATGTAATGCACAGACAGGAACATTTGCACGGATAATCTCTTTTTTTTCAGTAATTTGGATCTTCTCCAAAGCCTCATACTTGTAAGAAAAAGATGTAAAGGAGAAATTGTGAAAAGGCTAAAACCTGAGTTTTACTACCTGCTGTGGTCACTCTTAAAACCTTCTCAAACTGCAACCCAACAATGGCTTGCTTGACCCTTCAAACTCTCAATCCATAGTTCATAATAGAGGTTTCTTATACAAAAGAAATCCTTAACCCTACACTGAGAACATGTGCCATTGAGAATAAAGATGGGTATTTGCAGAGCTGTGCTGTGCTAATATAAGCACACTTGGCTCGCCTTGATAATATTATCAGCAGCAGACTTGGGCTTGAATCTACAGTCATATTGAAATTAGGCCCCTTAATATGTGGATAAGAAAAAACAACTCAAAAAACACTGTTAAAGTTTTAAAAGGTAAATATCATAGTAAATGGAGGCTGGGATACTGTAATACACCACACACTCCAAATAATACTAGTTCATTTCTCACTTACCACTAAATGCCATTAAAGTCTTCATTAAATAAAAACTTATTCAGATATAATTTCTGTTTCCTTTCTTTTACAATCCCCGGAAAGTGCCCATAACTTAAAAAATAATTTGTTTCTTCGTTCCTTTAAAGCTTCCAGTTGCCAGGCCCTCATGTATTTTTTAGGAGGAAAAAAAAATACACCTTGAATTCTGTAAAATTACACGGTAATTGTTGTGAAAATTGCACCGTAATTACACAGGGCTTATTATTAAGTGCTAACCTTTTTTATATTAACTCGGATATTCCTGCGAGCGCTACGAAATTCCCAGGCCCGAGGACGTGTTCTGATTTTCTCTGCATTTTAAAGGAGTGGGTTGAATATCATCTCCATATTAAATAGATCACACATTATAATTTCCTCCGAGGTCCTTGCGGGCTTTTCAGATCCACTGAGGCCGGGATTTTGTTTGATTGAGTGCAGTCTTTGTTTCTTCAAATGGTGCGCGCAGGATTAAGGCAGGAGCCTAGAATTGGTAATGTGAGCTAACAAGCGAGCGGTGAAAGGAGAAAAGTGATACCTCAGTTTAAGTAAGATTGTTTATCGGGGTTGTCTGTGTGGCTTCCTTGTCTGCTTCGCTGTTTTCATTATCACCGGGCTGTAAAGGCTCCGCTAAAAAAAATACATCTTTTCGCCCGTTTGAGGTGAAAGCGAGGCAGAAGGGTTTGCTTGTTAGAGGTGAAGGCGAACCATGTTCACTTGAGTGATTTAAAGGAACTCAAAATGAATAATCTTTGCAGTGCAGTCTTGTATTTTTAATTTGGAGCCATAATTTCGCTGTTTCACATCATGTGAAGGAACAATGCTTCCACCTTCAACGCTTTAAATAAGAGCGATGTCCTCCTTTAGATATAGGACATTTACTCGTTTTTCTAATTATTCTTTTATTAATCATGTATTCCAAACGTCCCCAGAGGCAACAAGGCATATGTGTGATTCCAGACCGTGTGTGCGTTCCAGGAATGTTTGCTTGTCCAATGACCAGACTGTGCCCTCTAACATCATGTCTGTTTGTTTGCTTGTTTGTTTGTTTGTTTGTTTTCCTTTTTTTTGCTCCCCCAGAGACTAAACAATGCCTGCAATCTTGTTTATTTGGCTATTTGTTTTGCAGCTCTCTTCGCCTTAACTCACAGGGTAGTCGGGATAAGGTGCCTGCCCCAAGGTTAGCTCCACATGTTTCTTGAAATAATCTTGCTTGACATGTACTGCTGGGGGCACATCCTCTGAATCCTGTGCTCACTCACTTATTTATAGAGCCAAGCCCACACCCGCTTCCAAAACCAGTAACACCTCTCCACCCCTTGGCAGTAACCATCTCCTTCCCTCTGGCCTCAGTTCTGCGCAAACAGCTTGCACTCTGCAGACCCTGTGTCAGCTGAACCCAGTGTCTAACAGGAATTTTTCCCAAGTTCTTTGGTAACTTTTTAATATTCAAACACCCCTCTGGTCAATCCATTGGAATACTAATGAGCCCCTTAAAGCTTAAATCCATAATGTTTCTTAAATTTGATGTCAGTAATAGGGCTCTTCAAGCATTTATGATGCAGCGTTATTAACAGAACATGTGCCGCAACTTGTCAGTGTAAGAACTTTGGATGGGTTTATATTTCCCTAATAAATAGGATACTCACCACAGCATCGCCTAGTCAATTATCCCAAGGTCGAGCATCGTCAGATGCTCCTTATAGGAACGGTGAACTTATTAGGCAAACGGATGGAGTTTGATCATATACAGAATTAAAATTACAAATATTTCTTATTATAGTGTCTCAATTTGCAGAATTGCCTTTCCTGATCTCAGTTGGCTTTATATGTCATTAATCAAAAAGAAACAAGCCGCAAGTTATCCCTTACTTGCTAGTAATTACTTCCACGTTAGGCTGATGGACCGATGTGTTACACTAACACGAGGCTTATTCGCCATAAACAGTCCACACAAGCATCAGTAGCAAGTCTCTTGAGTCCGGAGGAATGGCTGATGTAAACCAAAGTGAAAGTGTGTCATCACTTGACGTGCTTTGATGGCGTTCAAGGAACGAGGATTACACTCACTATGTTTGGCCTTCCAGCTGGTGGGGCCATTTTTAGTGCTCCCTGTCCTTTGCTGTGGCTAATGAACACCGGTCATTATCCTGATCTCTCTGCCAGGCCAGAGGCTTAAAAATACCCTCAAAGGCAAAGCCTGTTGATGGTTGCCTCTGATCTTTCCAATCAAGTCCTCCTCCTAGGAGGGGAGTAACAACACAGAGCATTCACTTGGCTGCTCTCTAACGAAGACATCAGTAGCTGCTTTCATTTAATCCGCCGACCAGACCGGGGTCTAACAAACTTCTGCTTCCGGAAGAACGCAGCACGTTTCATGTCCTCCAACAAGAATGGGCCACTTTTAATTTGTAAATGTGAACTTTGACTGCTCGGTGTGTTAACAACCCGACTCATATCACAAGCTCAAAGTTGGCTTACATTGCTTTTCATTCTGTTCGGTCACGGAGCCTAATAAAGTGGAATGAGTCGTGAGTAGTTATCTAGATCAGTTAAAGGAATCATATCGTACCTTGCTCTCTTTGAATTCCTGCACCTGAGTAACTAAAGTTACTGTTTTTTATGAATAGGCCAGGTTAGCTGCAAATTCTGAAAGATGTAACTCAATTCTTAGCGTATGGATTTCACTTAGAGAGAGTCTTCAACCATTTCTACGTTTGTATCAGGCGTCAGTCGGTGCGCTGAAGTTATATTTATCTCATATCTATCATTTGAAACAGAGAGAAGTTAGATATTTTCAATCAAAATATATTTTATGTTAAATATACATACAAATACCCAGTGTCACAGGACTTTATTCCATTATATTTTAAAGAGGAAACACAGCATGGTGGCACAGGCTAACCTAAATTCAGCTGATCTGTCAGTTTTTTAAACTTGTAATATCACAGACAGCTACAAGTATTTTAGTCTCCTACTGAGCTTTGGAAATTCCAGATTTATCATGGAATTTATTTTTTATCAAAACCTGAATTTCAGGATCACTTTCTTCTTTGATTGTTTTTAAAAACATACTCACTGATACCCAAAGAAACACATATATAAACAAATATATGTGACGTCTTTGGTCTTTTGTCCGACCATTCAACCAAACTGAAATCAGTTAAGCTGTGTTTGAGCTAAAACTGTCAGAGATCGGACTGGTTAAGGCGAGAGATAAATCCTTCATGATGCAGGTTATTTGCTGGATTCAGTGAGGGGTTGCAGTGCTGTATGCAGGACATCACCAAAACAAGCATGCCATGCATCTTTATCAGCACAAATAAGCTCAGTATACCATCACATCCTTCCAGATAAACAACAGACTGGCTGGTGGGATGAATACTATCCAAGAGAACATCTCTCTCGCTCCCTAAACACGCACACTCACTCGGGTGTACTGCTTCTTCTGCCACACTGGTAATTAAGTCCTCTGATGGTATTGTATTATGACATAATTAATGAAGCTTTTAATGAAAATTAGTAACACTCGGTGTATCAGAAGTGCTTAGCAGCAAGCTGCAGCAAGCGCAGTAAGATAAGCAGGGCAAGCCTCCAGCTCACTGAGACAGTACAGAGCCAGGGAAGCTCTAATTCCATGTCTCTGTACACAATCAAAGTATCAACTATCCACGCACTATGTAAGATCTCTTTAATGAGAAACTAATTATAATCTGCTATTTTGGAGCTTAATTGTTTCAGTTTCGCTCTAAGAGGGACATATTATTCACCTAGGTAATCCTTGTTGGCGGCATGCCAGAGTAAATATCAGCGCTGCATTTTAAAGCCACAAGAATCTAAATTTTGCTGGGTGTAAAAAAGGTCAAACGTCTCATTTATTTTCTACAGTGGGATATAATTTAATATCAGCAAGGACAACAAAACCTCTTCCGAATCCTGCGCTGTGCAAAGTAAAAAAAACAACTACTATGTGGTTAGCTGAAAATGGCTTTTCCACTATCATTAGTCAATGATAATATGACTGTCACACAAGGAGAAACACACACATTTCCTATATGAATGAGGCATCGCGCTGTCTTTTTGCTGTAACTTGGGAGTAAATTTACAGCCAAGGGGTTGTGGAAGTCAAAAAGCAGTAGGATTAAGTGCTTTGTCATCCTGATCTGGTACACGTAGTCTTCCAGGGCGCTGCACTGATCTGTCTCTTCCCTTCTGAATCCCCCTTTAACCAGCTGTGTGCCAGCCTGGCTGTAAGCATGGAGACTGCGTGGGACCCAATAAGTGCAAGTGCCATCCTGGTTTCACTGGGAAAACCTGCAATCAAGGTGAGCAATCGACCGAAGCTTGCAGCCGCTTTCATAACTCTGACCGTGATGTTGTTTTGCCATTTGACGTGACTTATCTGTTCCTCGCAGTGCACTGAAATAGAAAGATAAACCACAAAGAAAGCAGGGAGAGTCGGGAAATATTGTCCCCACCCACTAAGAAACGGGCCTGCTGACGTGCGCATCTTTCCTAAAGAAAACTAAGTGAAGGAGAACCTCTGCCTTGAGTGATGTCAGCGTAATCACTGTTTATTGCAGCCAAATCTCCACAGTAGAACATCAGCGCTGTAAAGCTGCCACAGGAGCGGAAGCTGGTTTGCATCAGCTGACAATAGTGAGGTGCTTTAATCACAGGGCAGGAGGTGGACCGCGGGGGCTGATTCAGCTCAAATGGAAATGAGTGGTGAAGCTGTGTTAAATGATCCCTGGAGTGCATCCTCTCCTGTGAAGATAACATCTCAATTACTGACCTGAGATAACTTGGACCGACTGAGTGCAACCAATGCTATTTGAAGGCGTTTGTTTTTTTGCGTGTGTGTGTGTGGTGGTCGGTGGATGAGAGTGGGCGGGGGTGGGGGAGGTCTGGAGTTTTTGTGCCTTTACACACTGGGCACGTTGAAAAGCATTAAAGCTTCCCCAGTTAGCTCCGAGTTGACCTGCATCCAAGCAGCTTGAAAATACTTGTGGAATTCACGCCCTGAGACGGGAATAGGATAGTGTGTAATTAAAAACAAGGGGGAGGCAGGGGGGTGGGGGTGTTGAAATCCTTTCCGGAATGTTCCAAATGACTCATCCTGCATTTCAGGGCTATAGGTGGCTCCTGTCTGCCTGGGCCAGACGGGTCTACTTTGTCTCAATCTGCAACAAAGAGGAGGAAAGTAAAAGGATACGGTATCCAAGCGCGGCAGACTTCGCTGCCAACCGTTCAGACAGACTTATCTGACAAAAGCGATTCCGAGACCTTTCAAGATGAAACTGTACTTTCAAGCGTCTGCCGAACTCTCATTTTTCCAATAAGCTCGTGACGTTTTACTTAGCTCTGAGTGGCAGACTTGACCTTTCAGCCTGCGTAGGTGCTGATAACCCCGCATTCTCTGCCGCGCTGCCCCATGCTATGGAAACCAATTTAATTATTCAGGGACCGGAGATTAGATTTTCTCATTTAAATGCAGCGTCGGTCAAACATTGATTTGAGGTGTACTATTGATGTGCCAGGTGGCCAGTGTTTTGAAGCATTCTAATATCCTGTCCCTCTGGAGTGCAGTATTTATCTCGAGGAGACAACTGGAGGAAAGAAATAAGAGGCCCCGAGCTGCTTCTCTGACCTCGATGTTGCTAAAGGTCAAGCAGTCTCCCCGAGAGCTTTTAAATCAGATTATAATCTGTAAATTTGTTTTGAGGAAAACGGCGTCTCCTGGGGAGTTGCACGATAAGTGCAGCCGGTGGTCAAACTCGTTAAGAGGCTAAATACTCGACTTAAGTACCTATATTTGAATAACTCAATTTTATGCCCTGCTTGTGCTTCTAAAAGGAGGCGAACATTTATCTATATTTATCTGTCTGCAAATCGCTGATAACATTTTAAAGAGACAAATTTAACACTTAGAAAATTGAGCGACTTTTTCAACTTTTGTCCAGCAGTTTCCTAGTTTGTGTCCCTTAAAAAGGTCATTACCTCGCCTTCGGTGCCCATGTGACCTTATCACACCAACAAAAATTCACTGACTGCAAATGATAATAGCTACCATTTTATTTTTAAAAAAGAGATTACGACAGGAAAATGTGCACAAGTGTGGACATCAGTGGTGAATACACAAATTTATTTTAAGTGGGATGTGCGTATGAGTTTGCCACTCTGGAGGCTTGGATTGATGAACAAGAGTGTTGAACACCTTAAAAACACCGTTTGTGTGGAGCAAAAGCAAACCACAGACAGTCAGTGTTTACAGTAAACACGATCACAGCAGCTGCCGTATTTTCACATGTCCAATATTTTTATATTTTTATATACCTTGTTTGTTTGTTTTTTTGTTTTGTTTTTTTACTGCCAAATTCTTTGGCCTTAACTCTCGTCGCAGCTCCTATACAGAAAATATCCCACGATCTGTACGGGATATAATTTAAATGAATGTGATTATTTTTCACCATTAACCTGACGGGCACTCGGCTGTCAAGAAAAACAGCGGCTACTCTGAGAATCCAAACAGAATCGTTTTGAGAACGCGCCTCACGCTCGGTGCTGATGAGAATCGTTGCTGTCATTCAGCATAGTGATAGATGAGCATGCTGTCGCTGCACAAATAAACTCATTATAAGGATAATCTGTTTAACAGTTTGGCAGCAAACTCCCCCTGCTGATCCAATCATTTTAATAAGATGATTATTCCATGCAGGTGGATTTAATTAGGTGTAGTTGACCTGCTGTTAAGACACTATTAAAAGATTTTGCTGGAGGATCCACGTCTCAGACATCAGAAGGAATACAGCTGCGGAGATGCTTCCAGATGCTCCTCGTCTGTCAGCCAGATACATAATTAATACCACTTTAAGTGTGATAGCCTAATACTGCTGCTGCAGCATATATACAGTTTACTTCTAGATCTGTTTTCATAATATTAGCTATTATCTGGATCTCTCACTGCTTTATCTTGGCAAAGCCGCAGAAAAGAGCACGAACACTTTGACTAATCCCCATGCGAATTTAATTCAGTGTAGGTGTAGACAGATACTTCAGGGCTGTAGGTTTAGAAACCGATCCCTCTCTGTCACTGTTTGTCTTTCTGGCTGTCTGCTATTAGCAGCCAAACAGCTGCAAGTATTTAAAGTATTACATGCATGTCATCATACTGTGTATTTACACTCAGTTGTCTGGCTATTACTCCAGATTCCTTTTATCTGTGTTCTCTTTAAGGTCACCAAAGAGGCAAGAAGTAATGTTTGACCTGAGTTAACTCCTGTGAGTTTGAAGTATATGGGATTAGAAATCATCCCCTGCTAAGATTTCCTTCTGATATTCATTGTAATGATAAAGATATTTTTCCATTAAGAAGGATGCAACACAGGTTGAACACATATGATTGAAGACATGATATCACATCACACAATAAAGCAGCCAGATGGTGGCTTGCAGAACTGTCCTATTACAATTAACAGCGCATGGAGAATGGAAGAAAGTTATCACACAGAGACAGCAGAGAATGAGCCTTGAAATCACAGTGGCTGCTAAAGGATCGCTCACTGATTGACCTCCAGAGTCTTTATGGATATTTTCATTTACTTAATACCTTTTGCAGAAATACTTTTTTTCTGGTACTTTTCAGGTAAATCCACTGATTCTCCCACTAAGTTTAACTTTTTCCACTCACCATCAACTTTAGGTACACCTGTTCAACTGCTAGCTAATGCAAATATCTCATCAGCTAATCACGTGGCAGCGGCTCAGTTAATTTAGGTAGGAAAGGCAGACATGGCCACGATAACTCATTGGCGTAACTTTGTGCTGAACATTGGGGGGTCAAGATCTCTGTCTAAATAAATAAATAAATCTGGGTAAATTCCCAGATGATTAAACATGCAACTATTTTGCTGGTAATACTTGAAACGAGCAAAGAAAATCAACAGCCTATTTATTTCAGATAATTAATAATTTTATTGGGGGGGTCATATTGGGGCGTCCGTGGCTCAGGGGGTTGGGAAGCGTATCTGTAACCTGGAAGGTTGCCGGTTCGATCCCTGGGCTCTCTGTCCTGGTCGTTGTGTCCTTGGGCAAGACACTTTACCCTACTGCCTACTGGTGTTGGTCAGAGGGGCCGATGGCGCGATATGTCAGTCCTGCCCCAGGGCAGCTGTGGCTACAACCGTAGCTTGCTTCCACCAGTGTGTGAGTGCGAGAGTGAATGAATAGTGGCATTGTAAAGCGCTTTGGGTGCCTTGAAAAGTGCTATATAAATCCAATCCATTATTATTATTATTATTGGTTGAGTCTGATTATTTGGGGGGGGGGTCTCCCCCTGGAAGTTACGCCCCTGCGATAACTGCTGAAGTTCAAAGCGAGGATCAGAATGGGAAAGAAAGACAGAAGAGAAGAGCATCTTTGAACATAAACACACTGAACCCTGTAGCAAATGAGTTTCAGCAGCAGAAGGCTACACCGTGTGCAGGCTCACCAAATTTGGACATGAGAAGACTGAAAAAACATTGCTTGGTCTCAGAAGTCTTGATTTCTGCTGAGACATTTAGATAATTGGGTCAGAATGTGCCGTAAAGAAGATGAAAGCATGGGTATCAATGGTTCAGGCTGTGGGTGTAATGGTCTGAGGGATATTTTCAGACCATTACACCCACAACACTACCTACCTGAGTATTGTTCCTGACTACGTCCATCCCTTTATGACCGCAGTGTACCCATCTGCTGATACCTATTTCCCAGCATCACTAGATGGGTACACCATAATGATTTGTCACAAACCTCAAAGCATCTCAAATTGGTTTCTTGAACATGACAATGAGTTCCCTGTACTCGAATGACCTCCACTGTCACCAACTCTCAATTCTGTACAGTGCTTTTGTTATGTGAACAGGAGATTCACATCGTGAATGCGCAGACGACAAATATGCAGCAACTGTGTGATGCTATCATGTTAACCTGATGTTTCCAGCACTTTTTTGAATCTCAGAAAGCAACAGGTCATCCAACTCAGTACTAGGAAGTTGTACCTAAAAATGTGGCCAGTGGGTGCAGAACAGGCATCTACACCCTGAGGTGGCAGCTCAGTAGCTAAATTGTTCGTGGGTTTATTCTTCTTGTTTTTCCCCATTTTATGACTGGAGCTGCCCACTATGTTCCTGTCCAGCACATAGTTACAGCCTTATTAGAGATGTATTCTCCATAAACTTATGTAATGATTACTATCAGTAATAATATATCTCTACATCTCTAGTTCCAATAAAAACAGCTGCATGCCATTTTGTCTATAAATGAAGACAAACTGAAAACTGATTGTTTTCGTAGTGAAGCTTTGTTTCTTCTTCCAGTGCCCGTTCATCGTGTCTATTTACAGAAAAGTTCAGCTACAAATGCTTCCGTCTTAAGCAGAGTTGGCAGTGCGGCTGCTTGCGTAACCTCTCAGTTTAGATTTTTGTATTCCTCGGTCGAGAAATGCTCGGGTGATATGGAGCATGCAGAAACAGTCGGAGCTAGTTGTATCATCTCCCTGTCACTTAACAATAGGTGTTGTTAGCCCAGTGCCGGAGGAAAGGTTGCTTGAATGATAGATGGTTAGGCAGGAAGGGGAGGGGCTGAAATTCCTGAGGCTGAAGCATTTGCAGTCAAGCAGTGATTTGTCTCTTTAAATGTAACTCCTGCCTACTTTTGAAACTCCGGGCAGAAATTGAGAAGGGATCCTCTGAATCTGTGCGATACTGTAATTCTCTCAGATCCTATTTCACCCTTGTGACAAAAAGGGAATGCAGAAGAGACGAGCGGGCAGGAGGACAGGAGATGCAAAACCACTTTTTGCTGTTTCTCCCATGTGCCCTTTTTTTTTTTCCTGATACTCAGCTCATGTCCAATTCCCACAAGTGTAATCCTCTTTGCTGCATAATGTTCCTCTTTACTTTCCAGGAATGTAGCGTGGTCAGAGGTGTCCTAATCCATTGGTTGGTTCCTTTTTAAAAAATTCTCTCTCTCTCTCCCTCTCCCTCTATTCTCCTCACTCACTTTACTACTTCATGTCAATCAAACCCTCCACTCCCTTTCCTCCCACTCCCCTCCTCCTCTCTAACCCATTTTCTTTTGTCTAAAGAAGAGGCGCTGGACTATTTAACCCCACCAGTGTGGGCCAGTCACCTTCCTATCTTTCTTCCCGTGGACCATCAGCCGGCGAGAGTTGTGATGGAGGGTGAGATTCGATCGACCTCCCCTCGGCAGTTTCTCTTCTTCCCCCTTGGCAACATGCATGGTGCGACCTAAGGAGGACTGAATGTCACTCCCAGTTATTTTCTTCCTGCTTTCGTTCTGTCCCTGGCAGAGGAGGCACCACCCAAGAGCAGCTTTTCAGCAGAAGAAAAACAGCATGAGTGCCAAGCATGTTGCAGTTTTTACCACTCTCCCCTCCCTTTCTTTATCCCTTCTACCCTGAATACAGTTTCTCTGTGCAGAAGAGCCATCATGAGTTTCTCTTCCCTGCTTCTTCTTCTTCTTCTTTCTCATTTGCACCATGACTGCCTGGAACAAATAGCTCTTCCTTGCTTTTCAAACTATCATCGACATGGACACAGCACTCGTGGCTTCTCCATCGCTGCTAGAACAAGGCCTTGAATTCCAACCAGTGTTATCTCCTTTAAAGACGAGCATATGCCCAAGAAAAAGGCCCCTGCTAATCTCCCTGTCAGTGATAGAGGTGTGTCGGGAATGTAGCACACCTCAGTGGAGCTGACCCAATAAATCACTCCACTTTGCATCACTTCAAATGTGTCTTAGCAGTTCATTTACCATACAGTGAACACCCCAGAGGGGCTCTCCACCTCTGCTATCTCACAGGTTTCTGCAGTCCTGGGGCCATGTCGAAGTATGAATTGGTGGTCATATCTGTGCGTTATCTCTCTGTTTCTCTCTCTGTCTGTCCTCTTGGTCTTGCCTGTAGATGAGAGCCTGGCTGTATCTTGCGCGTTGCTTGTGCTGATGCTCACAGAGTTTCTACTGTCTGAGAATGTGAGAATTTCAATAATCCCTCATTTACATTTTTAAGCTGTTTTTCAGTGCAACGGACAAGTGGAGACCTTTTTCCTCTTTCACGCTGACAATGGACAGTGTTGCTATGGTTTTCTGTTATCGCAGTAATGAGTGTGCAAAAGCTGTGTGCTATGAAAAAAAGAAACAGGATTGACAGTGTTAATTATAAAAATTGGACAACAGTGATGTGCGTGCATGCACGTGTGTGTGCAGGTGTGAGTGTTTTGGACAATATCTTGTGGGTGAAGTAAGCGGAGCTAAGCCTCCTGTCTGACAAAGGACAGGACAAATCATTTTGACGTGGTTCCCTCCATAGAAAAAACTAAGAATAATTTATATTGCGGCGGAAAGACCGTCAGTTTGTACGAGTGTTTGAAAAGTGAGGAGAAAAAAAGCAGTGAGCTTTATGCTCATGTGGTGAACAAAAATAGCAGAACAAATTCGGTTTGCAGTGGGCAGCAAGACCTGCTGTGTGCGCTGTGTGTAATATTAAGAGTCATCACACTGCACCTGTGTCACTGCTTCTTTGTAGAACCTTTGTTATGCACGCAAATGAAAACTGGGAGTCTGCAATGTTATCTCAAGGAGACAATCAGTTTATATTTGCAAAGACATTTCATTCATATCAGAAATCCTGAAATATTTAGATCAAATTTGGGCTTGGCAAATTTGTGATTATTCACTGATTTGACCCCCGAAATGATCATGTAAGCTTACATCCATGCTCTGCTGCATTCCTGCTAATGTTTAAAATAAAATCAGCCTTTCGTTATTTACCTAAATTCAGTGCATATCTTAGAGAAAAAAATATTCATATATATTCATATAATTTTTTTTTTCTTTTTTAACAAAGCTAACACAAAATGTAGTCCACAGGGCGATGCTTTCACCTTTGCCTTGTGCTGCATTCATGTTAATTAAAACATCTCTGCATACAAATGAGGTGTTTGTATCCAAACGCCTTATTCATCTGACCCGAGTGCGTTTCCTAGAAGGAAAGAATATAAACCAACACATCTATTCTTCATCAGGGTCGACTCTTAGAGCAATTACGCACTTGTTCGTCTTATGCTGCTCCTAGAATAAACTTGTTGTATTATTTTGCAATAAAACCAAGTGCCCCAGCCCTTTTTGTTGGTCCTGAGCTTGTATCTGCCCCACTGAAAAGCACTTGTCAGTTAAGCCTTTGGAGCCTTGGAGCACATGACAGATGTGAATAAAACACATATAGTAAAACTCTATTTCTATAGTGCAGGTTTTGCCGCTTTCATACCGTTGACCAGTTTCCTTAAGCCTTAATGGGTAGTGGACACATATTTTTGGCTAAATGGAATTTGACTGCGTTTGTTGGTGACTTCAGTTTCTCTTTTTGAGCCTGATGGATGACCAGATGCGCTGCACAGGCCTGCTTTTTTATGGACTTCTGAGTCTGTGCTGGATGATTTCCATTAGGTACGACCGCACTGTTTGTCTTTACATTCATTGTAGAGCAGATATAGATGCTTTTTGAATAAGTTTGTTGTGTTGAGTTGGAGCACAGACCCAATAATACAGGACAAAATCACTAAAATGTATTTCCAAACAACAGCTAATGACCTGCTTTTAATGTGATCCTGTACATTGCAGGGAACAGGATTTTATTGCCAGACCACATATTTACATTATCAATCAGTGATGCTGATTTAATTGTGGGAAACCAGACTCGTGATCGAGATTAAAACTGGATTAATCGTGCAGCCCTGCTTAAGTCTAATAACATTTAGCTTGTCTTACATGTAGAAGAATGTTTTTATAACAGTAAGTAGTCTGCTCCTTGTTATCTCTACTCATTCAGACAGTGAAAGTAATGTTTTAAATGATTTATATATCACCCCAGCATGACAGCTGCATTCACAAACTGACCCCTATATATCTAAAAGAATTTATGCTCATGGAACACGACTTGAAGTCTGGCAGCACTTCATAAGGTTAAGCAGGCTGTCCAAATTTCTGATACATTTACTGATCACTTAGCCAGTTTGGCTTTAGTAGACCAGAAGCTTTCATTAATAGAAGACAGGAGTCTGTAGATATACAAACTGGGCATCTGCTCAATCATTCATCCAAATTAAACTGTGGCATCTTTTAAATGCAGGAGGTATGTGGCTCTCAAAGAATGTGCCCTACATATGTCCATAGAGCTAAACACGGCGCCATTTAAAGTGCAGTAAGCCAAGATGAACGCTCATGTGCCACACGGTGAGATGAAATCTATTTTATGATGCTTCTACTGTGTCACAGACACAGAGAGTGGTATTCATAGTTATTTATATTGCTTGGAGTGTGTGTCATCGTTCAGGTGTGATGGATTTTTGGTACCGTTTCAAGTTGGATTTTTCCTTTTATGGTTCTGACGCTCCAAACTTGTCACATTTAAACGAGGTGCAGGTAATATATGAAGAAACATTTAGCTCTGTTTCCATCAAAATCCATAAGTATTTCAGCGCTCTGCACATGCGAAATTAAGAAGAAGCAACCTGTTTGAAAAGCTTATCTAAAGATAGTCTGCCTTCAGGCAATAACCAGTGGTTTTAATATTACATTTCACTAAATGCAATCCCTTTTTCACGTCACACAAACTGTTTATCTGTATACAACCAAAGCCTGTTTGGTCAATAAAACTTAGACTTCAAACAGAATGTAGTCTTCCTTATAAGCACTGAAGTTCTCCAAGTTATTAAAAGGATGTAAGCAAGAGCAGGGACTGTGAAAAGGCTTATCTGGTTACTCTAACCAGACAAGCTGTTCAGTGATGCTCTGAAAGAGTGACACAGTTTCCTTTATGAGACAACTCTTTCCTAAAACTTACTTTAGGTGAAAAACACGATAAAGCAAACTCTTTGCACATCTGAGCTGCATGACTGCAGGCTAGTGTAATCCCTCTTTCTAAAAGTGGGAGTGTAGAAAGAATTTCTTGCATAAATTATTGAGCGCACACAGCAAATAACAATTACAGCATCAAAGTCTGAAACCACCAAGAAAGCAACAAGAGGTTTTTCTTGCAGTGAACATTTAACGCAGCATAAAAAGCACTTGTGTTGCTAATAACATTAACAGCCAGGTTAACACAGAAATAATGTGGCCTTTTCATCCAATAAGTTACTGCAAATATTATGTTTGAGTTCACTGATAAACTGTTGGTGGGAGTTAATCTACAGTCTGCTCCCACTAGCTGTAAACTGAGGAGCCAAACATCAAACCGCTAAAAAATAAAAAAAGATAAAAACATGATGTAATTATGACATTTCTGTTTGTGTTTCACCTAAAGACAGTTCAGTAATTTCATCTGCCATAATTTTTATCCTCTTTAATGGAATGAAAGCTTGAGTGCATTACATAATTGTTATGATTGTCACTTTGTATCAGATAATAGTTATTCTTTGTTCAGTGGACTAAATAAAAACAGACCTTCCTTATTTAAGACAAATGTTAAAAGCCTTTGCTTGTGTTTCATTTGAAAACTTTTACTAATAGACTGTGGATTTACTTGCATAGCCTATAAATTTTACCAATGTAGTGCCTCAAAATGATGATTATTTGACCATCATTGTTGTGCTGGCAATGCACTTTGCAAAATTTCTGACCAAAACGTAGCACCAAGTTTTTAAAATAATGAAGGTGGTAACCACTAAATAGCGCTGCCCCAAGAAGCATAAAGTGCTAGCTAGCTAGCCAGTTATTGGCATCACCATCCTCCTACTACTGGCTGAAAATCCATCCTTCCTGCTGTGTATTCCACCACAAAAAGTGGCAAACATACAGTACTGTTCAGTCAGCTTCTGACTGTAATGAGCACACCATTCGAGAACGTCTGGTGGAATGCATGTGCCCAAACTTTTAAAAGTCACTCTTCCTATGCATTCAAAGTGACAAGTGTTAGTGCAGAAATGTACAATTTGAGACACAACACTTGATTTGATGTTAAATATATACAGTTGTGGAAAAAAAAAGTTTTCATGCAGCCCTATGTAGTCCTGTTAAAGAAGTAAGTGCCCCCCTTACTGCTTCCACAGGAGTTAAGAGAACAAGAAGCAGCCTGGTCTTTGCCGCAAATGTACTAATTATCTGATGATTGGAAAGCAGGATCACTTTGATAAAAGCAGAAGTTTTGGCAATTTGTTGATCTGGAGCATTCAGGTATGCTCCAGATCAACTTCAGACCGCGCAAAGCTCATAAAACGCTCCAAGAGCCACAACTCTACGACTCTACTGAGACCTGTTAAATGCTAACAGTTCATAATAGTATGATCTAAAAGGCTGAACAAGTATGGCTTTTTCAAGACATCTTGAACAACGTCCTTGTGGAGTGGAGATGTTTGACTGTAATGCACACCAAACATATTGGCAGAAGAACCTCATACTAACTGTCGACCACAATGGTCATGATTTGGACTCGCTTTTACAGCCAAAGGACCTGAGCACCTTTGTCCACCATGAACTCATCTGTATAACAAAGTACTCTTGACTCAAATATGAGGTCATCTTTCTGACAGCTAAAGCTTTTCTCAAATTGGGTTATGCAAAAGGACAGTTTTCCCAAGCATAGCAGCAAATCTGCAACAGAATGACCGAAGAAGAAAAGCATCAAGGTGTTGCAATGACCCAGTCAAAGCCCAGACGAATGAGCCTGTCAAACCTCAATGAAGTGAAGCACCAAGAGTGGGTCATTCCTCCACTGTGACAAGAGGGTCTGATAAAGCCATAAAGAAAACAATTACTTTAAGTTATTGCAGCTAAAGGTGATTCTACAAGCTACTGAACCATGAGGTGTACTTAGTTTTCACTGGACTGCAGAGAGTTTGGGGAAAACTTTCTTTTCCAGCTCACTGTAGGTGTTACTATATTAATCATATCCAACTAAGTTGTTCTGAAGTTGCAGTGTGTGCAATGACCTGAAACAGACTAATGAAAACAAATTGTCACCTTTAATTTTTTATGCGATGAGATGTCAAAATATGGCTTTTAAAGGTAATGTCGTGGCTCTCTCTTTGTTTTCCATCCATTTTAATGAATATAAAGACCTAAATATATTCACTTACCTGAGCCACTGTAAACTTTGCACACTTTGTCTTATCATAACAGGAGGTACACAGGTGTAACCAGCGTTTTAATGGTTTTGGCAATGCTCTGTTACATTTTGGAGTGTCAGTAAGTCACCCCAGTGAGGCGGCATGCACCAGAGCCCTGGGATTTAAAATACATGGAAGAAAGGAAGACATCATTAATGTCATTAGTTACAGCTCTGTTTGACTCGTCAAAATGTCTGCTCCGAGAAAAGCATAATGACTTGAATTTGCATAAGGATTTGACAGGTGTTGAGCTGAGAGCATATTCTTTTCTCCCAGGGGTGCTCCTTACTCCGAGCCCAGACAGCATCGTTTTCTAATAAGATTTTCATGGGCTACTGTGGGTGAGATTTCTCTACTTTCACGTCCACATAAAAACACCAGAATTAAACGTATCCATCAAAGAAAACCAGATGGAGAACTGGCAAACCTCACAAAGTGGTGGAAAGTCATAGGGTTTAATCATATCCTTCATCGCATGCAGGTGATGCAAAGGTTTAATGCTGTTACTGGCTTAACCATCAAAAGGGCGATTTCTGGGCCTGTCAGAACACAGAAACGCTTCACTTCCTTGAAGATACCCCCACCCCATTTAAAAAACAACCACGTTAACACGCAGTCACCTCAGACGGAGCCTGCATACCTGCACGTAAATGGACAAGCGAGGTCTGACATGACTCGCCTCTTCCACCTTTGCCCCGTGACTAATTTCACCTCTTTATAGGACCTCAGTCTCTCTGTACCCCGGGTGATTTAAGTTGTCTTTCTCTCTGTCTGCAGACCTGAATGAGTGCGGGCTAAAGCCTAGGCCCTGCAAACACAGGTGCATGAACACGTATGGGAGCTACAAGTGTTACTGCCTGAATGGCTACATGCTGATGCCTGACGGGACCTGTGGAAGTAAGCCTGTTTCTCTTGCACACACACACTTTGATTGTTAACACTCTTTGTGTTACAGCCTGAGAGGTGGAAGTTTCCTTTCCCTGTCTGTGTTCTCCTCATGGAGGATTCCTCTTTTCACTGAATGTATCCATTTGTTTCTACAGGACACGGTGTTGATATCATTAAGAAATGTATTTCCCACTCGTACCCCTGACAGCAGCCTCACAATCCTTTGATAGACTGTTTTGATTAAAACACCGTGTTGATCTGCTTCATTATAGTAGCTCTGCAGACTAAAGAACCCCTGTGAAGAACCCTTTGAGGGCTGAAATGAAAAATATGAAAGAAACACAATCTACAGACCCTTGAGTGAATGTGCACATTTTCTTTTAGGGTTTTTTTTATTGTTTGCCCCGAGGTAGTCCACAGAATGTGAGCTGATGCCTGAACATGTCTCCCTGTAAATTCTGTTTCCCACCTGATAACTATTTTCCCTGCACGTTTCCACTTGAGGACTGTATGACTCCCGATACCTCTTTTTAATTAGTTCTTTTGTACGAGGGGAAAATTCACTCCCCACCTTTTAAAGTCTAAATCGCGTAATACTTGAGGCAATCTGAAATTATCCTAGGTGTTGTTGTCTAATGATAGCATGATGCCGTTAAACACCTTGCTGCTCCTCCTTTCTCCCCTTTGATCAATAGATCACTGTAGCATTTATTCAGCCCGGCCTGCCTCAGTCATCAGACTCTACTCCAGGGTGCCGGCAGCAGCTGAAGTAGCAGTGGCAGCAAAAGCCTCACTTTTAATTTCCTTTTTAGAGTCCACTGTTATCAAGACAGGCCGAAGAAAATCTGTTTCATTACGTTATTATTTTTGGAAGTTCTTGATCTGCCCGGCACGTTTCAACAACACTCACGCCTCACGCTGTTGCTTTGATATCGAGCGGGGGAGATGGATTATCAATCTTTGGGTGTAACAAAGGATAAAAGTGGGCAGGGGGAAGATTGCTGGAGCTAAGGTGTGAGCACATGGCAACTGCACAGCAGAGAAGTCTAATAATGGCAGAGTGAGTGCTGTGCTGCTGGCAGCACCCCAGGGTCAAGCTGGCTAATATCAGAAAAGGCAGGCGAGTGGCCTGGCTGTTATAAATTGGCTGGAGGAAAAAGAAGCGTGCGCGCGCGTGTGTGTGTGTGTGTGTGTGTTGGTGTGAGAGAAAAAAAGTGTAGGTGAGAATGGCATAAACTCTTCTCCCTTTGTACTCCCCAGTGGCACCAGTGTGTGTTAATGTGTCCCGTGTTTCTCTTTTACCCATCAGACGCTCGCACTTGTGGTATGGCCAACTGCCAGTATGGCTGCGAGGTGCTGAAAGGAGAGGTCCGATGTCAGTGTCCGTCGCCGGGGCTACAGCTGGCTCCGGATGGGAGAACCTGTGTGGGTACGTCCCGGTCTTAATATATCTCCACATGCCTGAAAGCTGAGCTACTCTTATCTGTGAGCGACTTGCAGCATGTAAATCCTCATAAATATAACTTTTTTTTGTTTGTGTGTGAGTATGTGTTTGTGTGTTTTTCTCAGCCTTTAAATTTGCTAATCAAAGGCAACTATTTTGGCAAAGGAAGAAAAGAAACTGGCAGAACAAATGCAGTTTAGCCACTCGAACGCAAATCCTCAAAGCAAACAACTCATCAAAGTTGAATTCATCCAAATTGCTTCACAGCGCATAACTTTGATTTCATCGTCAGTCCTTCCTGTTGCTTTTACAGCAGGAATGCGATCGAGGGAATCCCACATATCTGCCTTTACTGCCAATTTTATGTGACACTGCTCCTCAGAGGGGTACCTTAACAGATGAGGTGGGCAGTTGAGGCAGTTAACCTGTGTCAGGTTTAAACACAGGGTATTCACTAGAGGCTGTTCCCCTTTATGCTGCCTTACAGGGCCACTTAACTGCTGGGCGGCTAAAGGGGTGGTTTTCTAAAATAGCACAGACATGAATCATGAAGAATTATGAAGGGGACAGAACCCTTTGCCTACCACAAGTGTTACGACAGTAAACTCTGGACGTGGAGAGTTTTATGGAAGCTCTATAATCATCCTCATGGACGTGATTCCATCTAGGAACCAGAGACTGAAGTGAAGCATCTGGCAGCTAATGAGGTTAATTAGTAGCATGACTGGATATAAAAAAAGAAGATGAGTCTGTCAGATGTAAAAATGGAGAAGGGTGTGAAAGTCTGAATTTGTAAGTGGTTCAATGAGTTATGAACCACTTTCTTAATGTAAAATTACAAAATCTACTGATGTAAGAGAAAAAGGTCAAAAATGAACGAAAGGTGCGTGAGCTTCAGGCCCTCAGGCACCACTGCATTAAAAACAGACACTTTTATGCATGGACTCAGGAACAATTCTGAAAAGCATTGTCAGTAAACACAGTTTATGCCCCAAAATGCAAGTGAAAACTGTAGCATGAAATAAACAACCCTCTGGGCCTGAGCTCATTCAGTGTGGACTGAGGTAAAGAGTAAAAAGTACCCTGTGGTCTGTCGATTCAAAATTTGAGTTTGGAAATGATGTGTCCTCCAGGCTAAGAAGGAAAGCAGTTATGACGGTATTATGGGGTGTTGGCATTAACGCATATGTCATAAATAACTGAAAAGGCACCATTAATACAGGACACTGTGTACAAGTTTTGAAACAATATTATGCATTTGAAGACATTTTTCAGCATGAGGAAAGTGATAAAAATAAATAAATTTCTTATTTCACCAAGAAAATCCTAAGATACATTTTGCCAGCAGAAACCCACTGAAACCATTTGGCACATTACTGTATGAAACAAAAAAAAAAAACCCTAAACAAACAAAGGAGGCCTAAATATCAACATCATGAGAAACATCTCACACTAAAAACTACAGTTATCGGTTTTTAATGAGGAAGAGATGATGAAACGCTGTCGGTCAAATCTGTGTTTTTTAAGCACTTAACATTCAAAATGAGCGCATATTCTTAAAAAGTCCATTTGATATGATGTACTTGTACTATATTCAATAAAATATAGCACTGGGATGACTAGAAAATCTTGCATTCCCTTTGTACTACTTCACACAGTGTTGCAACTTTTGTGGAAATGGGATCGTAGCGCACTGCTGCTCATATCTGTAGCTTTGCTCTCATACATGTTTCAAAGTGCACGAACGCTGCAATCGGCGCGCCGTAGTGTGTCGGATGTTTTAGTTGAACTAATTCTCTGTAAACTAAACAGGAATGAGTACAAGTTTGTATGAATCAGTCATTATAAACCATATATATTCATCCCATCGGCCATTCCGGGTTTTTTTAATCATTGGAAGCGACTGAAATGCATGAATTGGTACAAAATGTAAACATAATAGCTCCAGCAGGACTACTATAGCTGTTTTAGAAACTCGACACGCTTCAGTGTTTGTTTACTAAAAGGGCCGGGAATCCTTGAAGAAGGATGTCTCACAATTCACTGGATGAAGGTATCGACTTGTTTTTGCTCAGTGACAGAATTTGACTGAAACACCTTTGATCTGATTAAAGTCGGCTTCTCACAAAAGCTGTCACTTTCAGCACATTTTAAAACATAAACATTGCTGATATAGAATCTGTGAATGTGAAAATGGGGTAAACATGATTTGCTTTTTACTCTGTATAAAGGTGCAGTTACTTTACTTTGTGGTTTCAAATATAATAATCCACGTCTGCCCTTGCTGTGACGGCAGTGATGTATCCACAACTGTTGGCCATTAAGCAGCTCCACTCAAGCAATTTGGGATTAAGATCCTCGCTGATGAGACCCTCAGCAGTAGTTGTTAATGGGATGGGAAGAGCTCGGCCCACTCACCGCTCTCGCTTGTTTTCCCAGCTGGTCCAGGTGACTTTAGTGTTTTTAAGGTTATTTTAAACAACAGTTTCTGAGCACCTCAGCTGCATTATGCTGCAAATAAATTAAAGATTTTAAGGCGAAGCTTTGAGGCTCCCAGCGTCTAAATATTAATGATCACATGCCTGTGAAGGTGATCAACAGAGACACTTGGAAAAAGTCTTTAAATAATGAAACAAGCTAGTGTGTGTTGTTTTCCGCTCGCTGAGCAGAATGTAAAAGGAGCTTTGTTCATAAATGAATACTAAGCAGGGATGAAGAACATGTGTTCCGGCATGAATAGTAATGTTTAGTTTAGATTCAATTATGCTTTCTAATCTCAAATTTTTTTTAATCACGTTGTTTTATTTTGAGTGCACTTCTTATATAATGCATTATAGACATTTATCTGAGCATTTTCCTCAATTTCTCAATCTTCTTTCTTTTGCAGATGTGGATGAGTGTGCAGCAGGGATAGCAGTGTGTCCCAGGTTCAGGAAATGTATCAACACCTTTGGTAGCTACATCTGCAAATGCCATGAAGGCTTCGACCTGCAATACATCAACGGAAAATACCAGTGCATAGGTACTGTGGCAGCGCCTCTGTTGTGAGGCTTCGACTGGCAATACTCACACAAAGGTCAAAGGTGCGCTGAGGTGGCTTGAATTTAAGCCGAGGTACTTTTAGTGATGCACGTTTTGTTTTTGAACTGCTTATGAAAGAGCCCGATGAAAAGAAAAGAAACACGCATGCAGAGATGAGTAGCAGAAATCCATGTTTGATACTACAATGGGACAAACTTCTGCTTTGCTTTAGTATTTTAATTTAATGTTTTGATGCGGTTTTCAACCAATCTCTCATTTAACACGCCCGTTGTGATTTTCTATTTGTAGGTTAATTGGCTGTAAAACAATTAGTTTAAAAAACATGATTCCGTGTAACAACTACATCAGTAGATACTTTGCAAAGGGAAAACAATGCAGTAACAAAAAACAGGAAAAATTGCATTTTAAAATGTAACTTGTACAAGCAATTAACCATATCTCACATGGTTATGGAGGAGTCTTGCCTTTGCAACTCTGGATCGTATTCCCGTTGCATCTTTCAGTTTTAGCTGTCAGACAGATGGCCTCACATTTAACTTTAGAATATTTTGATACACAGAGAAGTTCATGGCCGACTCAATGACTGCAAGGTGCATGGATGCAGTAAGTCCATACTTTCTTTTTCACATGACTGTATTTTTCAACTAAAAGAAAAACAGAGATTAAAAAAAACTTAGTAATATGGCAATTTAATAAACTTTTAACTTTCAAAAGGTGGATTTTTAATTGTTAGTATCATGCTTATGAAATCTAACCACCAAAAATGTGAAAAACAAATACAGATTAGCTTCTATCGCAATTCCTGTCCTATTTTATCTGCTTTTGAATAAAATTATCAAGTTGATTAGATTAAAGAACGGCCAAGAGCAACTTGGCAGGTGCTCTTTAAATGTCTAAAAGACACATCTCTGTATCTTGGGGAGGACTTTTACAACAACCTTCGTGATGATTTTTCCTCCGGTATTCATAAAAGGTCGACTATTATCCACTTGAACTCTTTCACTAACGGTACGACATAAATTTTGAAGCTTCCTTTAAGTGGATGTGAAGCAATTAGCGTTTGATATTCTGCTTTTACGTTTTAAGCTTTCTGCACTTGCACCCAGGAGCTGAATGTTGTTATGCTTCCATTATCTTTCAGATGTGGATGAGTGCTCTTTAGGTCAAAGCCACTGCAGCAGCTTTGCCACCTGCTACAACACGCCGGGCTCATACAAGTGCAAATGCAAAGACGGCTACAGGGGGATGGGCCACGACTGTAAACGTAAGTCCTGAGAGAAAACCCCGGGACTAATATTCAGTTTAGCAACGAGGAACAGGGCTTCAGGTTTTTTTTGCTTTTTTCTTTGCCTGTGTCTTTAAAAATGTGCTGGGGGGGGGGGGGGGGGGAGCAGGGAGAGAGGAAGAAATAGGCTTGCAAGCACAAAGCTTGGACTGAAATTCCTTTCTTTGTAATAGCTGTCAGTCATTACTTGACTCACCCTGCCCCTTTATTGCATGTGCCCAGATTGACTTGGTTTTTTGACATGCGGCTCGGGTAATAAGGACACAAAGAGGAGTCGTCATCATCTGTGATTTGTTGTGATCTGTTAGTTGGTCTCATTCTGCTTACTGACACAGAGTTCATCACAGTGTGTCTGCACTTTTTACAGCAGCTCAGTGGACAAAGAGTCATTTATTCTCCACAGTTATTTAACCAATGGACAGGCGCAACTCATGTGGCATTCCAGAGAGCAAAGTTGGAACCTGCTGCATATACTTCACCCCACCGTCCTGCCCAAAGGGTGTGAGCCGCAAGTGCTCAGGGAGTCACGTTGCAATATCCTATTCATGTATCACATATCAAAGTCGCCTGCAACCTGAAAAGGCAATAACAGAGTTCAAACCTTTTGCCTTTGTCCACTCTCATTCTTCACTCATGAAATCCTTAGGAAACTGCCACTATCACCCCCCCCCCAAAAAAGAAAAAAAAAAAAAGCCAACCCCCCAATCTGTGTCTCTGCTCCTGGACAATGTGTGCAGCCACAAAGGAAAAGGCGGTGTAGCTTTGATGACATGAGCGAGGGTGATCTTCGGGGCACAGCAGCCTGACTTAGTGCAGAAATCATTCCATACACTCCAAGCAGCTCTAGACTTATGCTGCGAAGCCTCTGGCTATGAGTATACAAAGAATTACTAATCAAGATGACCGCACGGACAGATAAAAAAGACATGACAAGAAAGCAAGATTGATTTTCAAAGAGCAGGAGTTCACTGAACGTGGGCTGTCTTAATGGTTCAGCTTGTGAAGTCCTCTAACTGTGAGCAAATGAGCTTCGTTAGCAGCTGTGAGCTTTTGCTTTCAGTGTGATTGGAGACACCCAATTTGTTTTAGAGTGCTAACATTTAGGTAATGGTTATCAGAAGTCTCAGTAGATGAAGTACAGCCCTCTTCTTCAAAAAAGTGAGGCTAATAATTGCAGTTAGTCTGCAAATGTATGCCTCATTAACTCTTAAGTGCTCATATTTCAGTGCTCCATCTGCATTTTCTTATTATTTCAGCCATCCCTAAAGTGGTTATTGACCCCCCGAGACCAGGCAAAGTGCCTCCAAATCATCACAACCACATCCCAGACTTGGATCAGCAGAGGACCACCACCACTCGCCCACCAGTCACTCCAAAGATCATCTTCCCTAAATTGCCGCCAACCACCACAACTACAACCAAGGCACCCCACCCGAGGGTGACCCCATCGCAACACAAGCCGTTGGTCCCCACCCCAAAGCCCTTCATACCCACCCGAAAGCCCTTCATACCCACCCGAAAGCCCTTCATACCCACCCGAAAGCCACCGGTACCCACTCGCAAACCCTACATCCCAAGGCCAGCAGTTCCCACCAGACCACCCTTGCCACTGCCACCGGTCACACCAGTGGACAATACCATCCAGAAGGAGGTCACCAAGCAGAGAGGGGATGTTCACAGTAAGAGGCTTCTTGCTTTACTACGGTGTTGTTTTGTTTCAACAGGTGATTTAAAGCCATTGTGACAGCTTCCTCCCCTTTTCAGATACATACTTACAACTCAAAGTTTTTGAGTTATAAGTATAGATATTGTTTTTTCTTAAGTGAATACACATGAAATATTAAAAAGCACAACAGTTTGATGTGCTTCCTCCAGATGTTTACCGGAGGAAGCCGTAAGCACAAAATTTACATTTTTATCTCGTACAGTTGTTAGCAGGCAGCTGTTTGTTTACACATCTGGCACACAAAGAGCAACATCAGTATTAACTTTAAGTGTGTTTTTCTTTTTATCTGGCAAACAAGTTCAGTCCTCCCAAAATGAAGAAGACATCTGCTTATTAAAATGACCCCTTTTACACTTCACTATCCAAACATAGTTATAAAACGATTGATGTTGTGTTGTGTGAGGGACACTTTCATCAGGAAATCAAGTGACATAAGACATATTTAGATCCAACTGTAGAGTCTTATAAGGTGTTTCTTTGTCTGTTCCACATGCGTCCACTAATCTGTTTTGATGTAGATAAGAAAAAAAATCTGGCTCTTGAGCTGCTAAATGCTCTGCAATGTTCAGCAGTGAGCTGCTATTTTGAGTGATTGCTGCTTGTTGCAGGGCAGGTAGTGTACAATGAGTGTTTACAGCTTTTTCACTGAGAACAGCTGCTGTGTCTGGAAAACAAGGCTGACTAGAGGCAGTAAAACTGAACCAGAACAGTAAAGCTGTGGGCTGCAGAACAAAAACAGTGAGCTTAAACACTCCATACAGGTGATGCAGTCTTTCACATAGCACATATAGAACTACACGTTGTTCTTATAAATGTATTTTTTGGGGGGATGGAACAGCTTTAACTGCTCTGAACATGTAGGAAAGCCTTGTTTGTTACCTTGGGGTTGTGGATCAGGACGATTCAACATGTTCTCCAGCAGTTGTAAGGTCAGTGGTTTGATGCCCTGGTTCCTCCTGTCTGTATATTAAAGCACCCTTGGTCAAGATACTGAGCATTCATCAGTATGTGAGTGCATGAATGTGAGACATGGGGCTCAGACACAGAATAAAGCTATGTGAATATATTGTGTATGATTGGGTACTCTTGTAATGAAAAGTGCTGTGAGTGCTCAGTTCAGAACAGCACTCTATAAGCACCTGTGCATTTACATTTACAGCTTCAGCTTTGTGATTATGAAACGAACCCTGTTTTCTTTTGGTTTCCTTATAGCTGGACTATAGCATTTACACCATGGGCCTTCATCAGCTCTGTAACCCACCATGCAAACCAAAGCAAACCATATATATATATATATATATATATATATATATATATATATATATATATATATATATATATATATATAAACAACAATTCTTGCAATTATTTTATGATTTTTTAATGCATATTGAAGCTTCTGGCAAATGAAAAAAAAATTAATGAAATCTGCATGAATTATCTTTTAATTTGTATGACATTTGCTACATCTGGTGTGTTTTCTTTTAATTTAATTAGTTTTTGTTTTTGCAGTGTATTGTTTAAAAATGTACTGTGCAATTTATTAATTTTTTTCAGGGGGAAAAATTACACTGATGATGTAAAAAACAAAAACTCACGTATCAAATGCGATCCACTTGGCATTAAGGGGTTAAGTTGTTGCATTCGCACATCGAGATTTCATATATTACCATAAACAGCAGCTGGCCGCTGGTGTATAAAGTTCATCTTCCAGCTAACAACATGACAGTTTAGATATGTCAGCAAATTTGAATCTCAAAGTTTCCATTTGCAAAGTCTTCAAAATGGTTCAACTCAAAACTCAGAGGTCACTTTCAAGACCAGTTAAGATACACTGGAGCGGGAGTTTGTTACCCACTGTTTCCCCCCTTCCCACATTTTGGACAATGTGCCATATTTTGACTAGTTCTGTGGGACATGCACTTTTACGCAGTCTGTATGAAGAAAACACTTCTTATTATAGTCAGAAGAAGAAGGTAAAGTTAAAAGTCCCCAAAAAAGTCACAAACGTTGTAGATTTTCTTGAATATGACAGAAGCTGCTGCAAAAAAAGCGGTTTTGTCTGTTTTTGTTAAAGGTATTTTGCCATTTCCCACAGGCGGAAGATATGTTGTGAGGTGACGCAGTATGTGTGGGTCATAATTGGATAAAAATTGCTTAAAGTGTCATCTTATCTATAGATACATCCGAACAGAAGAGCTGCTGAAATAACAGTGAAATAAAAGAGAACACAGGAGTATATAAAGACTATTGCACGAGTCTATAAGAACAAACTGAAGCTTCCTTTTATGATCACTGTATATTTGTCCTGTATTTGCTAAATGACAACCCGGTGACCTGCGCAGTTTAGTGTATTTTTAGTTTAAAATTGGATATGAACATTTCAGAAAACCTCTCAGTGTTGTTGACGTGTCCCACTTTGTCCCACACAAACACAGTGTTTGCTCCACATTCACTTTATTGGGATCTGGTCACCTTAATGTGTTTTACAGCTAGCCTGTAGTGGCAGCCAGTTTTCAGTTTTGAAGAAATACCCTGCCTTATCCTCAATAGTCAAACTACATGCCACTTGCTTTTTTTCTTGAGTAAACAGTTTATAATTTCTGGGAAAAGAAGATCGATAAAAAGCAATACACACAAGAGGTAAAATATGTAAATTTGATTCTGGCATGAACGCTCCCTTTATAGGGGAATTCACAATGATTTCCATTTGAATAGAGCTACACCCACCTCCAAAATGCAGCTATTGTATGGCAAAAATGTCTATTTTTTTGCAAGAAAATGAAGTATTATGAGCTCAGTGTCACAAAACTGTACGGTGAGAGAAGGAATGTCTTTCTCTTCTCAAGGTAATTATCTTTTTTGGCTTCAAGTGACAAACACAAACTAAGCCAGACCGTTTGTTATTCACATGTCACGCAGTGCTCTCGGCCAAGCATCAAACTCTGACACCAATTACCTTCAAAATGAATCACACTCTCAATCAAACCAAATAACAGAATGAATTATAAATAATGTTAGGTGGTAAGACTGCTTTTTTTTTGGCTTTAACAAAGGAGTTAATCAGGCCAATCGTGTGCTGCACCTTTTCAGAACTGTGAATTGTTTCTTAATGAGAAAACTCGCCCACTGTTAAGTCTGAAATATGCAGTTCAGGGCTGAAATCACGATCCTTGTTTTTATGTAACTGAAATGGGCGGTTTTCTCTCTCGAGCTAAACAGTCACCATTTACATGATAGGGCTGGTTGGAATTCTGTATTTTGTTGACAGTGCTCAGTAAATCCAACGATAAGACAAAAAAAGCAGCAACGAGTTGATCCCACTAACAAATACTGTCTGTGTATCAAAGACCCGATAAAGCTTATTTCCAAGAAGTGTCTCTCTTTTGGCGTTTTGCTTGCTTGTAGCCACAGCAAATTACAGTGTTTACTGAAAACTCGGCATTAAGCTGTTCTCCCTCAAAAATATGTATGCCGAGAAACTAAGTACAGAATAAGAGGTGAGATACTGTGGTTCCTATTCACCTTGCCAGATGGCATCACATAATTAGAAAAAGGGAAGAGGAGAGAAGATTACCTTAACACCTGTCTGCCCTGCTTGAGGGAGACATCAATCTAATAGTCCGCACTACGGCAGAGCAGTTCTAGAAATCAGAGCTTGCCGAGGATGGCTTGAATCAGATGAGAGAGAGAGGGAAGGAGGGGAGGAGAGACATCACCGAGTGATTATTCAAATAATTAGACGGAAATAGGGATGAAAATGAAGAAGAGCCCCGTGGCGTGAAGAATACTTCAGCTGCTTCTCGAGTGCAGGTGTGCGTTTCAGTCGGAACTAATTCAAAGGTTTTCACAGATTCCTTGACCCGTGAAGTGAGCGTCACCCGTTTGTCTCGAGAAAACCTCGTCTCTATAACCTTTTAATCATTAAGGAAAAATGTGAAAGCTGTGATCAACTCACAGTAAGATAACGAGCAGAGGCTGAGATGAAGAGATATGCTTATCTGAATTGTGCATTTTTGTTATCGACGTGTGTTAGAAGCGAAATGTAAAAGAAAAAAAATGACAGTGTCTTTGGTTTTTACTACAACGACAGCTTGTCCTGCGTAGCATCTCTGCTGTTTGCTTGGCAAAACACCATGAAGTCGGCTTCCAGCCAAATAATGATGATAATGCTACACAAATGCCTATAAAACAACAAATTGTTATGACTCTGTCTGGATAAGGTTTAAAGACATAGTGCCAGAACTGCCAATTAGTAAGCTTTTGAAATGCTAATAGTCACATTTGTTTAACTACAGAGAGAGGCAGGCTAGCTGTGTCTCGCTGCTTCCCCTCTTCATGTTAATGTTGTTGCCTGCCACTTCTACCTCCATCGAAGTCAGCAAGAAGTCCAATAAACATATTTCCCAGAATATAAACATGCCGTGAATTGTGTCAGGAATTCTTGTAAATTAGGCTTAAATAAGGCTCTTAATCTCTGAATGCAAGCTGCAGAGATGTGAGGCTTTCACTGAGCGACAGTGATGGATGGATGATGAAGTGCGATGTTTAACCTGCCAGTTAAAAGATGCAGCTACACGGTGTCTAGAAAGGAATAAGTACACTGCACTTGTCTCTAAACCTTAAGAACCATGTTTTTCTCCCCCCTCTACCCCACATTTTAAAGACATCCTTAGTGGTTAGATAGATAGATAGATAGATAGATAGATAGATAGATAGATAGATAGATAGATAGATAGATAGATAGATAGATAGATAGATAGATAGATAGATAGATAGATAGATAGATAGATAGATAGATAGATAGATAGAAAAACCAGGTGGGGTGGTTTGGGTGGTTTGCAGTTTCTCTTAGAACTGCACAATCTGACCTTGGAGTGAATTTGCTTGGATGTCCACTCCCAGGAAGACTGGGAGAGTCTTGAGTTTTATTCACAAATGTTTTCCTTTGTGACTAATCTTTCTCACTGCAGAATAACAGACTTCAAATTGTTTGGAAATGACCCTTCTCAGATTAATGGAGAGTAACAGTTGCTTCTCTAAGGTCATTGCTGTGGTCTTTTCTCCTTGCTCACACTTGCTCATGATGAATTAATTAAGCGCATTTGATTAGCAGGACCGAGCTGCTACTTTACCCTCCTAATTCCTCTGGAAGCAGTAAGAGCGTGATATGTTAAACCTTAGAGCTGAAAGACAATGCCCTTTCTTTTTCACATGACTCATAGGTATATACTCTACAACCAAATTCATAGGGATGCTTGTTCCTTAAAAGCACAGACACACAGAGAGACCTGGATGCCAGGGATTGCTCGAGAGACTGGTGTGTGTATGTGTGTGTGATCTCCGCACTCTCAGATTCCTACGACTGACAGACTACATCACAATCTGCCAGGTGGTTGTGACCCAGCATGTGCAGGAGCCCTTTCAGTGTAGAGGCTGAGTGGGAGGGGGCACACATTAAGGACTCTAGGGGGGGCTTGACAGTTCAAGTGCAGGTTACAGTTCATTCATAGCAAACGCACACGAAGCAGCCTGGAAGGCTAAGAATATTTTAATTGATAATTTGTCTCATTAAATTCCACTGACAAGTGCAAACCCAGTATATATCAAAATAAGGATGTCTCTGTACTTTATATATTTTTTGACATTTCAACCATTTTCAAAAGGCATTTTAAAATCAGACAGTGATCATTCTAACAGAACAAAAAGGTCAAAACATTGCTCACTAAAAAAAGAACATGTTTTTTTTTTCTCCGGCGCACACTTGACCTTTAGTGACTTGGCTCAGTCTGTGATATTTTGGTCAGGTTGACACCATCGGACAAGGAAAGAGGCTATTTAAGGAGAGGCTGTGTACCTCGTGTACGTTCGTGTACTGAAGCTGCTAGGTGTGCAGCCGTAACATTTGCTCAGATGTTGCATCAGATGAGCCATCTTCCTTTTCCTCTTTATGACTCACATTAGACCTCTAGTGTTGCTACAGGTTTTTCTCAGGTATTCCAGTCTCTGGAGTCTTGCCTTTTATTAAATGTGACTGGCATTGGTTATGGAGGTGCTAAGCCATGACATTGATTTCGCCGTGTAAAACCTTTGAGTAATGAAACAAAGGGATATAACAGCCACAAGCAGACGTTAGTGAACAAACATAATACCTTTGTTAATCCTTTATCTAAGCCTTTGTCTCTCTTTCTCTGTCTCTTTCCTCTCAGTCCCCCGGAACCCCAGTGGCAACACAGTCCTCGACATCGACTTTGACATTGAGCTCGGCAACACGGCAGACGAAGCCAAGGATGACCCAGGTAAACAAAACACATTTGACAGAGACAATCAGCAAGAGCCCCGCTCATTGAGCTCGAATGATGATGGACGAGCCACATTTACCATGACCAAAATGAAACTGACAATCATCTCCCGCAGTGCTGCTGCAGAGGGTGAAGGTATTACAGTGACCAGATGTGTTTTGATAGGGCCTTCACCAGGGGGTGACACATGGCATCTGGTCGTTTCGGTTTAAATAATGGCTCGCAGCCCGGAAAGCAGTGCCAGACTTTTCCCACTTTTTGCATTACGCCAGCTTGATTACTTGACTGCTTGAATGATGAATTGACCATTTTGAAGCACATCACAGCTTCGCCCAAAACCTTCGTAATACTTGAGTTATTAAGTAGGTTCCCACAACAACAAGCTTTTGTGAGGAGATGGCTTCTCCTGTCATGTTTACTCAATGTGATTTATTGATGTCAATGGTATGCAGCAAAGATTGCCTAATGATTTCGTTGTGTGTTTATTGCGGTTTGGGTGTATCATTTGATACGCCGTGTCACAGGCACAGAGCGTTTTCATTGGCTCAGAAAATGAACTGGCATTTTTTTTTTCTTTTTTCTTGGAAATCCTGTTTCAGGGACAAAATGATGGATGTTATTTTCATCGAACCAATTTGTACTGCAGCGCCTGCATGCTACAGCAGCTGCTTTGCCTGTGTTGCCTTAATGTTATTGTCTGGGCATCATCACTGGGATCTTAGAAATCATCAGTCACTGAATATTACAGCTGTGTTGTAACCACGATGTATTTTAATTACAATGCAAGGCATGCAAACAGTAGTCTTTGTCTTCACTTACAAACACAATGACATCAGCAGTTCCTGCAGCTCATGTAAATATTTATGGTTTTTTTTCTTATTTTTATAGATGAATGCACTTCTGCTCGTAATTTGTGCAGCTCCTTTTCCAATTCATTTTTCTCCAGTGCATCAGATCTCTTCAGAGAGATTACAACATTACAACAAATGTTTGCGCTTTTATTGTATCATCGTGTTCATCAGAAGAAGCTTCGGCAGTCCTCTCGCTCCTGGGGAAGTTAGAGGCAAAAAAAAGCAAGGTTACTGTGAAGCATTACAAAGAGCAGACTGACGCCCCGTGCAAGTGTGTGCGCCCTCCACTTCTTTGAAAAGTGTGTGTTTTTTTTCTTCTATTCAGAGTCGGGGTATCTGAGCTGCTCCTTTGATGATGGTCTTTGTGGCTGGATCAGGGACAAAGACGGGGACCTGCACTGGGAGACGACGCCTGATCCATCAGGTAATTGAAGGGCAACTTGATTCTCCTCAGTCACACGTTTGTAATACGGCAAAGTGTTTGTTTTATTGGCAGGAACTAGAAATAACATGAGCCGTGCTGCTTCACACGCGCAAACTCACACTCTGGCAATCTAAGTAGCTTCTACTCAATTACAGGTCAAGGTGAAATCACTCCAGGGAAGTCGTTTGTCTCCTCTGGAGATTAGCGCTTCACTCTGCAAAGCGATGCAAATGAGACGTAGATTACGTGACCCATCAGGGATACCTGTGGCTCACATTAAATAGGAATACAACACCGTTACTTTGTGGGTTCAGACGAGGAGAAGACATAGTGAATTATGTTAAGAGGACTCTCTACGGGTAGTGAGAAGGCTTAAAGGTGCAGTGTACTGGAACTGTTTAACTAGGTTTGGTTTCCTTTGGCAAATTGTTTAGTCTTGCCGTTATTAGTGTTTTCAGACATTCCGAATGAGGCCTCATTCCAGCTAAAGTCCGAGCTCCTTCACAAAGGCAATAAAGGTTTTTTCTTTCCCCAGACCTTTAAGATGCCTTAAAAATCATTTAGAATGAATCATAAGCTAAGTGCTGACTTAGAGAAATTCCTTTTAATGGACAACATTTCAATTTGCAGTAACCTCTCTGCACTGCTAATGTTAATCAGAACACTTAAATAATCGCTTAGCTATACTGTACATATATGTGTGTGCGTGTGTGTGTGTCTGCCTAGTTTTTGCAAAATCCCCAGTGCGTTATGAAGCATGTAATTATTTACTGTTCATCCCTTTAAGTACTTTGATCGACAGCCACGGGCAAACACTCATGCCCATTAGAGGATTGGCATAGATTTGGAGAGCGCTCATAATTTATGCAGAAAGCTTCTGTGGGCCTGCAGATACTTAATACACCCCCTGCAGTTAACACCAGCCATACATGCTGTATAAGCAAAATACATCAGCATTAATCAGCTAATACTCAGAGGCTCTATCGCCTTTAAATTTTTAAAACTGTAGCTCAACTATCACTAACTAACGCATAAATTAAAATCTCCAAAATACATCTAGTTGCCAGGGCCACTAGATGTATTTTGAGGGAAAGAAACATAAATGGGTCAAGGGTTTGTCTAGTATCTATTTATATACTGTGTATGTATTTTGGAGATTTTGATGCACAGAAACATAAGTATCAGTTATGTTTATATACCATGTTTGTTTTAAATGATAAATTAACCACAATTACAGGAAAATAAAAACAAGTAAACTACAAAAACATGACAGCATTGCACAGTTGATTCAGTTTTTTGGCTACACATCGATGAAGAGAATCTCCTGTTCCAACACATCCCAAAGGTGCTCTACTGGATCGAGATCAGGTGACTGTAGAGGCCATTTGAGTACAGTGAACTGTTCAAAAAACAGTTAGAAATCATTTGAGCTTCGTGACATGGTGTGTTATCTTGTTGGAAGCAGACATTAGAAGATAAGCACATTGTAGTCACTGAGGGATGGACATGGTCAGCAACAATATGCAGGAAAGCTGAGGCTCATGGTGTTACCGGAAACTGTCCTTCAGACCATCACACCGAGCCTGAACCATTGATACAACACAGCACCCATGCTTTCATGTTTGAAAGCATGGGTGGATGTTCAGCCAAATTCTGACACTATCGTCTAAATCAGCGGTCCCCAACCTTTTTTGCGCTATGAACCGGTTTATGCCCGACAATATTTTCACGGACCAGCCTTTAAGGTGTCGCGGATAAAATAAAATAAAACTAGTACCGGTACCGAAAAAAGAAGATTTATTCATAACACACGTGAAAAGACCCAGAAAAACTGAGTTAACGATAAAAATGATAACAAAATAACGCTGAAAACCGATAAAAACCCTGAAAACCATACATTTCACACCTGAACCTCAACTCTCGCAGCCCAGTACCAAACGACTCACTGACCGCTTGGACCGCTGGTCTAAATGTCACAGCAGAAATGGAGAGTTAAGCGACATTTTCAAGTCTTCTATTGTCCAATTCGAATGCGCCATTGGGAATTGTAGCCTCGGTTTCCTGTAGTACATCTGCTTCAATGTTCCACATGTTGTGCGTTCAGAGATGACCTTTGCGTTATTTTGATATGACTTGAGTTGCTATACCGTCTGAGTCTGGCCATTCTCATCTCATCTATGACATCAATAGAGCTTTACTTTACACAGAGAACTGCCTCTCACATGTGTTTTGATTTTATTCAGACCATTCTCTGTAAACCCGAGAGATGGTTGTGGAGAAATATCCCATCAGGGATAAATCACATGCAGCCAAGAGCAGCAAATCTGGCATCAACAAAATGCCTTGTTTAAAATCACTTAAATCTCATTTCTTCCTCATTCTGATCCTCGTTTTTTGTTTTTTGTTTTTTGTTTTTTTTTTTACTTTTAATTGCAAAGCAGGAAAACAGCAGTCACCAGCATATACATATACAGGACAAAGATGCTTCTACATGTATAGCAGGACCTGGGAGGTAGAAAGAAAAACCCAACAGCAATAGTAATAGACCAGGGGTCAGCAACCTTTAACACCCAAAGAGCCACTTGGACCCGGTTTCCACGCAAAAGAAAACACTGGGAGCCGCAAATACTTTTTGAAATCTAAAATGAAGATAACACTGTATATATTGTTTTTTTTTTACCTTTATGCTTTGTGTGAACAACTAAAGTAAGTAAGTAAAGTTTATTTATTAAGCGCTTTTCACAGACAGGCAGTCACAAAGCACTGTACACAAATATTAAAATAAACAATACAATCAATAGACATTATACACAATGTAAAAGATCAAATGTAAAGAATGTAAAGAATATAAAATACGTAGATCAACAAAAGGCTTGTTTGAACAGAAAAGTTTTTAACTGCTTTTTAAAAGAATCCACAGAGCAACTAAAGTGTGTTGCTTATGAAATCCATGAAGTGCTACAGAGAAAATTACATTTTGTTTATGTAATTAACACATTTTGAACTCTTAAAGAAATATAACAAAAGGAAAGACACCCAGCTGAACTAAAATGATCCATGTAGCAAACAAAAACTGTTGTGAGCCGCCAGCCTTATATCGCCTTTGGGCTTTTGGAGCCTTGACCTGACTTTTAAAAAGTAATTGGAAAAAAAGCACTATGCTGCTAAAAAAAAAATAGATATTTGCAAAATTCTGCCTAAATATGTATTTTACCAGGTTAATGTGTGTGGCGGGGCCTGGTCTGCATCGCCGCTGCAGGGGAGTCGGACACACCTGAGCGGGACCCGCAATCACGCCTCGCTGCCTTAAAGTCTGTACTCTCTCTGCTGTTGAAAAGCTACAGCCGGCTGTATGCGCAACCATGTGTGAAAAGCAGTCAATAAAGAGATGCTGAAAAGCATGTTCATGCAAACATCGTCGGGTCTGCCGCGATATGTTTACAATAAGACTTATGGTCCCGAACCTCTGCGCACAGCGTTTACAAATCGGGGCTGTACAAAGTCACTTTCATCTTCACGCAGGACTGTAAGCTGTCATCTGTGAGGCGTGAGCTGTGTTTGTTTTTAACAAAGTTCACAGTGGAGAACAGCTGCTGACATAATGTGGATCCGAAGATCCATAATTGGCCTACCTGGGGTTGAAAGTCTCGATAAATGCACGGCGTTTCGGCGGGTACATCGGCTTCCGCGAGTGTGACGCTTATTTTGAGCGATGAAAAAATAATAAGATAATTTTATTTTTATATTTCAAAATCACAATAATCTTTAGAACTACAAGTTAAAAAAAAACTAAACACAAATAAAATACACTTCAGCTAAATACTTCTAATTTATTTTCCCAAACCACCTGGAGCCACAAAATAAAGACTAAAGAGCCGCATGCGGCTCCGGAGCCGCGGGTTGCCGACCCCTGTAATAGACAATGAAAAAGGTTAACAATTGTCCCTTTGTTGCCAGGCTAAATCCCGTAAGCCCGATTTCAACCTCTGAGCAGAAGGAGTGTCCAGATGGGCCAAAAAAGGGTCCCATGTGCGATAGAAAAGGAAAGGTTTGTCCTTAAGTGCTGTAGAGAAGGCTTCCATTGGCACAATACATATCACAGACTGTAGCCACTGGTTTTGCTGCGAAAGCCGGCAGGTAGCTCATCATTTAGTCCTAACAAACAAGTCCTAGGACCCAGATTCTGATCCTCAGTTTGAACTTCAGTAGATCATATTGACTATGTCTACATGCCTTAAAGCACTGAGTCACTGCCATTGATTGGTTGGTTAGATATTTGTGTTAACAAGCAGTTTCGAAAGTGTACCTATTGAATTGGCTGGTGTGTATATTTCTTTTTACTGTTCTTCAGGTGACAGCAATTAAAGTGACAGGAAAACACAATGTGGCTTTCTAGAAACCACTAGGGAAACATTGTCATCAGAGGTTTGCATCGATTCTAGAAAATAACGCCAATAAAAATGTTTTTAAATGACAGGTATGTGTGATGGTATACATGGTGAAATAGAAACCAGTTTCTGTAGCAGTAAAAATGCACATGCATCCCAAAAACAAAGCTAAAGGAAAGAGAGTTTTGTCCATTTTTGTGTTCATTTTAATTCTTCTGGTCTGTTTCAACAAATTTTCTCTCAGATCTGTCTTTCAACTTTGTTTGGCTCAATTGAAGTGCAATCAAACCAAATCCCTGATTTTTGCTTATATATTTTTCTGCACTGTGTACGGACTGATGGTGATATAGGTGATAAACAACATGACATTTAGAAAAAAAACGGCAAAGCCACAAACATTGATTATTTTATTAAGTAGTTTCAGAGTACAGCCTTCTCACAGAAAGCTCATGCAGCTTAATCTTATCAACACAACTCAGTCTTTACTTTTTTTTTTTTTGTGAAAATTTAGACTACCATGTCATCACTGACTTAAAATCTGTGACTTGCATCCGCAGGTGGACGCTACCTAACGATACCCGAAGCAGGAAACAAGAGGACTGGACGAGGAGCGCGGCTGGTCCTCCCCCTTATCCCTCCCTGGAATGACGGCAATCTGTGCTTGTCATTCCGGCACAAGCTGGCAGGTCACCATGTGGGAATGCTCCAAGTGTTTGTGAAGAAGGGAAAGCAGTACAGTCCAGCAGTCTGGGGTCGAACAGGTGGAAATGGCTGGAGACACACCCAGATCACATTATGGGGCACAGGCCTGGAAAGTGTAAGTATAACAATAAATATTAAAAAATGAGTCTCTCATAAAGTAAAAATATTTAAACATCTAACATTATTTTATGTTCATACTTTATGTTCCTGTTCCTATGTAAGAATACCTCAGTGTGCATTTTACTGCTGTTCATCAGGTGATCCTGAAGGGGGAGCGCGGGCGAGGCAGGAGCGGAGAGATGGCCGTGGACGACATAACCTTGAGGAAAGGCTCCTGCACGGAGGAGCACAATCTGAGGAGACTTTGACTGACAGAACAGGGCGAGGCAGAAAGAAAACAAGAGAGAAACTCATCTCAAAGAGAACGGACTCTGTTGTGACCCCCCCTCTCCCCGCTCTCTCTCTCTATCTGCCTGGGCACTCACTGATTCCTCCCTAAACCCCTCAGCCGTCGTGTAAACAAAATCCCCCCAAATCATGCGTCTGCAGAACAGTGGGTTTCTCTCACTCGGCTGTCCGTTAATAAAAGGACCGAACCTGTCCTCGTGGGTGGATCCCAGCAGCACATCCCCAGTCCTCTCAGCTTCCATCTCACTCCATCACCTTATTACTCTAAAGTGTGCATGTACCTACTCACCATGGAAATGTCCTCCACCTAACAGCACTGGCAGCCTTCCAGCCGCACCGCTGACAGGCCCACGCTCACTTCATTTCTTCCCGGAGAGAGGATTGTTCCTTTATTTAGGGAGCCCGCTTTTGCTTTGCTTTGATCCTTTAACCACAAGCCATTGCTTTTTTAGTTGCTTAATGGTGAAAACATGTGGCCAGGGGTGCATTTTGTGACTGTTTTGATCAGAAAAAAAGAAGAAGAAACAAGCGGTAGATTTCTTTTGGTTGGAGATTTAAAAAATGTACATAAAATACAAATTTTATTTGTCAAAATTTAATTGGTTCTAATGCAGATTTCTTTCAATCTGATATAGGCCCACAGCATAACACCAAAAGTCAGTTTACCGCTAATTTTACTGGTCAAATGTGAGTTGTTTTTCGTTTTTTTAATTACCGGCTACTGTTCTATAGCACAGCTTTGTCTGAAAGGCCCTTTTTGTTGCCACAGCATTTCAAAGACCTGCTTGGTCGCAGAAAGTTCAGATATTTAGCATCTTTTCTATCGTGTTATTGCCTGTTGAGGTTGGTTAAACTCTGCGATCATGTTCTTCAGATACTTGAAACGTGTAAAACAGAATCATTGTACGATTTTCGAGTCAACCGAAAAGTTACTTTTTATTATACACTTTGTGCTTTGTTATATTAAGTGCAGTTTGTTACAAAGATGATGACACCAACACCTTTTTAGGTTTTCACAAATTGTATTATTGTAAATGTAGTTGTGTGTACATACTCTAAACAATCCCATTTGTTGTGTGATTTATATGTTATGTAAATTCATACGTAGATATCAATTGGATTTCAGCTGGTTGATATTTCAACTTTTAAGGAAAGAACGTGTACACAGATCAAAACCTTGTGTAGTGCAAGGCTGTTTAAAGTGTCCAAAAATGTGTCTTCATATGGTATAAAGCTCTGTTTGTAACTTGCTAAGCACATAGTTGCATATTGTATGATGTGATAATGAAGGGCATTGTAAAGGTTTTCTGTGTGCATGGTTGCATTCACCAAATTCAGAATTATCCAGACCAGTATGTAAATAAAAAACAACAACATTTGAATGGTGTGTTTACAAAAAAACAACACCAAAAAACAAAATTGGCTTACTTCCAAAGACGGACATGTTAGGTGATTCTAAATTAGCTGTAGGTATGGATGTGTGAGACAAATTAAGGTTTTACAGTGTAACCAATAAAGTTCTGAATGTGTGTGTGGGCGAGCATTTGGGTTGTGAATGTGGCTTGTATTGTAAAATCCTTTGTGTGGTCTGAACACAAAAGCACAATATTGTTTAAGCCAGTTAATTTACATATACAGTCCACCTAGCCCCACAATCCTTACAAAACAACATAGTTTTAAAGGTAAAATGTTAATATTTGGAAAAAACACGATTTAGCCCTCTGGCTTAGAGGATAAGTAGAGGCTCAGAAATTACAACATGTTGGAAATATCAAAAACTGCAGATCCAGAAATGCCTGCTGTTTCCAAAGTGAGTCAATCTCCAAAGACATCAGTGTTAAAATGCAACTTTACAGCCTTTTAAAAAAAAGACTTTGGTGTCAGCGGCTAATTTACACCTTCATCGCATATCAAAGGGTGTTGAGAAGTGTTTTTTTTAACACACAAAAAGTTCTGGAAAATCATTGGTGACACAGTCACTTTGATTAAGAGGTAAGTGCTGAACACCGAACACCAGCTGTAATTGCTTCATTCAGCTGTGTTTCATCTCCTTTAATTGTTTTATTTATATAGCACCAAATCACAACAGCAGTTGCCTTAAGGCGCTTTATTTTGTAAGGGAAAGACCCTACAATTACACAGAGAAACCCCAACAGTCAAAGGATCCCCATGAGCAAGCATTTGACAGTGGGAAGAACGAACTGCCTTTTAGAAGAAGAAACATCCAGCAGAACCAGGGAGAGTCAGCCATCTGCTGTTGGGTATGAAGGAAAGGAATATGGACAAAAGACATGGTGTGTAAGAAAACTTTAGATTAATAATAACCAATAATTAATGCAGATGTGTGTATGGTGAATGAAAAAAAGCAGCCGAGAGCAGACAGGTGACCCTGTATTCAGAGTCCAAGTATATGCTTTATATAATTTGTCAAAATGTAACATTTTAAACTAAGCTACTTTTAAGATTTAAAATAATCTTAAAAGTAGAGAGGATGTCTGTCTACCAAATCCGAACTGGGAGCTGGTTCCACAAAAGAGAGGCCTGAAAGCTGGAGGCTCTGCCTCCTATTCTACTTTTAAATACCCTAGGAACCACAAGTAAACAAGCAGATATGTACTATTACAGGAGTCCAGCAAGCACTCCTACATATTTGCTTATTATGCACACTGAAGGACATATCCTGGTGAAAACAATGCCAAGATTCCTCACAGTGTTACTGGAGACCAGGGTACTGTCATCCAGATTAAGCATCTGGCCAGACATTATGTTTCTAAGAGTTTAGTTTTATCTTAATTTAGAAGCACAAAAGCAGAGGTCATGCAGGTCCTTAATGATGGATGAAAAAGTATCTATAAATTTGAGTCATTGAGCTCGCCAGCTTGTGTGTTTTTAGAGAATTTCTAACACAGCTGATGTGACTAACTGTGCAAAACTGTGTTAACAGCCTGTCCAGCGAGTCTGTGCCCCACTTGTGTTTAGTGACACTTTTGTATTTCATTAGTATGTCACTTACCACTATTCAGTAATTCATAACTGCATTTTGTATAAGTATATACTTTTTGTGGGGCTCCATACTGTCTGTGGCTTGCTAATTAAGCTTAGCACTTCCCTCTCTCTCATACAAATATTATCACTTTGGGCATCAAAAGACCAACATACTGATATTTATAATTCAGGCTTTAAAAGGATTTAAAACTAGAGGGCAGCATCAAGGTGGCTCTCTTTCATATACAGGCCATGACCCCGATGTTGTTGATACTGTAATATATGCAGCCACACAGTTCAGTTACAGCTCTATCAACAGCAGGTCATGCTATAAAAATGAAAATGTCAATACTCCAGTGAAATAAAAGAGAACGAGAGAGTGTAACAACTCAAAGTGCACATTTCACAAGTTTGAAACATCTAAGGAAGTTTTAAATACTTTTATTGTGATTGTTAAACGAGTGGCAGACAGGTTCAAGGTGGGGCGTAATTACATCAGGGATGTTCGCTAAGCCCTACTTGTTTGCAATGGTGATGGACAGGTTGACAGATGACAGATTTTCATTGGAAGTGAGCAGAAGAAACAGATGTGAATACATTGAAGGGACAGGCTCAGGTTGAGGAGTTTGGAGACAAAGTTAGAGATGATTTGGACATGTGCAGGCTGGAGCTAGTCGTTTTAAAGGATTGGAGAAAGGATGTTGAATATGGAGCTGTCGAACAAAAGGGAAATAGGACGGACCTCAGGGAAGGTCCATGGATGGAGAGAGTTTGTGTGACAGAAGAGGATGATAGCGATAGGATGAGATGCAAGTAGATGATGGCGACCTCTAAAGGGAGCAGCCAAAAGAAAAATAGGAAGAAATATAACAATATACAAACAAAGGACGTTTGAAATACGAGTGTTATGATTGGCTTTTCTCAGGAATAAACAAACCTGTGTTTGCTTAGTGTAAAAGCTCAATGTGGTACCTTTAAAATAACGATGTCCCAGAATTTCAAACTATTCTGGAAAAATGATAAAAATATGAAGATCACACCACCTTCACACTCGCATCCAATTACTACTGCAGGTCACAAACTTCTGTCTGGAATCAGTTTGTTTACTTTCTTGCAAGCTTTACTTTATTTGACTTTTCTATTTACCTTTGGAATTACTTTTGTAAGACATGAAAAAAGGAAACTTTTTAATATTTATTCATCAGAAAAAAAGTATTTCAAGATTCATATACAACAAAATGTAAATTAAAAGATTAAAGGATAACCAATCTGATTCAATCTAATACTGTGGTGTTGTTGTTGTTGTTTTTTAAGAAATCGGATGTTTAAAAAAAATGCATCAGACAAAATTAATTTTAGATGAAAGGGAGAACAGAGTTTCTTTCTTTGATGAAGCAACTAGTTAGTCAGCAGATGGCTAAAAGGAAGCAAAAGGACATGTTCTCTGATTTATTACTTCAAATCCCCACAGACACTGAAGGATATGTTCTCTTTTTTATGATACAGCCACAAAGCTTCGTTATAGCTGTGTGTGAAGGCTGGCAGGTTTCAGATAAAACTGAAGACCAAACCTCGTACATAGTTACAGGCATTAATGCAAATACCATTGTAAATAACTGTGTCACAGAAATGTGTGAAACCACACACTTACACTTCATGCTGTAGCTCAGGTGGCAGAGCAGGTCAGCCACTAATCAGAAGGTCGGTGGTTTGATCCCAGGCTGCCTCCTGGCTGCATGCCAAATATCCTTGGGCAAGATACTAACCCCATGTTTGCCTACTGGTGGTGGTCAGAGGGCCCGGTGGCGCCTGTGTCCGGCAGCCTCGCATCTGTCAGTGCGCCCCAGGGCAGCTGTGGCTACAATGTAGCTTGCTATCGCCAGTGTGTGAATGTGTGTGGGAATGGGTGAATGACTGAATGTAGTGTAAAGCGCTTTGGGGTCCTTAAGGACTAGAAAAGCGCTATACAAATGCAGGCCAAATACAGGCCATAGTTAATTCTTACCATGAAGTAAAGTGGGTCGATCGCTTTGATATAAGCTTTTAAGTGTTCTTTGTGGTAAGTAGCCTTAGAGAAGTTTAATCACAATAAGCAGGCAGTGGAATTTTTTTCCACCTTGCATTTTCATATTTCATTATATCAATAGCAGCAGTAACTGAAGCCACCTTGAAATTTACTACAGAGTCGATGAAGCTTTGATTGTGTGCTCGCTCTGGTAGACAACAAAAAAATAGTCTGATGACCTTTAGAGGAATGGCTATGGTGGATAATCTCCTTCAGTGTCCATAACTCACACACACCACCACACAGCAGAAAACAGCAAATGACTCAAACTTTTGTTTGCTCAGATAAGGCCTGTGATTTCGATATTAGATCAGTTCATCTTTCAGATCACTGACCTGTTATGAGATATCTTCAGATCTTCATTTCACTTCTTGGCTGCTTATTTGGGGGCCAAGGGGGCAAGCAAACAAGCCTTTTATTGAGATAAACCATCAAGACAGTAAGAGATCCACAGGGAAGTGGAAATAACCCAAACACACGTGTGTGTGTGTGTGTGCGCGCGCGCGCGCGCGCGCACACACACACACAGCATCTACAATCACGTCTCCATAAAAACCTGTGCTGTCGTTGTTGTTGGTGTGTGGCTGGCAGTTGGGAAGCTACAGGCAAGTATTTGTAACAACAACAGTACTTAAGAACAAAGTATGTTGAAAAGAATAAAAATGTGGACCTGTCTGCCCCAAGGACCCAGCCAGCCAGGGAAGGAGCTGGGCCAAATGGTGGTGGAGCTGGCGGCAGCGCAGACCACGCCCTGCCACATTATATCAAAAGTGTAATGAAAACAGCACCATATATCTATATCTATCTATATCTATATCTATATCTATATCTATAGATAGATAGATAGATAGATAGATAGATAGATGGATATCGATATCGATATAAATATATATACATTGTGGGAAGTAAAGAAGAACAAATAATTTCTCGCTGTGGGGTCAACTTGGTAAATTGGGCCATCAGTTAAAATGGGCCATCTTAGGTTTGAGTACCTCTTTAAAAATTAACAGCCAATGACTCAGCATTCAGCATTTGATTTTACTGATCCAAGATTGACACTGGTCAGCCTCACAGCAAGGAGATCTTTCTGTGTGGAATTTCTATGTTCTTCCCATGTCTGCATGGGTTGTCTCCAGGTACTCCGGCTTGCTTCCAGAGTCCAAAGACACCCAAATAGTGGGGTTAGGTTAATTGGTATTTGGTGAGTGGTAAATTGGTAAATTGCTCATAGGTGTGAATGCTGTGCAATAGACTGGCAACCCGTCCAGGGTAACAACCCCCCCCATGCTATCTGAGATAAGCTCTAGCCTGTCTTTGTGATCATGAATTGGATAAGCGGAAGAAAATGGGTGGATGGTGTAAGATTGGTCAGGGAGGCGGGCCAATATCTCATTCTGAGACTGCTCCAGAAAACTTCACGGTGACTTATCCAATCTCATTTGATAAATCAATATGTAGTAAGTAATGATTCATAACACTTGTCAAGCTGGACTGTCTCAGATAAAATGCTGATAAATGCTTTTTCATGAAAAAGCTTTTTTTTTTTCATTAGGGGCGCAAATTGCCTTCATGTGTCCGATGAAATGGGCTATAATTTCGGTTAAATTATGTCACCCTCTGAACTGAGCTTTAGAAGATATTCTGATGCTTCCTCTTATTAAAAAAAGATGTATTTTTTTTTTTCAGATAATATTTATAAATTCTATTATTGCATCCAATGCAATTTTATTTAATTTAAATATTGCCAAAAAACAAAAACAGTCGCCTGAAGACAGGTTATATTGAAAGGTAAAGACCTTGCAATAATACAGAGAAACCCCAACAATCAGACGACCCGCTACAACCTGGTAGGTTTTCCACACGTTCCCTTCTAAGTGCATTTGTATATGTTTATGCGTGTTTATGCGTGTTTATGTCCCCCCCCCCCCCCACACACGCACACACAAACACACAATTTAATTTCAAGTAAAAGCAATAAAAAGAGGTTTTATTTCACCTCATAGTGATCATGGTGGATTTCATTCTTCTTACTTTATCACTTACAAGCTACGGATTTGTAAAAAATCCAAATCAGGCTTTAGACCAGTATGCCACAGCTTATACAGGCACAGTGTTGTTATTGTTTTGTTCTTTCTGTGCTTGTTATTGCACTGACATCCTTCAGAAGTACTCATGTAATGAAAATGCAATACATTATAACTTCATTCTCCTGTTGGAGATGCTCCCTGCTGCTGTAACAATGCAGCATATGAAATACATGAGGAATAAATAAAAACATGCAGAAGCCTGATAAACAATCCCCCTAAACATTCACACAATAATATTACGCTTATTTAAAAACACTGTTATTTTGTGGGAATCCACCCCCCCCCCCCTCCTTTGACTTAGAAGGCTGTTTATTGCGCTTAGAGACTTTCCAAACATTTTTTTTCCTGTGAATGTAAAGCAGTAACCTCTAGAGCAGCGTGTTGAACTTAGCTCAGCTCACCTCTGTGAGCACTAAGAATTTCTGATACAAGCTGTCCTTGTAAATGAGGAGAGAAATGAAGTTAACTGGCAACCCTGCATCAGAAGTAAGATTTTCTTCCATCTCATTTTCTTTATTCTTCTAAAACCAAGTTATATGCTGTGTGTCCAGGAAATGTTTGCATAATAATAGTAGTAGTACAGTTTTACGTTCTAAACCCTGTGTAGTCCATATGAGTGTAGCTCATGCTCCCACTAGAGGAAGCAAAAATGTAAAAACGAAAGCTAAGGTGGCTCCATCCTGGCTATGAACAGTGTTTGCAACAGCTCTGAAAAAGTCAATGTCTCATGACTAAATTACCACTAAGTTATAAACAGACAAAATAACCAGTGATAGGATGAAGGATTAAATGGAAATAATCTCACCTAGACTAAATGATTTTTGGTCTGCTTTGGTTGATGTATTGCAGTTGTCACACAATATTTAGCAAAGCTGGTGATGAACCACCTGTTGCCTAGTTTCCTTTCCTGTCCCAGTGTAAAAATGTTGTTATGCACATATAGGCCAATGGCATCAGTGATTTCTCCAGAGGCTTCATTTAAAAAAGATGTAAGATGTTTCTACCTAGTGCTTTTTCTAACTGCATTTACACTCCAATGGATGCATCGGAGAGCAACTTGGGGTTAGTACCTTGCACAAGGATACTTGACATGCAGACTGGAGGAGCGAGGGACTGCTGTTTCTACCCATGTCCCACCACCTCTTCAGAGAGCAGTTTGCTCTATTTCCTTGATGTTGCTGACAACATTCCTATCAACTTTGGTTTTATGAGACTCAACAACAACAACAAAATAACCCGTTATTATATGAGAGACTGAGCGTTACATTCTAGTCTGCTGTTTGAGGTTTTGTTTTGAATTTCAACCACTTGTCTAATTCAGGTTTGGGGGTGCGGGGTTGGAGCCTATCTCAACTGTCATAAGGTGAAAGTTGGGGTACACCGTGAATAGGCTGACAGCCCATCATAGGGCTAACACAGAGAGACAGACAACCATTCATACCTACAGTGTGGCCAAATTAAGTGGTAAATGGACTGGTTCTTATATAGCACTTTTTTACTCTACTTGAGCACTCAAAGCACTTTATACTGCATGCCTCATTCGCCCATTCATATAAGCACTTTTTTTCTATGACGAAGTGGTCTTCTATCTAACATTTGAACACATTCAGAAGGCAATGAATGCATCAGAGAACAACGTGGGGTTCAGTATCTTGCTCAAGGATATTTTGGCATGCAGACTGTACAAGCAAGGCATCAAACCACCAACCTTCCGATTAATGGATGACCTACTCAACCTGCTCTTGAGCAGGAGGTTGGATAGTGGTTAGAATCAACCACTTAGCTGAACATAAATGTCAGCAGTGCTAACCACTGGACCAGCATCCCACACTCTTTCTGGTTTTCAGTCATTATTTCCACTTTGTTTTGAAATACTCACCAATTGTCCCGTGCTTCTCGTGTTTAATGTTTTTGTGACCCATCCTATTTAGTTTCACTCACCATTCTCCTCTCTGTACTGCTCTGTTACACTTTGTGTTCGTAACTTTGTTTCTCACAGTTCTCATGCATTTCCGATGCCATGTGCCCAGGCTTACTCTGCCAGAGTCTTGTGATTTTAATAACTTCGCCTAAACATTGACTGCTTTCCTTCTACCAACGCATGACTTAAATAACATTCTTTGATTTTTATTTATTTTTTTACTCTTGAGTCATGAATTTCTGTTAGAAACTGCAGCTAGAAACTCACTTCAGATTTACACTTTAATAAACCTGTAGAATTTTTGGCATTGAGGGTTTTTAAAAATTCAAAAGGCAGTATTGCACACAGGCTGACAAAGGCTCAGTTGGCTGACTTATATTTGAATCAGGATTTGAAAAATTTCCATGGGCCCACTCAACTCCATTTAAAGGAGTATTCAACATGAATTGCAGACCGACATTTAACCGACATTAAATGTTACCTAACATATAGCATTTATTTTTGAGACTTGGAACCTATAAACCTTCTTTGCTGGACAGTCATGCATGTAAGCTCTGGGTCTCAATTAAACTGAAATGCATAATTAGGTTTTCTAACACCAGTACAGTATTTTCACTAAGATTATCTATTGAAGAATGTTAAAATCCATACAAAACTCAATAAGCTCCATCAAAGCGACAGAATCTCATTAAATAGCAAACATCTAGACTTGTCCAAAATATTGCACATAGATTATTTTTTGCTGCCTGACTGAATATTAATTCAGAAGTTCAGATGATGGTGTGAAAAAGAAAAGTTTAAGTGAAAAAAAAATCGAATTAAGCCATGAATGCTTTATAAACATATTATTTCCCTTCAGTAAATCTGAACTGGTCTGCATGAAACAAATAATGCATGTGTCGTATCATGTTAGCGGTCATGTCTAAATCTGACTAAATTTGTAGGTCAGCGTGACCTCCCTGACTAGCCATTTATGAGGTTTGATTTTATTCAGTTTGTTATTTTGAGTGACTAAATAAATAAATGATGAATGTCACACAACCTTATCCTTTGACAAAGGTTCTTTGTTTTCCTACTCGCTAAAAGGCATGGCAATTTCCATTTCTGAAGTATGAATCGATGTCATTGCATGTACATGCTTACAAAAGCGCTTTGTATCATTATCTGCCACTGGCTCTTCGTCCCTACTTACTTGCTATGATAATTATTATTATCTAAAATAAGTATTTTCTGTTTATTTATATTGTTTTATTGTTATTTGGTGCTCCAGAATAGAAAACAAGTTTGCTAAATAAACAATACACAATACACCATGATAGCAAAGTTCAAGTACACAAACTCGCTTGCTTGTCTGTAATAGGAACAAGGTTATCACTGTGCTACACTGGAAAGTTCTGGATGTCTCCCTGCAGGGACTTCACTTTACCCTTACAGGGAAACCACAAATTTTCAGGGAACAGTGGGGGATGCTTTTTTTGTCAACCTCAATCAGCGCCAGCTTTCCAGAGGAGATAAGGCAGGGCAAAATGTTGCATCCTACAAACAGGCAGAGGAAGTGAGAGAATCTCTGTGTGAACAGATCCACAGACTGTTGAAATTCCAGCACAGTTACAAATCGCAAATACTGTTCTGTTAGAATGAAGATGATTTCCTTCGTCCTAAAGTGGTGCTTCAGGTTCAGAGTTTGGCTTAATGCTGCACATATCACAACACGCAAGTGAACAGAGCAATTTTAGAGTCTTATTTAGCAAAAACAATAGAGTTGGTGTGACAGAAGAAGATGATAGGGATAGTGTGAGATGGAGGCAGATCAACCGCTCTGGAGAGATCCTAAAAGGAGCAGCTGAAAGAAAGTCTCCCTGCAATTCATGTTAATGTCTGCTTCATTTACTGTGATGATATTGTAGTTAAAATTGATTAAGACTGAGACAAAGATAAACTCACTGATGAGAATGTATTCATATTAAGGTACTGTACAGATGATGCTTCAGGATGCATGATTTAATATCAGTGGTTCATATCCGTTATCATTAGGTTGCATACTATGAACAGAACTCAGGTGTCATCTAATCATTTTACTAACAAAAGATGAACCAAACCCCAAATGAGTGAATAAATAACTCAAATGTAAAATATTTGACCTGAGTTGTGGAAACAGCCGGTCTATCGTGTGGAGGTCACACTTTGATTCTCCTAGGCGTGAAATAAACCTGCGTGCTTAAGTTGCAGTACCACCAGGGGGCGTTCATTTATTTAAAGGCAACAAGTCACTACTTACCAAGGTGTGGGCTATTCTACAAAGGGCTATTCTAAAGTATGAAGTACTTTCAAGGGTCCTTCTATGCCAGGTAAGATTAAGCTAGATGGTTGATATGTATATGTATAGTAATGTTTCCTTAAAGGTTTGCCCATGACTGTTTTCATGTTGGCTTTAAATAAATTATTGCTGTCTTCTGTTACTGCAAGGTATTGCAACTTAAGCATGTCTGTAAGTTCTCAGTCATCCAGGTCATGGTAGTCTAAGGAGCTTATGGTTTATGTTTCTTGAAGTAGTTTTCACCTTATATCCGAGAAGCTTCATCAAGTCAAAAGCCAAATGATGGAGAGACAGAGGTAGGAATTAAAGTTTGCTTTAGAACTGAAGAATCAGAGGTGCAATGCCTTCAAGAAATTTAAAGAAGTCAATTTGCTTTCTTTCCAAGCTCCTTAGGTAAGTTAAGCATGCGTATCCATAACACGTCTGGAGAGGCAAAGCGTGACATCCACATGATAGCCCAGCGGGTCTATTACATCCTTTTCCGTGATACTGGGTTGGGGTACAACTGCAAATACTCCTGTGCTGCGTCAAAGGTGAAGCAGAATGAATTTAATGTCTTTAAGGTATTGTTTTTAGCATAGCGTAGTCTGGGCTCTGCATAGACGCCTCAAAAATGTAACCTATTTCCAGTACATGCGTGCTGGTGATGCTCAGGGCAGAACAGTCCAACCTCGGACCGTGAATATACCAAATCCGTCTGCGATGTTTCCGCTTTGGATATTTTCAATATTCCTCTGTAAATAATAACAAGAACTTTACACACAAATTAGGATTCTTTTGAGCCACACAGTCATGCCTGATCTTTTTCTTTTTTTCCCCCATATCAGGGTGGAGCTGTATCATAAACAGGGGTTCTCTGAACTGCTGACTTGCACCATGTCAGTTCTTCTGAATAAAAATAAAGTGTTAGATAATCGATTATAGGAAGAACTTTTGCAGTGAGTTAAGCAAAGGAAATGAGTATTTTAGGATTAAAAATGTAGTTTAAAAGACCACTGAAAATCATGATCCTAAGAAAAGGGTTTTGAAGCAAAATGAACTGAATCATACGAAAAACAAGAATTCAAGACTTTAGCCCAGCAATGATATTCTCCTTCAAACGCAGGGATTATGTAATTGGGTTCGTTTGTTTGCATGTTTTTAAGGAATCTAGCATCCAGTTTTCAAGATCTTGTGTTCAAATTTTGTGTGATGGTAGATACGAATAACAACTTGAGCTGCTTTAATTTTGGTGAAAATCAGGTCAAGGTCACACCAAATGTGAAATCAGTGACCCTGATTGTTAGCACCCAAGGTCAACATATTGTAATATGTTGATGTCATCATATCATAATAAAAACAGGTTGAGGTCAGCATGTCATAATAAAACATAAAAAGTTTTAGTACACCCGTTGCTCTTCAGGGTTAGTTACACCGTCTGAGTGCTCTTGTTTGGTATTTGAAATGTTGCGCAGGACATTTTATTGGCACATTTTGAGCAGCTTAGTCCCAGCTGTTTGAGTATTGTTGCTGAATATGTCCATCCCATTATAACCAGTGTATCCATGGCTGCTTCCATTAGGATAATGCACCTCAAAGCTCAAAAAAAAAAAAAAAAAAAAAAAAAAAAAAAAAATGCAAACTGGTTTGAATGTAACAGCAAGTCCAGTGTACATAGATGACTTCCAGAGTCACCTGATCTCAATCTAATAGAGCACCTTTGGGATGTAGTGAAATGGGAGCTTTGGATCATGCATGCGTGACAGGCAGGAACTGTGTGATGCTATCATGTTAGCATGAATCAACATCTCTGTTTTCTCTTAATGTTTTCAGCACCTTGTTGAATCTATGCCAGAAATAACTGAGGCGGTAATGAAGGCAAACTTCTGTCCAACCCAGTAATAGTACACCACCACCAGTAGTAGGGTGTACCTAATAAAATGTAAGGAGAGTATATATTAAATCGATCGAACTGATTTCAGAACAAAATACAAAGACCAGTTTTAAATAAATATGCTACACATTCCAACAGCAAGTAAGAATAAGGGGTAATGGAGGCCCATAGGTTTTAGGTAAGGTGGACATTTTATTAATGCCTGCAAACGATGTGTGATTGCTCTCTATATGCCATACTTTGAAAATGTTTTGTATAGTGCAAAGTCCTGCTAATTTGCAGTAACCAAACTTGACAATTTACAGTACAATCTAAAAAAATTAAAACATTTCTAAAGTGGAACATAAAAAGATAAAATTGTTATAGAAGCTCACCCCCCCCCCAAAAGAAAAGAAGAAGAAAGGTGTTAAGACAAAGCAGAAAAACACTTTCCTTTTTTAATGTTTTAATAAAATCTGAGTGCCTTTAGATGTGGGAGTAGCACAGTATTTTTCATTCCTCATCAGAACTTAGTCGAGCTAACAATCTTCACTGTCTGGGAGAAACCCCACATCTGTCGCATTTGTGTTTAATCTGTTAATTGAAGACCTCAAAATAGATTATGTTAATTGAATTATTAAACAATCTATGATTTTTTTCCCCAAATAAGAAACGTCATCATTTTTAGTAATTAACGGGCCTAATACTCAAATGGCCACACTGTTTTCTATCTCTGCTGGATCCATGCAGGTGTATGGCATTTCTAACCGCTTGTTTCTGGCTTTGATTGCTCCACTCAAATCTTCAAGCTCCATCTGGAAATCCTTTAATATCTTGCGGGGAATCTCCTCAGTGAAATGGTCCTCTGGGTACTGGCCAAGAGGGACCTGATGAGAACAATGATACATTTAGTTTTTCGTCAACAACATTCCAATTGTTATCAGATTAGTTTCATTATTGTATTCATTTGTAGATTTTTTTAAATGACATAATAATGTACTTCACAAAAAATGACTAAACATAATTCCTGTCATTCTTAATGAAATCTTTGCTCCTTACAAAGTCACTGGACTGCTTGCTGAGCAGCCACAAGGTGGCCATGCCCTGAACTGTTACGTTGACATCAGGGAAGGTCGCCAACATCGTGGCCTCGCTTGTCGTCCCCTTTGTGGTCGGTGGTGGGAGTTGCAGGGAGATGGGAGTGTTGGGCATCCAGCCACCATAGTCATACTGCATTTAATCAATAGGTAAAGGATAACTGATTAATAAGAGCAATGCTATTGTGGTCTCTTTCCATGACCATCAGTTTGACATTATTTTATTGTAGGAGAAGTCAAATTTTTGGAACTTGTATTATATTTATAAAAACTAACTACTTAACCTAACTTTGGTGTTTCTTGAAATAACACCATGTTTTTGTCAAAAGTTTAAAATGAATATTTGCAAAACAAACGTAATTCCCCCAGAATCAGCTGTACTTAGTGTTTGCTGCTAATTGGCAACTGCTCACAAAAGATTAGGATTACGCTTATAGAAATCATTATATTAAGTATAAGCCCTTTAGAGCATTACAGAATACACAGCTGTTCAGCACCGGTTAACTCTACAGTTCAGGTTAGAAATAACCTAGAATTCTCTGAACATGAAACACTTGAATAACAGGGACTCACCTGTCCAGAGTTCACAGCTGCATGCTGGGCTGAGCAAGTGAAGATCACCATGGTGACAAACTTGACCAGCTCAGTCACACAAGTGAATCTCTGAGGAATTCCTGTTAATCAGAAAGAATTACTTAAAGGAGACCAAATGAAAATGAAAGTTAGACTTATGCTTGCTTATAATACACCTATAACATACAGCTGTGGTAAAAACAAAGTAAACCCAGTTTAATTCTTAAATGTAATGTGTTAGAAAATAATCTGATTAGTCTTCAAGGCAGTTGCAAATCCTCCCAGAGTTTGATGTCCCAGCAAACTCACCCTAATGCAATGCTTAGAGAAACTGCAAAAAACCCAAAAGCCCCATCTAACACTCTGAAGGCCTCAACTAGCATATCATGACAGTTCAAAATAAAAAAAAAAAAAACTGAACAAGTTTGGCTTCTTCTTTTAAACTGTAAGGCATGGTGGTGGAGGGGTGATGATTTGAGCTGGTTGTGCAGCCACAGGACCTGGGCACCTTACAGTCTCAGGTTATATTTACCTGCTAAGGATAATTATAATTTTTTATGCCCTTAGAATTCAAAGATTGTTGTTGTTTGTTTTTTTTTAACCATGACTGTATATAGTGTGTATATAGTATATTAAGAATTGAGATATTCTTTGAAGCTTACCTGTTTCTGCCTGAGAAAGGAATCCATGTTCAAAAATATCCAAAATCCACTTCTGAAGTTCAGAGTCCTGCTCAACCTCGCTGTCAGTCTTGTAATAGTAGCTGAGAATTCCCTGCACAAACCTTTGGGAAATGGGAATAAACTGAGTAAAATGTGTGTTTTACTATAGATGTTATGCACACATTAGGTAGATGAGACACTCTGTGTGTAAAGTGCTTTAAAAAAAATAAATAAAGGGTGAAGCTGAAGACATGATTATGACATAACTCTTTTGTCTGTGTGTATTTAAATGGCACACACACACACACACACACACACACACACACACACACCCCAACATGACCTTTTAGTGATGACACATTAGGTGATGATTATGTTTATTCTTGTGTGGACTGTGGATGGACTGAGGGATAGCATTGACCTTTCAGCTGGTTGAACTAAAAATGACTCTTAGACAAAACACACAAATTTCTTTAGTTTTCTTATTTTTTGTCAAGTTTGACCAATAAAACTAGTGTGAGGAGGTTTTGGTGCAAAACCACACTGAAAACAGACTTAACACGACAACAAAACCTAGATATAAATTAAATTTAAAGAAACAAACAAAGAAATAAAAACAAAAACAAACATATACCCTGAGCCAGTCTCTTGGGTCTATGTCAGCACAGGGAACTTTTTCAGAGCTTCCTAATCTCAAGAGTTCACTTCCTGGTTGAAAAAAGGTTTTAAAAAAAAAAGAAAAAAAACAACATTTAATAATAGTTTATTTTGATAATTAACCTCATATTTTGTGTTCCGCTACAGGGTGGTAGGAGCGAGGTTTGGTTGGTTATTTTTTGAGTTAGGAGTCACAGGCTGTTGTACTTTCCTGTTACCAATGGCTGCGTTGTAAGTTATTAATTTTGGATTATTTTGATACCTTGACATGCAATAGCAATAACATCATCCCAGTTAGAAACAAAGCTGAAAATAATCTGGAACACAATGATACCTGTGGATGATATCCCAAATCTTTAGTCCATCATCCCTGTAGTAGAAGTTTGGCACAGCCTCCACGCCACGTTCAGCAATGTCATCAGGTATGCAGAGGGAGCTGTAGGTTAATGAGGACACTGACCTCTGCAGGATGGTAAACATGCCCTCTCCACCTGATGATGCAAACTAGAGAATGGGTAGCTCACAGTTAGAGACAAATGTTGTACATGACACTGAAGAAAAAAAAATCAATTGTTAAGGTAAAGGTCTAGTGAGTGTGTATGGTGTCATTTTTGTGCCTCTACTCTGAGCACACGTTACAAAAAGAGAAAAAAAAAAATTCAAGTGTTGTTGCATTTTGAGAAGAAAAATATTTTGATTGCAGAAAAGTTTAATTTGAGTGAACAAAATTCATTGCTGCGTGCAAGAAATGTATTTCAGTGTTTGCTATTATCCATTCACACACACACACACACACACACACACACACACACACACACACACACACACACACACACACACACACACACACACACACACACACACACACACACACACAACACACACACACACACACACACACACACACACACACACACACACACACACACACACGCTCGGTTGTTGGCATTTGCTCTTGCTCAGATCTCTGCTCTGTGTGCTGACGGACATCTGTAGACCTGCTCTCAGTGCAGAGATGTTGAGAGCACGCTCAACTCTCTGTACACCGTTATAAATGTGCCACAAAACCAACGAATCAGACTTGGATGCAAAAATTCTGATTGGCTGTTTTGGTCTCCAATCAGCTCGCTAGCTACAGCATTCCAGAAACACTGTCCAAAGTGTAGCTAAATCCAATAGAGTGTGTTTGGTTTAAACTAGATTAAAACAAACAATGGACTTAAAAAAAAAAAAAAGAAAAAATTATATTTTAAAATAAAATAACATACTTATCACACATACTGCATGCAGCAGTTAATTTTGTTTGGGCAAATGAAACTTTTCTTCGCTCAAAGTAATTTTCTCCTTAAAATGCAACATTTGCACTTGCGGAAACAGTTTTTATGCCATAAGTGTGCTGGTCTTACTGCATACCTGAGTGAAATTGCCAGTGTCAGAAATTAGAAGACGCCGAGCTAAGAAGTTGATCTGCAGAGTGTAGCGCGTGTGAGGATTGAGGAGCTGCGGGAAAGAGGGAACTCTGTTAGTGACATGATTGGGGCAACACTTCATTTTATTGTCCACAACCAGCCGTTATGGACAAATGCTTTCCACACCACTGAAATAATGGCATAAATCAAACTGAAGTTTCAGCAAACGTCAGTTACCTTGTACAGAGGATGCACCATGGGCACGTTGCGCAGCAGTGACACTGCAAAAACCTCAGCCAGCAAGTGCGTGCGCAGAAGGTGAACATTGAGCTGATGCTCATTGAAATCTGCACTTCTTACAAAAATCTTGGCGATCAACCAGTCGTACTCAGAATCAGTAGGAAGAAAGATTGGATTGTCATCTGATGGAGTCTGCTTCAGCTACAGAAGGACAGGGCAGAGCAGTCATTTGATACAGATGATCAAGTATACTTCTATAATCAATTACTGATCAAGACTGATTAAATTTCAGTTACCATTCCATGTTTGACAAGTTTATCTTTAAAGTTTGATACTCTGCTGATCCCTTATGGGGAATTTCCACTGAATCCCTTCTAACAGAGCATTTCTTCTGAACAGCTTTACATGATGCTCTCTCTCTCTGCTCAGTAAATATATTGCATCTGTGCGAGTGTATTGTACAGAATGAACTGTGAAGGCTGTTTGTGATTTTGGCGCCATAAAAGAAACTGACTTGATTTATCTACGTGTCAGACTCTGCAACCTGGAAATCACTATGGGATGATTTTTTCTACAAGGCTAAAGTTCGGGCAGAAGGAAAAGGGGTGTATTATTAAATTAAAGCTTACTGTCTGAATTACCTGAATGGCAATCGGCATTAGCTTATCATGAGGATCTTTGTGGAGCAGGACGAGAGGTGCCATCAAGTACTGCTTCTTCCCATTGATGGTGTTTGCTTTCACGCCATCCAGACGCTTGTAGTCACACAGGAATATGTTCCCTTTCTGTTTGAAAGTTCAAGATATTGTAGAAATCTGAAAATAATATTCGCTCATGTAAAAGTGAATTTATTGAAAAGATCTAACTGATACAAGAAAAGAAAATTTTCTCCTTTTTCACAAGAGACAGTCACCTTCATTTCATCTGCCAGCCTCCACTTGCCATGGGGAAAGACCATGTCATCAGTGACAGGGAAGTTACTGGGCAGGGCTGTACAAAGCTGAATCAACATTTTCCAGTGTTCCTGAACATATTCTGTGAAAAAGAAACATTTAAATTCAATTTCTGACTTCATGTCTTAAATGTTATATCAAATATATATATAAAAAAAAAAAAAAAGTACGACCTCTCCGTAAATGTGTTGATACACATTCTTTACATTTTTAAACACTTCACATTCTTCCAAGATCAGATTAAAAAACAACAACAAATGAACACATACTGTCATTAGTCATTATGCTAGCAGCTTATTATAGCTGTTACTCTAAAATTATTCCTAAGTACATATTATTGTATATACTGTATAAGGACTCCATTATGCTATGATTTTAATTACCTGATATGTCAGTCTTTTTGCAGCAAAACACTCGATTGATGCTGTCAATATTATCCCACTTCTCCTTACAGTTATCCAGTCCCTTCAGCTTCAGCTCAGTCAGTCTGAAACAGAAGAGCATATTTATTTAACTTTATTATGATACTCAATATACTTTTGATAAGGAAAGAGAGACACATGTTTGTTTCTTGTGTATTTGTTCTATAATATTAGAACTTCACCCTGTGGAAGCAGTGTAGAAAAACTCTGAATCTTTGGTGAAGGAGAACTGAACCTCATATGGCAGTGATGATGGGCTTTCTGCCTTCATGGAGTGAGGCATTTTCTCTGCATATGCATCCCAGCTGATGAAACAAAGAAACAGCAATGAGGAAGTTAATTACAGTATGACATGATATACTTTCTCTGCAACATATGTAATAGTTTAATTTCTTCTAATTAATCCCAGCAGACAAAGAATATGCTGCAATGCTTAATTTTAAGGTTAAATATATTTAAGCTTTAGGCTTAGTATTAGGATATTCAGCTATAACTGAAGAGGATTTGCGTTCCAGTTTCAGGGGCCGTAAAGCTAAAATGTGTATAAGCTCTGAATTCTCACCGATAGTCTTCCTCTCGCTGATGAATCTCCTGCTGCCGACTGTACCTGCCAAGATGATGGTTGTCTTCAAAGACTCTCAGCGCTAAATAAGAAAAAAATGGTTTCAAGTTGTTCTTGCAAATATGGTATACTGGGAAACTGCTTCAGCCTCATTACAAACTTTGTTTTACATCTTCAATGGTTTGAACAAGATTTAAGATGAGCACAGTTTCCCAAACCTTTTCCTTCTCTGAAGCGGTGCACCTTGCTATCGGTGATCCAGCGGTAGGTGGGAAAGCTGTAGATGTCTCCTTCAGGGGATTTCACTTCCACCTTGGCACAGAACCAACTGTCCTCCGGGAACAGTGGGAGAGACTTTTTGTCTAACTCTATCAGCAGAAGATTTCCAAGGGAAGTGGAGCAGGACACCTTAAACTTTGATACCTAAAGAAATCACATAGCAGTTTGTGCTGAGCTTACTTTGGTGCTTACATGCTGTTGCTGTAAGTCACAGATAGTGTTCCCTTTACTTCCCCCCCAAATAAGTAGGTAAATAAGTAAAGTTTATTTATATAGTGCTTTTAACAGACATAACAGTCAAAGTGCTAGACAAAAATTAAGACACCATGTTAAAAACCACAGATAAACCCCCCCAAGAAACAAAACAGCAAGCCTAGGGGCCGCAGACTGAAAAGCTCTGTCCCCCCCCATAGTCTTGATACTTGTACGGGAGTCAACAGCACTGTGTGTAACAGGAAGTTGTGACAAATAGTCTGGATGATTTTGAAAAAAGAATTTCATGTGTATATAATGTCATATAGGAAACCTGAGAAACGTTTAATCATGAAGATGCATATTTCAGACTTACGGCTCCTCTGACGAAGGATGAAGCCCCTTTCAAGCCCATGAGCCACTTGCGATCACTCTCCCCATCTGTGCCCACCAGCTTAATGAAGACATTGTTAAGAGTAGTGGAATTAAGGTGATCACCAGTGAGCACGGTCACTTCATACTGCACCATTTTTCCTCTTAAATGTGGTCAAATCCTGGTGGGAAGAAGTTATGATCATACTTAGTACTGATTTGGAAATGTAAACATTTACAATTGTGGCATCACAATGAAAAGGACAACGGAAAAGAAATTTAAGAGATTATGTTGAACTTCTTTTTTTTTTTTTTACCCATAGTTTCTGACTGAAATCCAGTGAAAAGATCGCTTACCTTTATTAATGACAAGAAGAAGTGCATCAGAATAACTGCTCTGTATCGCCTCCACAACTTCTCTTTTTATTTATTTAGTGGGATATCCCCCTGGGTCAACACACCTGAATCAAATGATTAGTTCATTACCAGGCCTCTGAAGAACTTCAAGAAATGTTGAGGAGGTAATTTAGCCATTTAAATCAGCTGTGATGGATCAAGGACACATCTAAAACCTGCAGGTCACTGGCTCTTAAGGCCTGGAGTTGGCCACCCCTGGTGTGTAATAAAAAATATTTTCTATTATTAAGTTATAACTAGAATACATATAATTAGGGATGGGAATAGAATAGTTCAGTTTGCTTAAATCAGTTGATTTGTGCAGGAGAACAAAAATAGTGGCACAGTCTGATATAGGATAAGATATAAGATATAGACTTTTGTTTGTATTTATTTTTATGCTGCTAATACAAGTTCGGCTCTTTGTAACCATCCACACAGACAGCATGCTAATGCTAAGCTAGCCAAGAACCCAACGTGATGTTAAAGCTGAGAGAAAGATGACCCACAGCCCAGCGGCCAGACCCTGAACTTTAAGGGGTAACTCACTCATTGGTAGTCAGGCTGCAGCCTCTGTTTCTATCTGTTCATGTTTCCACAGTAGAATCACTGTGAACACAGCTTCGTAGTCTCTTTGTGCTGGTTTTCATCTTTGCTTTGTCCTGTTAGCTTTGCGTTCATACCAAAATACTAAGGCATACGTCCTCATTAGGATAGGGATTCATGCTAATGTGTGGGACTGTAGCCTTTATTATGTTATATGGTTTATTATGTCTAATGGTAATTACGACACAATGCATTTCAGGTCATTTCATTTATGTCAACAAGAAAAAGGCTGTAACATTTTAGGAGTTATATAATAATCAGTTGAAAACACAAAGTTTACACACACACACACACACACACACACACCACACACACACATATTATATATATATATATATATATATATATATATATATATATATATATATATATATATATATATATATACATTCAAAGCATTTGACATTTGATTTGACCAGTCTGATGAGTCTTTCTGCTGTAAGTAAACATGAAAGCATGGACCCATCCTGCTTTGAATCAACAATTTCAGCTGCTGGTTGTGTAACAGTATGGGATATATTTATGGAGAGAAATAAGCCTCAAAGTCATTGCAAATGCATATGATATGATCCACAAGCATAAACCAAGATTTATAATTTTGTACAGTGATTTGTTTGTGACTTTTGAGGAATCACAAATGTGTGCTCCAATCCACACACAAATATGAAGCAATTTGGCCACATGTAAAACTATTCTACAAATGTGTATGAATGCCAAGCCTCATGTCTGGAGAAAACCAATGACCCTAAACACTCAGCCAAGATGACAAAGGAGTGGCTTCAAAACCACTCTGTTAATGTCCTTGATTGGCCCAGACAGAGGCCAGACTTGAACCTGATTGGACATCTCTGGGAGATCTGAAAATGAATGTGCACTGACACTCACAGCTTGGGCGGTTCTGCAAAGAGGAATGGGAGAAACTGCCCACAAATAGGTGGGCAAGCTTGGAGCATCATACTCAAAAAGAGTTGAGTCACTAAAGCAGTGTTTCCCAACCACCGTGTCTTGGCACATAGGTTTCACCTGATTGGTACTCTAAGCGACCAGCCTGAGTAATGGGCAGAACAATTACGTTCTCTTCCACTAGAGGGCATTACAACTTCTTGCTCCAATTAAATGTGTTGCCAACTGCCAGTAAAACAGAAGAAGAAAATACATAGTGATGCCACAATGAAGCACGTAATAGCAATAGATTAATATTTGAAAACAGAAAGTAGTGAATCTGACCTGGGACCTGGAGAAAATTCTGATCCATATTAAGGCCCTAGCATGAATAGTGGTCAGAAGAAAGCAAAAATGTTATATTAGGGATAAACTGAGCCAATTCCACTATATCTGGTGCATAGGGGAAATTGTCAATATGCTTTTTGTGACAATTTTGTTTAGTGGTGTGCCGCGTGTTTTCTCTAATGTGAAATATGTGCCGTGGCTCCAAAAGGTTGGGAAACACTGCACTAAAGCATAGAATTATTATTTTTTTGCATAAATGGGTGTAAATGGGTGAATGAGACGTGTTGCTTAAAGTGCTTTGAGGGTTCAGGCAGAGCAGAAAAGCACTATATAAAAACTAGTCCATCTACCATTTAGATGGACTGTATAGTATAAATTACAGCTGAGTTATAGCAATTAGAATGAACAATATACAACAAAACTAGAATTTAAAAATGGTTCTACAAAGAAATGTAGAAAGCGCACGTTAGCTAAAATACAGCAGCAGCTTCAGATAGAGTTTACGATGTTAGTATTATACCAGACACCAAATAGCTGTTCCAAAAAATAAATCAACAAAAAAACCCTTTATTGTGTTAAGGCATAAAAGCATAAAACAGTGCTTATTTTTGGTGATTAAAACAAAGGTCAAGGACTAATTCAATAATAGAATTACAATGCTTGTTGATTTGGGAGTAAAGCAATACATTTTTAACAAATAAAACAAATCTGTGTGGGAGAAACACAACAAAACATTAAAATAATGAAAATATAAGCAATGAAATTTGGTAAAGTTTTAGTAAGACTCTGGCTCAGAGCAGACACTCTCATAGAGTGATGAAAATGTTACCCAGACATATTTCAACAGATAAGTAAAAATCGCAAATCAGCATAAAATGATCAGAAGCAGTAAGTTCATTGGGCCATTTCATCAGTAAAACTCAGAACTTACATTTCTTTCCCTGCTTTCGCTAGAAAAGCTAAATTTGTCTTCTTATCTTCTAATATTCAAATGGCCACACTGTTTTCTACCACTGCTGGATCCATGTAGGTGTATGGCACGTTTAAGTTCTTGTTTCTGGCTTTGATGACTCCACTCAAAATTTCAAGCTCCGTCTGAAAATCCTTTAATATCTTGCGAGGAATCTCCTCAGTGAAGTGGTCCTCTGGGTACTGGCCAAGAGGGACCTAATGAGAACAGTGATACATTTAGTTTTTCTTCAACAACATTCAAAATCTTGTCAAAATAAGTCAATATTCTTGCATGCATATGTAATTTTTTTCACAAAAATTTACTGTAAACATAATTTCTGACATTCTTAATGAAATCTTTGCTCCTTACAAAGTCACTGGACTGCTTGCTGAGGAGCCACACGGTGGCCATGCCCTGAACTGTTACGTTGACATCAGGGAAGGTCGCTAACATCGTGGCCTCGCTTGTCGTCCCCTTTGTGGTCGGTGGTGGGAGTTGCAGGGAGATGGGAGTGTTGGGCATCCAGCCAGCATAGTCAAACTGTATTTAATGAATAAGTAAAGGATAACTGATTTTCTAAGATTAAAAAGCATAATTTTTAATTCTGTCTTTGTTTTTTAATATTGTTGTTACCTTCCTGCTGTTGTATGGTATTATTCATACAATTATTTACACTTTGCCTTTGCATAAGTTCATTTGATTTTGGGAGAAATGTTTCATCAGCTACAACTTGTCAGTAACATGACTGACTATAAAAAGAGCGTCTTAGGGAGGCATGTGGTGTTTTTTATGTTCTATTGTAAATAAAATTAGGGTTTTTGAGATTTGCAGATCATTACATTGATCGTGTTTTTATTGACATTGTAAACTGTGCCATTTTTTTCATTATTGGGATAATATAAGGATTCACCTGTCCACAGTTCACAGCTGCATGCTGGGCTGAGCAGGTGTAGATCACCATGGTGACAAACTTGATCAACTCAGTCACACTGGTAAATGTCTGAGGAATTCCTGAAATAACAGCATCACTTAAATTCATTTAGATTTAGGTCAGGTTAGGTTTAGGTTGCAATATATAGTATGGAGAAATCACCACTATCATCATAATAATTGAAGATAGTTATTGAAACCCACCTGTTTCTGCTTGAGAAAGGAACCCGTGTTCAAAAATGTCCAAAATCCACTTCTGAAGTTCAGAGTCCTCCTGGACCTCACGGTCACTCTTGTAGTAGTAGCCGAGCATTGCCTGCACAAACCTTTGAGAAATGGGAATACACTGTGTAAAACATGTTTTTATTATTTGTACACAAACTGCTCCAGGATTATTTAAATAATAAAAATTGTATTTGCCCTAGTTCTTTTGTTTCAAAAACTACATAAAAATAAATGGCACAAAGTACCTTGTCCTGATTAAAAATAGGGAGGTTACAGGTTCACGATCAACACACCAAGTATTTATAATTTAACTTAGTGAAGGTAGGCTTCTGTTAGTAGCAGACACATCTCTCAGTTTAGAGGCGATACTAACACATTTTAGTTTCAACAGAAATCTAAATGTTGTTTAATAAGATCATTGTTGGCCAATGAAGGTTAAAAAACAGACTAACCGAAGAAACTGATGCAAGGAAAATGTTGGCAAAGACTAGAAGAAGAGGTGTTATGCAAGCGACACTCAGATGTGACGTCCACAAAAGAAAGCTTTTGCAATAAAACAAAGAAATCTAGTTAAGAAAGTGTGGCGTGGGTGTGGTCTCTGGCCAGCTGCAGAGGAGGGGTGACACAGTGAGCTCCCGGGGCGGCGCAGGGGCGGGGTCGACAGGTATGCTGGGTTCCGACACTGATTGTGTGTCTTTTTATGTTGACAGTGACAGTCGGAGGAGAGCGGACGTGACAGTTGCAGAGAGCGGGAGTGGCTGTGAATAAACCCACATCTCTAAATAAAAAACCTTGCTGTCAAAACAATCGCCCCAGCGTATGTTTATCGGGTCGAACGCTACACTGGTGCTGAAACCCGGGAGCGATGTCCGGTCCCCAGCCGGCTCCCCCTGCTCCCCCAGCGGCGGCGCCGCCCGCCCAGCCGCCCGCCCAACCGCTGCAGGTCTTGGGCCAGATGATGTTGGACATGGCGGCGATGGCGGCTCGTCAGGCGGCCGCGCAGGACCAGCAGTTGGCGTTGCTTCGCCTGCAGTCGGAGCATCAGACCGCGGCTCTGGGGCAGCTGCTGGGGGATGCGGCCGCGCCGGCGCCCGCCCCTCCTCTGTCGGTGACGTTGCACCGGATGAGGGATGGGGAGGACCCGCTGGTCTTCATCGAGGCTTTCCAGGCCACGGCGGTGGCCTGTCGCTGGCCGGAGGTGGAATGGGCCGCCCGGCTGCTGCCGCTTCTGTCAGGCAAGGCCCAGACGGCGGCGCTGAGCCTGCCCCCCGGCTCGCGGGGGGTGTTTGAGGATGTGTGCCGGGCGGTGCTGGATCGTTTGGGTCTCTCCCCGGAGGATTACCGCCGTCAATTCCGGGCCAGCAGGATGACGGGAGGGGAGCGGCCCTTTGCGTGGGCTCGACAGCTGGAGGATGCGGCGGCGAGGTGGCTGCGACCGGGCCCCTCGGCTGGGGAGGCCCGGATGCTGAACATGGTCGTCCTCGAGCAGTTCGTGGGGGGCCTGCCCGAGGCGACGGCTCGTTGGGTCCGCTGCCACCGCCCGGCGGATTTGACGGCGGCGGTTACGCTGGCAGAGGACCATCTGGCGGCCAACCCGGCACCCAGCCGTGAGGAGCCGCAGCGGAGCGCCCGTATTCCGCTGCCCAGGCCACCGGCGGCGGCGTCACAGCGGAGGGACGGCGGCCCTGTGGGAACGGAGCAGGCAGCGGGGTGGAGCCCCAGAAACCCGTTACGGCCGCTGCTTCCCGCCGGAACCCCGGCGGCCGCCGAGGTTGCCCCGGAGCCACGGGGAGCCGCACAGACGCCGGGGCCGGACTGCTGGAAGTGTGGGCAGCCGGGGCACCTGCGCCGAGAATGTCCGCTCATGGAGGTGGGGCAGGTGTTCCGTGTTGCCGGCGCTCCAGCGCCCGCCCCCGGTCCAGGAGGGACGTACCGCGTGCCGGTAAGGTGTCAAGGGGGTATTCGCCATGCTTTGATGGACACGGGCTGCACGCAGACCCTGGTCCACCAAAGTTTGGTTCGCCCCGGAGCATTGTTGGTGGCTAACTGGGTGGAGGTTAAATGTGTGCACGGGGATATTCACAAGTACCCGGTAGTGTCACTGCTGCTGAAATTCAGGGGCAAAACGCATAGAGTGAAGGCGGCGGTTAGCCCGCGCCTGTCGCATCCCCTTATTTTGGGTACGAATTGGCCGGGGTTCCACAGCTTACTGGGGCAGTACGTGGGGATGCGATCGCGGTCTGTTAATTTATGTAGCGTTTGCGCGGCGCTCAGCGGTGACGCGTGGTCGACCGACACCGACTCTGTGGGGGAGGAGGTGGCGGGGACTTCCACGGAAGCCCCGCTGCCTCCCGTTGTGCACCCCACGGAAGATTTTCCACTAGAGCAGTCTCGGGACGACACCCTACGCTCAGCCTATGACCAAGTGATAGATATTGATGGTCGCTTGGTGCGCCCTGACGCTGCGCGAACTTACCCTCATTTCCAATTGCGGAACGATCGGCTTTATCGAGTGAGCCGCGACACTCACACTGAGGAGATTTGCACACAGTTGCTGGTGCCGCAAAGCCACCGGGAAACGGTTTTCCAGGCGGCTCATTCGAACCCCATGGCAGGGCATTTGGGTGGTGAGAAAACTCTGGAGCGCATAATGGCCCGATTCTATTGGCCGGGCATTTGGGCCGACGTGCGCCGCTGGTGTGCGTCGTGCCCAGAATGCCAGCTGGTTAACCAGCCGGCCGTGCCAAAGGCGCCGCTGCGCCCATTACCACTGATGGAGATTCCGTTCGAGCGTATTGGTATGGATCTCATCGGGCCATTTCACCGGAGTGCACGCGGCTATCGCTTTGTGCTGGTCCTAGTGGACTACGCAACACGATACCTGGAAGCAGTGCCGCTGCGCACGATTTCAGCGAAGAGCGTGGCGCAGGCACTGTTTCAGGTCATCTCCCGAGTCGGTATTCCGAATGAAATACTGACTGACCAGGGCACGTCGTTCATGTCGCGCACATTGCGGGAACTGTACGAATTACTGGGTATTAAATCTATTCGGACCAGCGTCTACCACCCTCAGACCGACGGGCTGGTGGAGAGGCTGAATAAGACCTTGAAATCCATGATTCGTAAGTTCATTCGCGAGGATGAACGCAATTGGGATCACTGGTTAGACCCTCTGTTGTTTGCAGTGCGGGAGGTGCCCCCAGTGTTGCCAACTCCTCAGTAAGGAAAATCGCTATTGGCTGTCCTAAAAGTCGCTAGAAGTCGCTAAATGACGTCATCGCCTAATTTGCATAATTGGTCATGCTAATATAATTGTAACCTACGTTGTTGGAGAGAGAAATAACATCGTGGAAGAGACATAAAGTGAGTAAAAAACGTCCTAAATGCATTTAGAGTTTATTTAGAACTACGAATTAAATTTATTTTAGCAATAATTGTTTTTTGTAATGTCACAATTCCAACCCTGCTCCTTTATCCGGGCCTGGACCGGCAAAAGTGTCCCGAAATAGGCACTCTGGTGGAGTTACTTTGTGTGTGTGTGTGTGTTTATAAGTAGTTTTAATCCTGATCCACAAAACAGCATAACAGTAAAAGAAGAACTGACTGCGTTACAGTCAGTGCGGGAGCAGCGGCTTCATGCGCGATTCATTTGCAGTTCGGACACACAGGTGTGAACATCTCCTGCCCTGATAGCAGCTGGGGGAGGACTATCCTCCACCTGTGAGCGCTTTGGCACGGGCGAGGTGCTCACGGCAGCACCCGCTGCTTGTTGAGAGTAAAAGCGATACGTGCTTCACGTCAAAAAGACGTCATAAATATGTCTCCAATAACACCAGAAAAAGTCGCCAGATTTGTCGCTAGTCGCTTTTTAGAAAAAAAGTCGCTAAGGGGGTCTGAAAACTCGCTAAATATAGCGACAAAGTCGCTAAGTTGGCAACACTGGGTGCCCCAGGCCTCCACGGGATTTTCTCCCTTTGAGCTGTTGTACGGCAGAAAGCCGCGGGGGGTGCTCGACCTAATTAAGGAAAACTGGGAGGAAGGTCCGAGCCCTGCGAAAAGTGACATTCAGTAAGTGCTGGACCTGCGAGCAAAGCTGCACACACTGGGGAGACTCTCACGGGAGAATTTGCTCCAGGCCCAGCAGCGGCAGCAACGCCTGTACAACAGAGGGGCGAAACTTAGGCAATTTTCACCGGGAGATAAAGTGCTTGTGTTACTTCCTTCTTCCAGCTCTAAACTACTCGCCAAGTGGCAAGGGCCCTTCGTGGTCACACGGCGAGTGGGGGACGTTGATTATGAGGTGGTACGGTCGGACAGGGGCGGAGCCACGCAAATGTACCACCTCAACCTCCTCAAAGCCTGGAGGGAGGCGGAGACCGCTTCTCTGGTGAGCCTGGTAAGAGAGAGAGATGAGTTGGGGCCGGAGGCGCCAAAATCTAACATCCCCACCTCCCTCCGTTGTAGTGACCACCTCACACAGGCCCAGAGAGCGGATGTTGCCGCATTGCAACAGCGCTTTGCCGACGTGTTCTCCCCCTTGCCTGGCCGTACTTCTCTCATAGAGCACCATTTTGAGACGCAGCCTGGCGTGACGGTGCGTTCACGGCCCTACAGGCTGCCGGAACATAAGAGGCAAATTGTTTTCCGGGAATTGACGGAAATGCTGAGGTTGGGAGTAATAGAAGAATCACACAGTGCCTGGTGTAGCCCCATCGTTCTTGTGGTGAAGAAGGATGGGTCTATACGGTTCTGTGTCGATTATCGCAGAGTGAATGAGGTGTCACGTTTTGATGCTTATCCCATGCCCCGGGTCGACGAGCTCCTGGACCGGTTGGGCACCGCTCGTTTTTTCACGACACTGGATTTAACCAAGGGCTACTGGCAGATTCCCTTGTCTGCAGAGTCCAAGGAAAAGACGGCCTTCTCCACTCCGTACGGATTGTACCAATTCGTGGCGCTTCCGTTCGGCTTGTTCGGGGCCCCTGCCACTTTTCAGCGCCTTATGGACCGGGTGCTGCGGCCCCACGCTGCCTATGCTGCCGCCTATCTAGACGACGTCATCATTTACAGTGACACATGGGCGGAGCATGTGCGGCGTGTGGCCGAGGTGCTGGAGTCCCTGAGGCAGGCGGGGCTCACGGCCAACCCGAAGAAGTGTGCGGTTGGACGGAGGGAGGTACAGTATTTGGGGTACCACTTGGGGGGCGGGCAGGTGCGACCTCAAGTGGATAAGACGGCGGCAATTGCATCCTGCCCGCGTCCCAAGATGAAAAAAGAGGTGAGACGGTTTCTGGGGCTGGCCGGCTATTACCGGCGGTTCGTACCAGGGTTCGCGGACTTGACCAGCCCCCTAACTGATCTCACCCGCAAGGGTGCCCCGGATCTGGTCCAGTGGACGGAGCGGTGCCAGGCGGCGTTTGTGCAGGTGAAGCGGGCTCTCTGTGGAGAGCCGCTGCTGTTCACACCTAATTTCTCCCTCCCTTTTTGTCTGCAGACTGACGCCTCGAGCAGAGGGCTGGGGGCCGTTTTGTCCCAGCAGGTAGGGGGAGTTGACCGGCCGGTCGTCTACATCAGCCGCAAGCTGACGGACCGCGAGTCGCGATATAGCACCGTGGAGAAGGAGTGCCTGGCGATCCGGTGGGCGGTCGACTCCCTTCGCTACTACCTCCTGGGCCGCCCGTTCACCCTCTGCTCAGACCATGCCCCGCTGCAGTGGCTCCACCGCATGAAGGATGCCAACGCCCGGATCACTCGGTGGTATCTGGCTCTGCAGCCCTTTAAATTCAAGGTGATCCATAGGCCGGGTGCGCAGATGGTCGTGGCCGATTTCCTCTCCCGCTCGCGGGGGGGGGGGGAGTAGGTTCGGCCGGATGGGCCCCGGCCTCAGTTGGGCGGTGGGGATGTGTGGCGTGGGTGTGGTCTCTGGCCAGCTGCAGAGGAGGGGTGACACAGTGAGCTCCCGGGGCGGCGCAGGGGCGGGGTCGACAGGTGTGCTGGGTTCCGACACTGATTGTGTGTCTTTTATGTTGACAGTGACAGTCGGAGGAGAGCGGACGTGACAGTTGCAGAGAGCGGGAGTGGCTGTGAATAAACCCACATCTCTAAATAAAAAACCTTGCTGTCAAAACAATCGCCCCAGCGTATGTTTATCGGGTCGAACGCTACAGAAAGGTACATAGAAAAGGTGTAACATATCTCTGTCTTTTTCTGTCCACATCGGAGATTTGAAATAATATTAATGACAATGATAACAAATAGGTTAGCCAGCACAAAGACATCTCTTAATTCAATTCCTTCACCAATGAAGACCATAAATACAAAAAACAAAAAGCAAACAGACAATGAGACAAATGCTTTATACCATGTGGTTTACACGCTGTGCAAAGAAATTGTCATTGTTGTCTTTTGCAAAGGAAAGTTTGTTATTACTGTGTGCTCAAATATATGACTTTACAGGAGGCTTTTATTTATTGATTTTCATATTTTAACCAGCCAATACTGTGGAGAAAGACCAGTTCAGTTTTTTATGCTGATTTAAGATAGGATGACCTATTATTTACAAACTCTGAATTGTTGCAGCTTGATGGCATCATTTGGAGAAAATCAAAATCAAAAGAAAAGAAATTGTGGTACCTGTGGATGATATCCCAAATCTTTAGTCCATCATCCCTGTAGTAGAAGTTTGGCACAGCCTCCACACCACGTTCAGCAATGTCATCAGGTATGCAGAGGGAGCTGTAGGTTAATGAGGACACTGACCTCTGCAGGATGGTAAACATGCCCTCTCCACCTGATGATGCAAACTAGAGAATGGGTAGCTCACAGTTAGAGACAAATGTTGTACATGACACTGAAAAAAAAATCAATTGTTAAGGTAAAGGTCTAGTGAGTGTGTATGGTGTTATTTTTGTGCCTCTACTCTGAGCACACGTTACAAAAAGAGAAAAACATTCAAGTGTTGTTGCATTTTGAGAAGAAAAATATTTTGATTGCAGAAAACAAAAATTTTGAGTGAACAAAATTTATTGCTGCGTGCAAGAAATGTATTTCAGTGTTTGCTATTATCCATTTACACACACACACACAATAACAGCCACTCTCGCTCGGTTGTTGGCATTTGCTCTTGCTCAGATCTCTGCTCTGTGTGCTGACGGACATCTGTAGACCTGCTCTCAGTGCAGAGACGTTGAGAGCACGCTCTGTACACCGTTATAAATGTGCCACAAAACCAACCAATCACAGACTTGGATGCAAAAATTCTGATTGGCTGTTTTGGTCTTCAATCAGCTCGCTAGCTACAGCATTCCGGAAACACTGTCCAAAGTGTAGCTAAATCCAATAGAGTGGTTTGGTTTAAACTAGATTAAAACAAACAATGGACTTAAAAAAAAAAAAGAAAAAATTATATTTTAAAATAAAATAACATACTTATCACACATACTGCATGCAGCAGTTAATTTTGTTTGGGCAAATGAAACTTTTCTTCGCTCAAAGTAATTTTCTCCTTAAAATGCAACATTTGCACTTGCGGAAACATTTTCTATGCCATAAGTGTGCTGGTCTTACTGCATACCTGAGTGAAATTGCCAGTGTCAGAAATTAGAAGACGCCGAGCTAAGAAGTTGATCTGCAGAGTGTAGCGCGTGTGAGGATTGAGGAGCTGCGGGAAAGAGGGAACTCTGTTAGTGACATGATTGGGGCAACACTTCATTTTATTGTCCACAACCAGCCGTTATGGACAAATGCTTTCCACACCACTGAAATAATGGCATAAATCAAACTGAAGTTTCAGCAAACGTCAGTTACCTTGTACAGAGGATGCACCATGGGCACGTTGCGCAGCAGTGACACTGCAAAAACCTCAGCCAGCAAGTGCGTGCGCAGAAGGTGAACATTGAGCTGATGCTCATTGAAATCTGCACTTCTTACAAAAATCTTGGCGATCAACCAGTCGTACTCAGAATCAGTAGGAAGAAAGATTGGATTGTCATCTGATGGAGTCTGCTTCAGCTACAGAAGGACAGGGCAGAGCAGTCATTTGATACAGATGATCAAGTATACTTCTATAATCAATTACTGATCAAGACTGATTAAATTTCAGTTACTGTTCTATGTTTGACAAGTTTATCTTTAAAGTTTGATACTCTGCTGATCCCTTATGGGGAATTTCCACTGAATCCCTTCTAACAGAGCATTTCTTCTGAACAGCTTTACATGATGCTTTTAATTAGTTTTTACTGATGCTATCTCTCTCTGCTCAGTAAATATGTTGCATATGTTGCATCTGTGTGAGTGTATTGTACAGAATGAACTGTGAAGGCTGTTTGTGATTTTGGTGCCATAAAAGAAACTGACTTGATTTATGTACGTGTCAGACTCTGCATTCAGCAACCTGGATACTGCTATGGGATGAACTTTCACAAGGCTAAGGCTCAGCAAAAACACTTCACAGCTGGTGTTCAGATATGGTACTAGCTATGGTTGCAAATAGAATATCCTTTTATTTTGATTTTACAATGACGTTGTACATGAACAATTGCTTTACACATTAACAGGTGTGCTATCTCTACTGATAAGCTGATAAATACACAAACTTAACCTTACTGTCTGAATTACCTGAATGGCAATCGGCATTAGCTTATCATGAGGATCTTTGTGGAGCAGGACGAGAGGAGCCATCAAGTACTGCTTCTTCCCATTGATGGTGTTTGCTTTCACCCCATCCAGAAGCTTGTAGTCACACAGGAATATGTTCCCTTTCTGTTTGAAAGTTCAGGATATTGCAACAGTGTGGATATAACATTTAGTCAGTGGCTGTGCAAGTACAATTATTTGACAAAAAATCAATTTATTATAAAGAATTCAGATGGTCACCTTCATTTCATCTCTTAGGCTGCAACGGCCATGGGGAAAGACCATGTCATCAGTGACAGGGAAGTTACTGGGCAGGGCTGTACAAAGCTGAATCAACATGGGGTTGACACCATTTAGAAACTGGTAGCCAAAGAAAGCATCTTCTTTCCAGTGTTCCTGAACATATTCTGTGAAAAAGAAACATTTAACTTATTAGTTTTGAAACTGTGAGCCACTAAATTCTGCTAAATTTCTGAATTAATGCCAGAAGTTTAGGGTCTGAGAGTCTTCATTACGTGAACTGTAAAAGAAAAGTCAGATTTCTCTGGTAAGAATATATATGGTTTACAGAACAGGCTGCCCAATATTCAGCTTATTATTGCATAGAGTGCATACTGTATAAGGACTACATTATGCTATGATTTTAATTACCTGATATGTCAGTCTTTTTGCAGCAAAACACTCGATTGATGCTGTCAATATTATCCCACTTCTCCTTACAGTTATCCAGTCCCTTCAGCTTCAGCTCAGTCAGTCTGAAACAGAAGAGCATATTTATTTAACTTCATTGTGATACTTAATATACTTTTGATAAGTAAAGAGAAAAATATGGTAAATGGTAAATGGCCTGTACTTGTTTAGCACTTTACTAGTCCCTAAGGACCCCAAAGCGCTTTACACTATACACAATCATCCACCCATTCACACACTGGTGATGGCAAGCTACTGTGTAGCCACAGCCGCCCTGGGGTGCACTGACAGAGGCGTAAAGAGTAAAGAGAAAAATATGTATAACAGAACTTCACCCTGTGGAAGCAGTGTAGAGAAACTCTTTAGTTTTGGTGAAGGAGAACTGAACCTCATACGGGAGTGAAAATGGGCTTTCTGCCTTCATGGAGTGAGGTATTTTCTCTGCATATGCATCCCAGCTGATGAAACAAAGAAACAGCGATGAGGAGGAAGTTAATTACAGTATGACATGATATACTTTTTATCTGCAACATATGCAATAGTTTAATTTCTTTTAATTAATCCCAGCAGACAAAGAATATGCTGCAATGCTTAATTTTAAGGTTAAATATCATTAGTATTAGGATATTCAGCTATAACTGGACAGCATTTGTATTCCAGTTTCAGGGGCTGTAAAGCTAAAATGTGTATAAGCTCTGAATTCTCACCGATAGTCTTCCTTTCGCTGATGAATCTCCTGCTGCCGACTGTACCTGCCAAGATGATGGTTGTCTTCAAAGACTCTCAGCGCTATAAAAAAAAAAAAGAAAGAAAGAAAGAAAGAAAGAAAGAAAGAAAGAAAGAAAGAAAAATGGTTTCTTGTGAATGTGGTATATTGGAAAACTGCTTTAGTCTCATTACAAGATTTTTGTTGTCCTCACTGGTTTGTAACTACAGAACAAGATTTAAGATGAGCACAGTTTCCCAAACCTTTTCCATCTCTGAAGCGGTGCACCTTGCTATCAGCAATCCAGCGGTAGATGGGAAAGCTGTAGATGTCTCCTTCAGGGGATTTCACTTCCACCTTGGCACAAAACCAAGCGTCCTCCGGGAACAGTGGGAGAGACTGTTTGTCTAACTCTATCAGCACAAGACTTCCAAGGGAAGTGGGGCAGGACACCTTAAAATTTGATACCTAAAGAAATGACATAGCAATTTGTGCTGAGCTTCAACACTCCAGCATACAATTCCTCTTATAATTTACTGTGCTCCATGAAGTGAACCGTTTGCTTTGACCATCTTCATGGTGATTATTTCCCCCCAAAATTATTTCATTTGTCTATCATCTCATACAGGAAACAGAAACATTTAATCATGAAGATGCATATTTCAGACTTACAGCTCCTATAACGAAGGATGAAGCCCCTTTCAAGCCCATGAGCCACGTGCGATCACTCTCCCCATCTGTGCCCACCAGCTTAATGTAGACATTGTTAAGAGTAGTGGAATTAAGGCGATCGCCAGTGAATACGGTCACTTTATACTGCACCATTTTTCCTCTTGAATGTGGTCAGATCTTAGTGGAGAAGTTCCTTGGAATAACTACTCTGTCAGAAGTTGCCCACACAATCGTCTCTTTTTATTAACACATTTTAGTGGGAGTGTCCAAGCAATTGCATCAGGTAGGTGTTGTGTTGAAATGTTGGACATGTGTGATCAACTGCTGTAACCTGAGAAACCACAGGAATTTGAGCTGATGATGAAATAACGAGGCTTTATTTTATTCAAGAGAAATCGCAGCCACTGTGAAATGTAGAAGTATGCAACTATTTGCTAAATACACATACCAAAAAAGTTCCTTGTAATTTTTTTCAAGTAGCCTTCAGGGATAATCAAAATATAACAGAGCCCCCATTGTGTTTTACAGATGGCTGTAACACTCACTGCTGTACCTCTCCTGACCTTTCTAAATACATTGATGATTTTTTTAAATTGAATTTTCAATTTGGATTCATCTCTACATGTGACCTGTTTTCACTGATGTTCTTTCCCATTCTTGTGTAATTTGGCCTACCTCAGCCTTTTCTCCCTGTTTTGCTTCCTTAAGAATGACTTGACAGTCACACTTTCACTGAGACTGTTATGGTTCGACGTGGGGACTCAAGCGCAGGACTCCAGAATCAGCTGTACACAAGAATTTATTTACAGAATCCACCAGGTGTTTATACAGGAAGTGCAGGGCAGTGCTATATACAACAAAGTGAGGGATGGGGCTCCAGGGAAATCCAAAGGGGTAGTCACTCGTTCTCCAATTCTTCACACTCACGACCGCAGTTCCACTCTCCACACTCGACACAATAATTCACACAGGGAAGGTATTCAGGAGGTCTGTAGACGAGGAAACGAGAATTAATTACAACGTTCATGCTGCTGACGTCGACTGAGAAAATTGTCAGGCGGTGGAAGGAATACTTCGAGGACCTCCTTAATCCCACTGACACGTCTTCCGAGGAGGAAGCAGAGTCTGGGGATGAGGGGAATGACCCGCCAATTTCCGGGGGCGAGGTCACTGAGGCAGTTAAACAACTCCTTGGTGGCAGAGCCCCTGGTGTTGATGAGGTCCGCCCCGAGTTCCTGAAGGCTCTGGACGTTGTAGGGCTGTCCTGGTTGACACGCCTCTGCAATGTTGCGTGGAGATCAGGGGCAGTAGCCCTGGACTGGCAGACCCCCATCTTTAAGAAGGGAGACCGGAGGGTGTGCTCCAACTACAGGGGGATCACACTCCTCAGCCTCCCTGGGAAAGTCTATGCCAGGGTGCTGGAAAGGAGAGTTCGTCTGCTAGTCGAACCTCAGATACAGGAGGAACTATGCGGTTTTTGTCCTGGTTGCAGAACACTGTACCAGCTCTTTATCCTCTCAAGGATACTTGAGGGTGCATGCATGGGAGTTTGCCCAACCAGTCTAAATGTGTTTTGTGGACTTGGAGAAGGCATTCGACCGTGTCCCTCGGGGTGTCCTGTGGGAGGTTTTGCGGGAGTATGGGGTGTCTGGCCCATTGCTACGGGCCATTCGATCCCTATACAACTGTTGCAAGAGCTTGGTTCGCATTGCCGGCAATAAGTCGGACTCGTTCCTGGTGGGTGATGGGCTCTGCCAGGGCTGCCCTTTGTCACCGATTCTGTTCATAATTTTTATGGACAGGATTTCTAGGTGCAGCTAAGTGGCAGAGGGCTTTCACTTTGGAGGCCTCAGAATCTCATCTCTGCTTTTTGCGGATGATGTGGTTCTGTTGGCTTCATCGGGTGAGGGCCTCCAGCTCGCACTGGAACGGTTCGCAGCCGAGTGTGAAGCAGCGGGAATGAGGATCAGCACCTCCAAATCTGAGGCCATGGTTCTCAGCCGGAAAAGGGTGAAGTGCCCACTCTGGGTCGGGGATGAGTTCCTGCCCCAAGTGGAGGAGTTCAAGTATCTCGGGGTCTTGTTCGCGAGTGATGGGAGAAGGGAGCCGGAGATCGACAGACGGATTGGGGCTGTGGCTGCAGTGATGCGGACGCTGCACCGGTCCGTCATGTGAAGAAGGAGCTGAGTGTAAAAGTGAAGCTCTCAATTTACCGGTCGATCTACGTCCCTACCCTCACCTATGGCCACGAGCTGTGGGTAGTGACCGAAAGAACGAGATTGCGGATACAAGAGGCAGAAATGAGTTTCCCCCGAAGGGTGGCAGGCCTCTCCCTTAGAGATAGGGTGAGAAGTTCGGCCATCCGGGAGGGGCTCAGAGTAGAGCCGCTGCTGCTCCACATCGAAAGGAACCAGCTGAGGTGGTTCAGGCATCTGACAAGGATGCCTCCTGGGCGCCTCCTGGGTGAGGTGTTCCAGGCATGTCCCACTGGGAGGAGGCCCCGGGGCAGACCCAGGACACGGTGGAGAGATTATATCTCTCGGCTGGCCTGGGAATGCCTTGGTGTTCCCCCAGATAAGCTGGAGGAGGTGGCTGGGGAGAGGGAGGTCTGGGCCTCTCTTCTTAGGCTGCTGCCCCCGCGACCCGGCCCCGGATAAAGCGGATGAAGATGGATGGACGTTCATAATAGACTCTTGACTTAACTGAGCTGTAGCTTTGACTCTCTCTGACGCATGGTAGACAACGATCCAACGAAGACCAGCAGACTCCTGCTGGCTCAAATGCCAATTGCCTTGATGGGCATCACGCCCTTCCGTGGGTGTGGGCCGAAGGCGTGAAGCCACAATGAGTTCCGCCCTGGTGACAGAGAGGAGGAGAGAGAGAGCAAGAAAGATAAAAAGGTAGAAATAGCCAATCAGCGTCCTGCTGATCCCCCAGGCCGTGAGAGAGACCATTTATGATGAAATTTTGATAAGCTGGATCAGCTGAAGGGCCAGATGCATGTTTCAGGTCCAGTGTCAGGTCTTTGTTGAATTTATTTATATATGTTATACATATATGTTAAAGGATGACTTTCAGATGTTGATCTGCTGTAGATAGTTTCTTAGGCCTGCTACGTTCTTTTGTCTTCCACTTGTTCAATTACCTCAATTTTTTGGAGGATACACTGCATACTATATGCCAGGTTTTTGGCTAAGAGCTAAGGCATTTTCTATAAATTCAGTGAAAGATATTGGAATAAATTATATTTTAAAGGAGGCTACCAGTCATAAAATGTAAAGACAAAGTTAAAAGTTAAAATACCCTCTTTGCTAAGCGGTGTGTATTTAAATGACCACGGCTGACCCAATGACATGAAGATGCTTTCAAGTATCTTTATTCTTTTATTTACCGATTGCTGTCACGTTACATACACAGCTTGCAGCTGAACACTAATACAACAACAACAAACAGCAGGCAGAGCAGATTTTAAGCTGGCGAGGCGTGACTGTGATGTAGCGCAGGTGCGTCTGCCTTCCCTGCTGCGGCACCACCGACCACGCCCGCCACAGTGTAGATACAACACTGGTTCATCCTTTGAGTTAGGTGACTTTTTATGCTTGAATGATTCTCAGGTCACTGTTCACAGGCACCTACATGTTCAGTGAGGTGCCTAGATCCTCCACTTTTAAATGTCTCACAGCGCAATGCTTAGCATATTTTGGTTCCTGCAACTGGTCTGTCAGTTATTGTCTCCCCCGAAACACTTCTCTTGTGCTTTTGGAAATCAGTTTTTTCCATTTCTATTTTATGTTTTTCCCATTTCCGTTGTGTTTTGCTTTTGCAGCGGTTTTCTTATTGCTGGTGTTTTCTTTAGTTGCAGTCCGTTTGGCCTCTCAGGGCCACCGTAACCACCAGTGTAATGTGCCTCTACATAGAATTGTATCCTTGTTGGACTGTTTATAGGAAAATAAAAATCTGTTATTTTTGTTAATGAGCCAGAATAATAACTAAACAATGGCTCTTCTGTGAGCATGGTCATGAAATCAAAGTGGGTAGTGGTAAATACAGTTAAGTTGTTTTGCCTCCGTTAATAATTATATTAGAAAAAAAAAAGTTATGTGGTGATGTTTGTTCACTGATTTCAGAAGTTTGGTGGGCTTCAAGTTGTTGGTCGATCTATGGGGGATACAAAAGTGGAAAACGTATTCATGTGCAGCAAACTGGAATGAAGGGCAGAGTTTCCTTACACGAGAAAAAATATGTTTGCACAATCATCAGTCAACACTCACTTTGCTGTAATGTGTGCAGCACAATAGTTTTTGTGTTACATATCAGTAGAGTTAAAGAGAAAAGGATTTTAAATGTGTCTGCAAGTGCATAATCCTCTGGTAAAACCAAAATGTTCCTACTAATACTTATCACTCTAGTTTTCTGTAGTAACTATTGGCACATACTCAGTTAAAAGGCACTTCAGTGCAGTAACAGCACTAAATTGGTTCATCAACCACCCTGAGACAACCTAAACATTAGACCAAAGGATTAAAAATACACTGATTCGGGTACCACTTCCTGCTACAGTGTAAGGTTACAGTTAAAAGGTGTTTGTTTGATTGTGGCTTTCACTGAATTTATGTTTTAGAAGGTGAAACTAAGTGTGAGAATAGGATTACAAAAACTGCCTCTGCTAGTCATGCAGAACAGGTATGAAGTGAATCGTATTCACGAAATTGTTATTCTCTCAATTCCAGTAAAAGGTTATAAATTAGGATCAAATCAATAGCAAGAGCAGACTCGTTTTAAAGTATGAAGTATAAAGTAATTTCATGACCTGCATGATTCAACGGTCTTGTCGACCATTAAAGGGTTTAATGTATATTTATATAGATACACTACACTCTGAATCCTTCCAACATCATAACAGAATTCTGATGCTCCCTTTAAAAAAAAGAAGAAAAAAAGGCAGGATTGTGTCCTTAGTTAACAAGAAATATTATATTTCACTTTCCAACATTTGGAAGGGGGGCATCTTTTCTAAATTGGGATTTTGCCTGAAATGCTATCCCTGCTGAGTTTATAAATGCCAGCTTGGCAGATTTTATTCCAAGATGAACACAAAAAAGAGTTTATAATGATCAGTGTAGTTCTCTGTTGTGCTTTGCTGAAGTGAGCAAAGTTACTTTTGTACACTAAAATATAAGATGGTCATTTATATAAAATATAATCTTCTAATATTCTAAATGTGCCAATGAAGTGTTTATTACACTGTGCAACAGAATAACAACTTAAAATAGCTTCCATTAGTTGCAGGAAAAAAAACTAAACTAGTTTACCTAAACTTTAGTTTACCTAAAATACAGTTTCCCTAAACTTTAGGTAAACTAAACTATGGATCAGAACGTCAGGAATGTAGTAGGTTGACTGTAGCTCAGGAGCCAGAGCAGCCAGTATTGTTGGGTAGGATACTGAACAATAAGTTGCTTTTTAATGCATTCATCAGAGTGTGAAGGTGTGAGAATGCTAGCTAGAAACCACTTATGGTGGCTGTAGCTCAGGAGGTAGAGCAGGTTCTGGCTCCCCCAGTCTGCATGTTGGGCAAGATACTAACTCTAAGTTGCTCTCTGATGCATCCAGGAGTATGAATGAGTAGTAGTTAGTTAGTGAGAACTTAAAAGCACAGAAGAAAGTGTTTGTGTGATTGGGTGAATGCTGTGTAAAGCGCTTTGAGTGCTTTGAGTAGAAAAGCACTATATAAGAATCAATCCATTTACCACTTACCATTTACTTAGGCAAAGAAAGAAAGTGCTTGTATGAATCTGAGTGACTAGATGAATGAGGTATGCTCTAAAGTGCTATGAGTGCTCAAATTGAGTAACAAAGTGCCACGTAAGAACCAGTCCATTAGTCATTTACCAATGTGTGAAGGGCAGAAAGTAACAAGTTTTGTCACTCGTTAGCTGGATTGCAAAAACAAATGAGAATTAAAATCCACTTAGAAGTCGAGGAGGCCTGCAAGCAGTCAAGGACAAATTAAGTTCATTCAGCACTAAATGTGTGATTAGGTGAGTTCAGGAGTATTATGACTACATGGTCAGCAGCAACCTCGAAAAGCAATAAAATTGGTATTATAAAAATATCTCTCTTTTTTGCAAGAGCAACACCACTACCAGGCTGTGCCCAACATAGACAGCAAAATCTATAATAGTGACAGCCATTGAAATGTTATGCTTCTGAGTTATTCAGATTTTAAATACTGCGCATAGTGAGGTGCTGAACAAACAGTACAATACACGGTAATAGTCATGTTCAAGTACACAAACCCGCTGTCCTGTTTGGAATCTGAACACTGTGCGACATGGGGAAGTTCCAGACGTCTCTTGCAGGGACCGCAAATTTCAGGGAAATTTCTGCTTTCCAGAAGAGATATGGCAGCGTAAAATGTTGCATCCTACAAACAGACAGAGGAAGTGAGAGTCTCCACAGACTGTTGAAACTTCAGCACAGTTACAAATTGCAAATACTCTTCTGTTAGAATGAAGACAATTTCCTTCCCCCCAAAGTGGTGCTTCAGGTTTAGATTTTTCTGCACGTATCACAGACCACAAATGAACATAGCAATTTTAGTCTCTTATTTAGCAAAACAGATCTTGCATATATTACACAGAACTCAGAGGGCATCTATTCATTTATGCATTGATTAATGAATACCTTTATTCATTATTAAATGAATAAAGGTATTAATTTAATAATAAATATCATTCAAAAACCTTATTCTGAGAAACGATATAACAGATTTTAAGAACAAAACAAGAAATTAAGAATTTAGTCCCAAGATTCTTATTTTTTTTTAAACATTTTATTATTATAACTGCTTCTCCCCCCTATATCCTTTATAAGGATAGCATAACACAAGTAGGTAAACTACTGTATACACTGACCAGCCACTTTGTTGTGTGCAACTGTTCAGCTTCTCGTTAACATAAACATTTAAAAAAACAACAACAACAACAACAACATTTGGCAACAACTCAAAAGCAACCTGCAACCTGAAGTTCAAACCAAGCATTAGAAAGGGGAAGAAAGCTGATTTAAACTTTAGACTTGGCATGGTTGTTGGTGCCAGGCAGAGTATTAGAAATCAGAGGGAAAATGCCATCAGAAGTCAGCCAGCAGTGCTGGTTTGACACCAGATCCAGACCCGGCCAGACCTGTCTGCTATGTGGGCAGTAGGATAATGTTTCATATCACAAAACTCACTTCATCTCAAAAGAGGTTTCTTGAGATGACAATGAGCTGTACTTAAATGGTCACAGTCATCAGATCTCAACCCAGTAGATAAGCTTTGATTCACATCATGGATGTGTAGCTGACAAATCTGCAGCAACTGAAGAATATTTCTAACACCTTGTTCTAGCTTTGTACTAGCAAGGTGTACCTAATAATGTGCCCAGTGAGTGTAAAGTAAATTGATATCATCACATTCTGAATTGAGATGACTGTTGTTGGGATTTGGTGCTATATAAATTGAACTGAATTGAATATAATCACATTTTTGCCACTGAGATGGTATCTACACAAAATACAGTGGCCTATGTAAACATCACTCTATTTTGCAGTGTTAAATAAATATGCTACACATGTCAACAGTATAAGCAGGCTAATGTGGATAATGCAGACCCATCTTGTTAATTTCTGTGAGCCATGTGTGTTTAATCTGTGCTATGCATTAAATGAGGGTTTAGAGAACTGATCATTTAGAATATGATGATAAACTACAATCACAAAAGATTTCTGCAAAGAAACCAAGTGCACATTGGTGGCCGAGATTAAATAGCAGTCTCAGACGAAGTTTAGGGTGTTCATGTTGTCTAACTCACCAAAAAGCTGTTTGTGTTTAGCTCAAGAAAATTGAAACATTAAAATAATGAAAATATAAATGAAATGCAGTAAATGTTTTCTAAGAAAAAAATACACCATGATCAGGAGATCAACTGTTTCAGAACAGACACCCCAAAAATCAAACATTTTTCATTTCAAATCAGAAGATGATTCAAGATTGTAATGCAAAAAAAAAAAAATCACATTTTAACACAGATGAAAAAAATGTACAGTTTAGTATATAGTGATTATAAGTAGTAAGTTCTTTGTTCTATTTCATCAGTAAAAGTCAGAACGTAGAGGTCTTTCCCTGCTGTTGTTTGAAGAGGGAACTGAATTTTGTCTCACAGCTAAGTCTTCTAATATTCAAATGGCCACGCTGTTTTCCAACTCTGCCGGATCCATGTAGGTGTATGGTACTTCTAAACGCTTGTTTCTGGCTTTAATAACTAAACTTAAATCTTCAAGCTCCATCTGAAAATCCTTTAGTATTTTGCGAGGAATTTCCTCAATGAAATGTTCCTCCGGGTACTGGCCAAGAGGGACCTGATGAGAACAATGATACATTTAAGTTTTCTTCAACAAAATTCAATTAAAAAAATTCTTTGTTTTTAATCAAAATAGGCTCTTGGAATTATTGTATACAGTTGTAATGTGTTTACAAAAATTAAATTCAGACATAATTCCTGTCATTCTTAATGAAATCTTTGCTGCTTACAAAGTCACTGGACTGCTTGCTGAGCAGCCACACGGTGGCCATGCCCTGAACTGTTACATTGACGTCAGGGAAGGTCGCCAACATCGTGGCCTCGCTTGTCGTCCCCTTTGTGGTCGGTGGTGGGAGTTGCAGGGAGATGGGAGTGTTGGGCATCCAGCCACCATAGTCGTACTGCATTTGATCAAGAAGTAAAAGATAACTGCTTAAAAAGTAAAATGATGGTGTAATAATGGAGTTTAATGTATAATTCCTTCTTTGTTTTTTTTATATTGGTAATGCTTCCCTGTAGTTTTATGGTACTATTTATATAATTATTCACATTTTCTCTTTGCATGACCAGTTTAGTTTAACTTCACTGATTTTGGGAGAAATGCCTCAACAACTGCAGCTTGTCAGTACCATGACTGGGTATAAACAGAGTGTGTTAGAGAGCCAGAGTTTCTCAGATGTAAATATACATAAATACAGGTTTGGTTTTAGAGCAACACATGCTCCCATCCGGATGACATCTTTTTCAGAGAAGGACTTACATATTTCAGCAAGACAGTGCTGAACTCCATATTGCATCTATCACATCATAGCTTCATTATGGAAGAGTCCAGATGCTGAACTTGCCTTGCTGCAGACTAGACCATTCACCAGTTGAAAACATTTGATACATCATGAAATGAAGAACAGGATAAAGACCCAGGACTGTTGAGCAGCTAGAATCCTAAATGAGATGGATCATCATTGCTCTCCCAAAGGTCTCCTAGGTTCTCAGATGTTCATGCACTGTTAGCAAAACTGTGTTTATACAAGGACTCACCTGTCCAGAGTTCACGGCTGCATGCTGGGCTGAGCAAGTGAAGATCACCATGGTGACAAACTTGACCAACTCAGTCACACAAGTAAATGTCTGAGGAATTCCTGTTGAGCAGAAACCCCCCCCCCCCCCACCCCCCCCCCCCCCCCCCCCCCCCCCCCCCCCCCCCCCCCCCCCCCCCCCCCCCCCCCCCCCCCCCCCCCCCCCCCCCCCCCCCCCCCCCAGCATCAATTGCATTGAGGTGAACAAACAAAGATTGGATTTATGTTTGGATTATAATCATATATACTAAGGATCAATCAACTTTATCATAATAAGAACTGAACATTTCTTTGAAGCCAACCTGTTTCTGCTTGAGAAAAGAAACCATGTTCAAAAATGTCCAAAATCCATTTCTGAAGTTCAGAGTCCTGCTGGACCTCACTGTCACTCTTGTAGTAGTAGCCGAGCATTCCCTGCACAAACCTTTAAGAAATTGGATGAAATATGCTTTCATTATTTATTTCATTCATTTTACTTAGGGATGGTAGATATCTGTAAGTATTAGACACACATTTCATTTTAAGAGAAGTACTAACACCTTCTGAGAAACTTTAATTAAAAAAATTGAACAATGTTTAACATTAGTCTGTACTTAATATACTAATCTCTCATCTGAGTGTTTACGGGAACCACAGAACTTCTGTGGTACTTGCTTAGCTTGATCACTCAACCATCCTAGGCGGCACCTCCTATTTTGACCTCGGGACTTCCAGGCCATACTCCGCACCGGCCACTTGATTATGGCGCTCCATGCCCCTGCCTGCTAGCATCTTGCAGTCTGCTCTTATCTGCTGGATTGTCTCAGGGCATTTTTACATAGCATGCAACTGGGGTCTTGCTGATGTGATAGACTCCAGCCTCTATGGAGCTTGTTCCTGTGCTGCCAAGATTAGTGTCTCTTTGTTTTCTTTCACTTTCCAGCTTTGTCCAGTCACTGATAGGATTTCTGGATGTCAGCCACTTCCTCTATCTGCCGGTACATTCCCCGGCAGATAGAGGAATGCCCCACAGGAAGTGGTGGGGCATTCCTCAGCCAGCTTCTTCAGCCAGTAGGCTCCTCTTCATACTGGGACCCTTTCTTGAATGGCTCTGTTCACGGAGGTTGCTGTGGTCTGCTCTTAGATCCACTAGCCACTGAGCATTGATGCTATGGGTTGGGGTCCTTCTCCCATATGCTCTTCCACTATTGCTCTGTTTCCAGCCTTGGTGCTGCTGTTCTCATATTGTTCCCCTGCCATTAAGAGTACACCATGACTGGTTCTGTGGAGAACAGCTGGTTTATTCTCCTGCTTTCTATCTCTTTGGTGTACCTCTTCAAGTTTGCCGAGGTTGTGAGTCTTTGCTTGGCCGTAGCACCTTTTTCATTGCACCTTTCTGCAGCTCCGATAGTTGGCTAACCTCCCTACGTGCTACCCTTATCTTGGCCACTGCTCCTTGTGGCTGTTGAACTTCTCACTGATCACTGTTGCCGTGGTGTAGATCAGCTGGTTAGTCTCAGCCTTGTCCATAGTGCAGCATTCACATCATCTAGTATAGGGGTGTCAAACTCCAGGCCTCGAGGGCAGGTGTCCTACAGGTTTTAGATATCATGCATGTGAATTGAATGATTAGTTCATAACCAGACCTCTGGAGAACTTCAAGACATTTTGAGGAGGTAATTTATCCATTTAAATCAGCTGTGATGGATCAAGGACACATATAAAACCTGCAGGACACCGGCCCTCGAGGCTTGGAGTTCGACACCCCTGATCTAGTAGATCTTCTGAGGGTACTTCACATAGTCTTAGTAACAGCCATGAAGGATCCAGGTTTCCAGCTTTGCCATGATCTTATCTCTCAGGTCAGTTCCTCTCGCGCTCAAGGATCCTTCTTCATCGCACTTGGGGCCCCCACCCAATCTCAGGTGGAGGTGATGATATCTCCCCCTTGACTTGTCATCCTGGCTTCCCCTTGCCGTAGCATTTGTGTTGTACCTCGTCAATCTCTAGCTGTCTGAGCAGTTCCATCTTCTGAATGTTGGAAAACATTCCCCAAGTTGTTTCGCCATCAATCTGGATGCTGGGTATCGAAGATTCCATAGGTCCCTATCCCAGTCACGTAACCTTTCCACTGGGTTACTTGCTTAGTAGCATTCCAACAGCGCCTGTTTTCATCTCTTTCTTAATTTTTGTGTTCATTTTTTTCAATTAACTTTTATTGGGAAACCAATTGAAAAAAGAATGTTCCCGGTCCTGGGCCAACTCCCAGAATCCAGGAGGAGGCCCAGGGGCAGACCCAGGACACGCTGGAGAGATTATCTCTTGTCTGGGGGAACACCTTGGTGTTCCCCAGACAAGCTGGAGGAGGTAGCTGGGGAGAGGGAGGTCTGGGCTCTCTGCTTAGGTTGCTGCCCCCGCGACCCGGCCCCCGATAAGCGGAAGAAGATGATGGATGGATGGAAAACAGAATTGTAAAATGACATAAATAAAATAAAAATAATAAAACTAACAAATAATAAAATATTATTGTTATAACAGAACTGCAGCAGCTTGGTGGCGTCATTAAGAGGGCAAAACTACCATACCTGTGGATGATATCCCAAACCTTTAGGCCATCATCCCTGTAGTAGAAGTTTGGCACAGCCTCCACGCCACGTTCAGCAATGTCATCTGTTATACAGAGGGAGCTGTAGGTCATTGAGGACACTGACCTCTTCAGGATTGTAAACATGCCCTCTCCACCTGATGATGCAAACTAGAGAATGGGTAGCTCACAGTTAGAGACAAATGTTGTACATGACACTGAAAAAGAAACAGTTATTTAGGTAAAGATCTGGTGAGTGTGCTGTTCTTTGCGTACCTGAGTGAAATTGCCAGTGTCAGAAATGAGAAGGCGTCGAGCTAAGAAGTTGATCTGCAGAGTGTAGCGTGTGTGAGGTTTGAGGAGCTGAGGGAAAGAGGGAACTCTGTTAGTGCTAGATTGGGGCAAAACTTTGGCATTTATTATGCTGAGGTACGCTGTTGCACAATCAAATGTCCTTTGTGGACACATTGATAAACTCAAATGTTTTCAACGTTATTTAAAATTATTTACAAACCAAAACACTGAGTTTCAGCAAACGTCAGTTACCTTGTACAGAGGATGCACCATGGGCACGTTGCGCAGCAGTGACACTGCAAAAACCTCGGCCAGCAAATGTGTGCGCAGCAGGTGAGCATTGAGCTGATGGTGATTGAAATCTGCACTTCTCACAAAAGTCTTGGCTATCAACCAGTCGTACTCAGAATCAGTAGGAAGAAAGATTGGATTGTTATCTGATGGAGTCTGCTTCAGCTATACAAGGACAGGGACAAGTGATAAGTCAAATTTTAGTTTATTTAATATCTGTCTTTCTCCTACAGCATGTCTTTTGTCCTTCTCCCTCTCCCCTCACTCCCAACTGGTCGTGGCAGGTGGCTTCTGACAGAGGTTTCTTCCTGTTAAAAAGGGAGTTTTTCCTTTCCAATGTTGCCAAAGTGCTTGCTCACAAAGAATTGCCTGATTGTTGGGATTTTCCTCTCATATTTACCCTAGAAAATATATATATTTTGCTATGTAAATAAAGCTAATCTGAACTGAATTACCTGAATAGCAATCGGCATTAGTTTATTGTCAGGAGCTTTGTGGAGCAGGACGAGAGGAGCCATCAAGTACTGCTTCTTCCCATTGATGGTGTTTGCTTTTACTCCATCCAGAAGCTTGTAGTCACACAGGAATATGTTCCCTTTCTGTTTGAAAGTTCAGGTTATTTCAGCAGTGTGTATATTCAGTGAATGTGTAAGTGCATTTATTGCAATGACCAAGTAGCTGATTTAAGAAACATTTCTTTCTCCTTTTTTTTGTGTCTTTCTACAGTCACCTTCATTTCATCTGCAAGGTTGCAACGACTGCGGGGAAAGACCATGTCATCAGTGACAGGGAAGTTACTGGGCAGGGTTGTACAACACTGGATCAAAATGGGGTTGACACCATTTAGAAACTGGTAGCCAAAGAAAGCATCCTCTTTCCAGTGTTCCTGAACATATTCTGCAAAAGAAAAAGAAAAAAAAATAGCATTTAACAACATGTTCCTTTTTTAAACTAGCCTACAAATTTTGCTCCATTTCTAACTTTGTGTGAAATGTATAAAAAGTCATAAGCTCTCTCTGGTGAGCTTTATTAGATATTGAAACCATATTCTATTTGTTAGATCACCTGTCATAAGATAAAATGAGACTTTATATTCTCAGTTTTAAACATCAATCAATAGCTATAAACATATATAATATGTATGTTTTTCCAGAACAGGCTGTCTAATGTTCTTATTATTCAGGAAAATCGACCCTGTATACTTATATAGTAACACTTCAAAGGTAACAGTTAAGTACATATTATTATACATATTATTATGCACACAGTATAAGTACTCGATACTCCAACTATGATGTTAATTACCTGATATGTCAGTCTTTTTGCAGCAAAACACTCGATTGATGCTGTCAATATTATCCCACTTCTCCTTACGGTTATCCAGTCCCTTCAGCTTCAGCTCAGTCAGTCTGAAACAGAAGAGCACATTCATCTTATTTCTTTATTATATTTAACATAGTTATAGTTTTGATAGGTAAAGAGAAAAAAAAGAACTTCACCCTGTGGAAGCAGTGTAGACAAACTCTGTAGTTTTGGTGAAGGAGAACTGAACCTCAGATGGCAGAAAAACTGGGTTTTGTGCCTTCAAGGAGTGAGGTATTCCCTCTGCAGATGCATCCCAGCTGAGAAATAAAATTGCAGTTTCAATTCACAAAACATGATATACGGATAATATAGTTTGCAATGCATTTTTAAATTAATCTCAGCAGACAAACTATATATTGTAATGCTTCATTTTAAGGATAAATATCATTAGTATTAGGATATTCAGCTATAACTGGAGAGCATTTGTATTCCAGTTTCAGGGGCTGTAAAGCTAAAATGTGTATAAGCTCTGAATTCTCACCGATAGTCTTCCTCTCGCTGATGAATCTCCTGCTGCCGACTGTACCTGCCAAGATGATGGTTGTCTTCAAAGACTCTCAGAGCTAAATAAGAAAAAAATGGTTTCAAGTTGTTCTTGTAAATATGGTATATTGGGAAACTGCTTCAGCCTCATTACAAACTTTGTTTTAAACCTTCAATGGTTTGAACAAGATTTAAGATGAGCACAGTTTCCCAAACCTTTTCCATCTTTGAAGCGGTGCACCTTGCTATCAGCAATCCAGCGGTAGACAGGAAAGATGTAGATGTCTCCTTCAGGGGATTTCACTTCCACCTTGGCACAAAACCAATCATCTTCTGGGAACAGTGGGAGAGACTGTTTGTCTAACTCTATCAGCACAAGCTTTCCAAGGGAAGTGGAGCAGGACACCTTAAACTTTGATACCTAAAGAAATGACATAGCAATTTGCGCTGAGCTTCAACACTCGAGCATACAATTCCTCTTATAATGTACTGTGGTCCATGAAGTGAACTGTTTGCTTTGACCATCTTCATGGTGATAGATTTCAACTTTACATAAACCACAGTTAATAATTCCCTTATTTCCCTAAAAGTTTGCATGTACAATATCATATAGGGAACTGTTGGGTTTAATATTGAGGAGGGGTAGAGGAGGTAATCAACTTTCAAAATAACAACACTGATCTGGCCGGCATCTCCACGGCAGATGCTTCCTGTCAACCTTCTGACTTTCACTTCTCGTCTGGAACACCAGACCCACATCCTGCAAGAAACTGTTCCTCTTTTTGCAGAGACAGCAAGAAACTGTTCCTCTTTTTGCAGAGACAATTTTGCAGTTGCAAGCAAACATGACTAACCTCTCACCTATAAATTAGTCTATCTACTGTGTGTGTGTGTGTGTGGGTGTCAGCATGAAATGCACTCAGTTTCACCCCACCAGCTGAACCTTGTAACCTTTTCCACCAGACAGAAGGCCAGCACGTACACATTTAAGATTATAACAAGCATTCAAAAGCATTTAAGATTACTGATTTAACTCAACAGTTTAATGTGGTTATAACTGCACCTGTAATAAAGGCTAATTGGGTACCAATATGTTTAAACATCTGAATACAATATCAATACTGCAGATTGTATTATTAATGCAATGGTAATGATGATGATTATTAACAATAGCAGCAAAATATTTCTCTAATCCCCACAGAACCTGAAAAAATCATGGAGATGGTCATCCCAGACTTACAGCTCCTATGACGAAGGATGAAGTCCCTTTCAAGCCCATGAGCCACTTGCGATCACTTTCCCCATCTGTGCCCACCAGCTTAATGAAGACATTGTTAAGAGTAGTGGAATTAAGGCGATCGCCAGTGAATACGGTCACTTTATACTGCACCATTTTTCAGATTCTGGTAGGGGGAGAATTATAATCACTCTTAGCACTAATTTGAAAATGTAAGCAGTTAAAATTGTGACATCACAATTAAAAGAACATAAAGACATTATCTAAATGCCTTTTTTGACCCACAATTTCTGACTGAAATCCTGTGAAAACCTCTCTTACCTTTGTCAATGAGACAAGGAAGTTTCTTAGAATAACTGTTCTGTCAGAACTTACCCCTACAATTTCTCTTTTTATTTACTCGGTTTAGTGGGAGTGTCCAGTCAGTTGCATCAATCAGGTATTGTGATGAAATGCCAAATAAGGTTATCCAAATAATAAAATCTGAAAGAAGTGTTATCTTATTCATGTTAATTATTAGCTCTGCCAATGTTGACTATAAACTGCACCACTCTTTTTATTGAGCTGTCAAAGCCCTTGACACTGCTGATTTGTCATTTTCCTAGAAGTTATTGGAACTAGGCCTTTCAGATGAAGGCTGGTTTACTAATTACCTTCCTGACTACACGCAGTGTGCAGTTTAACGGTCTCTCTTTGAGTTTTTAAAATGTCACTAATGGAGTGATCTGTCTTACATTATTTGATATTAATGTTAAGGGTGTGGGACAAAAGCTAAATATATTTTATAATTTATATGTAGATGACACAATTATTTTTGTGCTCCTACCACCAACATGATTTTCCAACAATTACAATTAGCTTTTGATTTCATTTTAAATGGAAAAAGGTTATGGTGTTTCAAGTACACAGAGTATGGGCAAGTATTTCCCTCTATTGATACCCTTTCAAGGTTTTTCTATTGAAACTCATAAAAATACTCTTTACTCCTCCTTGACAATGGTGATATAGTTTGCATGAATAACCCTGCTCCTTCTCTCTATCTCTTGGACTCTCTTTATTATGGGGCATTTAGGATCTAGAAGTGGCTGTAAACCTTTAAGACACCGCTGTACTTTACAATCTCTAGCTGATTTGTCTTCATTGGAATCACAAAGGATGTTCCCTCACTCTATATGACTATTAACTGGGATTGTATCTATAAATATATGGCTGACTTATACCATTTTATCTTAAATCTATTTCTGGTTTATACAGTTCTTGTCAGATTACATATTCAGTTATAGTCTGTGGTCTCAAGATTTTTTTACACTCACAGTTCCATCAGTTCATACAGAAGGATTCGCAGCTCTTTCACTTGATTTTGTTTGCAGAGTTTAAAAGATGTGTAAGTGATTTTGTGAATTCCCTCAATGGGAACTTGTTCTTGATTTTAATATAATTCTTAACGGACCAGTTTTTCGCTATTTGATTCTGTTGTTCTGATTCTGATGTTTCTTTTTATTGCTTCTACTTTATTGCTTGAATTATGTGAAAAAGGTTTCTCTAGTAAACAAACAATGAGTGTTAGTAGGATTACCTGTTTGAATACAGGTTAAAAATATATTTAGGTCAGTGGTGATTTCTTGCACATGACGATGAGTATGAAAATTATCATAGTTATCAGATCAGCTATGCGAGGTAAAGACTGAGGACCCAAGTGCAGGATGGAGTAATTGAAGGTTGCACTTAAAATCCTGCAAATATTCCATGAAAAAAAAAAAACAGCACAACTAGTGGGATGAGTTAACCAAGGGTAATACACAAGGTAATGAGTCAAGAGGATTCATGCTGGAAACCCACTGGAGACTGGTCTGTGCAAGTTCTCAGTCATCTGGGTCATGATAGTCTAAGGAGCTTGGAAAGAAAGTAACTTTAAGTTTCTTGAATGAAGGATAAAAGTCTCAGCTACATCCTCCAGTGCAAGAATTTCTGTGTCTGACCTCATAATACATGAAAAGAAGGCTGTCAATCCCCTGAGCAAAGACCAAAACATCACCATATTACCAACAGATAAGGCAAGGTGCACTTTTGTTCTTATTATACCCAAGATTACTACACTCCTCAGCAGTGTTGGGGAGTAACGGAATACATGTACCGCCGTTACGTATTTAAAATACAAAATATGAGTAACTGTATTCCGTTACAGTTACCGTTTAAAAAGGTGGTATTTAGAATACAGTTACTTTGTTGAAATAAATGGATTACACGGCGGTACTTCCCTGTTTCATATTGTCGCGGGTCAGGCCTGTTTGGGTTTTGTTTGACAGCTATGTTCTGTTGTTCCAGGCGGCAGCGTTACGGTTGCCATGGTTACAGGGTGACGCTCTCTCTCTGCGTGTTTCCTGGGTGAGAGAGCGCCTGTTGTTGTTGTGCTAAGCTAATAGCACAACAAATACATATCACCGTCTGTACCCTGGGGATACTATACCCTGTATATTTTGACTTCCATCATATCAAAAACTTTACTGTGTTCACCAAAAAAGTCCCAAAACGTACACTGGATTCAAATAAAATCATAGTGTTCCTTGATGTGGCTTCCCTTTTCACTTGTATCCCTAAAACTGAGGTATTGTCAGAAAAGCAGCACAGCTCCTTAAAAAACAGAAACAGCCGATCAGATTTGCACGCTGTTAGACTTCTGCCTTACCACCATCTATTTTTAATTAAACAAGTGTTTCCAAAGACAAAAATATGGAAGCGCAGTGGGCTACACAATGTCACCCTTTACATCGAAGAAGTGGAAAGTAAAGCTCTTGGCTCTTTCAAATGGACACCACCTTGCCACTGGGTCAGATACTTGGATGACATCTTATCTTTGGCCTTAGAACTTCTGCAGGGAGCCACCATATTATCGACACTAACTCTTTCGCAATGTCAAATACCTTGTTTTTGAAAACATTTTTGAAAGTTATATCTAACTTTACATAAAAATGCCTCAGCCAATGCCTCAGGTATTGGGTTTTTTTTGTACAACTATTTAAAACTTTTTACAGAATAATCAGCTATCATGCATTCAATACAATTCAATTCTACTTATATAGAACCACATCACAACAGCAGTTGCATCGAGGCACTTTATATTGTAAGGAAAAGACCCCAAAATAATACAGATAATACATTTGCCTTATCATTGTCTCTTCTCTGCAGAGGAATCCTGTGTGCTCTGAATGAGTTACAAACTGTTTTCCTCTGGAGCTCAGGATCTGTAGCTCACAATTCCCATTGTTGGCATTATTGAATTTTGCTTCAGTCTATATAAATGCAGTGTCAATGCACCAGTGCTGCATATTGAGTCCACCCAAAAAAACTATGACAGACTGATTGTTGTGATGAGTTCCGGTGTATTTGGTTTCACTTAATTTATTTAGCTTACTCATCAGTTGAAAGAAACAAGTACAGCATGGAAAAGTCATCGAAACATTCAGTGTCATTATTCACAACTTTGTGTTGAGGTCTTTTAGTAAAGCTAAAATAAAAAGTAGACATGAAATATTTGAATGTCTTGAAGTAAAATGACACTTAGATAAAACCTATAATAAATGCACTTAGGTTTGGCCTTTTTGTTCATGTTTGATCTATAAATGAGTTTGAAGCTTTGGTACATTTGTCTGAGGCTGGGATGTCTACATGACTGATTCAACAGCTTTCACAATTTTATAAACTGAACTAAAACTAGTTTTTCAATAAAAAAAAAAAAACTTAAAGAAGAAATCTGGAAACTAACTGAATCCAATACAATTTTATTTATAAAGCACTTTAAAATACCCAGCACAGGACCAAAGTGCTGTACAGAAAATAAGTTAAAAACAATAGGATAACAGAAAACAACAAAAAATAAATAAATAAAACACATAATACATAAAACTTAAAATAGCCCTATTACAAAACAAAACAAGATAAAACAGCATAGAATGAACTAAAAACAACTAAAATAAAACTAAAAAATAAAAACCAACATCTCACATGGTGTCAAAGGGTAAAGAGGTGGGTTTTCAGGAGTGACTTAAAAACAGGTAAAGAACTAGCCTGTCTAATCTCTAAAGGTAGCTCATTCCACAGTTTGGGAGCTGCCACAGCAAAAGCACGATCTCCTCTAAGTATACGCCCAGTCCTGGGTACATTCAGGAGCAGCTGATTAGCTGACCTGAGAGAGCGGGTGGATGTATAACGCTGTAGCAGCTCAGAGAGGTAAGATGGGGCTAGGCCATTGAGGGCTTTAAAAGCAAATAAAATAATTTTAAAATGAATCCTAAAAGAAATGGGCAGCCAGTGAAGTGAAGCTAAAATAAGGGAAATGTGCTCAAACTTTAGAGTGCCAGTTAAAAGACGAGTTGCGGCATTTTGCACCCTCTGTAGATGGGTAATATATGATGTGCTGAACCCTATATAAAGTGCATTAAAGTAATCCAGCCGAGTGGTTAGGTTTAACTGAAGCTAAACCAAAGTGATTTTTTTAAAATAAAAATTAATAAACTGAACTAATAATAAACTTATGACCCAGTATTGTAGGCCTCTTTTTGTTAAAAGGGAGTTTTTCCTTCCTATCATCGCCAAGTGCTTACTCACAGGGGATTTTTTCAATATTGTAGGTCTTTACAACTGCTGTGAATTGGTGCTATATAAATAAAGCTCAGGTGAACTGAATTAGGTAAACAGCAATCAGCATTAGTTTATCATCAGGAGCTCTGTGGTGTACTATTTGTGGAACAAATACTGCTTCTTGTAATTGGTGGTTTGCTTTAGTCACACAGGAATGTGCTCCCTTTCTGTGTGGAAGTTCAGAATATTGCAACAGTGTAGATACAACATTGGCTCAGTGAATGTGTACGTTATTGCTAAGATCAAGTACTTGATACAAGAAAATGTTCTTTCTACTTTTTTACAAGTGTGAGACGATCGCTTTCATTTAATTTGCCAGGCTGCAGAATTTAAAACATTATATATACATAATATACTCTGCAATGTCTTGAATTATAATTAGTTAACCCTAATCCAGCCAACAATTATTGTAATGTTTCATTTAAACCTTAAGTATACATAATATTAGCAGATTCAGCTGTAGCTGGTGGGCATTTGCATGTTAGTTTCAGGGGCCATAAAGCTAAAATGTGTGCGTGCTCTGAGCTCTCTTCCTGTTGCTGCTTAAGCTCCTGCTGTACCTGACTGAACCTGCCTAGATGACGGATGTCTTCAAAGAGTCTCAGAGCAAAAAAGAAAATAAGGTTCTTGTAAATACGGTATACTTGGAACTTGCATTAACCTCCTTTTTACAATGCTCCAGGCGGGGTAAAAAGGAGGCCACATGATTGATTGAATGAATGAATTGCATGTATGACCCTGCTCATTCTCTCTATCAGTTGGACTCTGCTCATCACAGAGCTTTAAAATTTATAACTCACAGTAAACCTTTAAGACACTGCTGTACTTTATATTCTCTAGCTGACTTGTCTTCACTAGAACTACACAGGATGGTTCACTGGTATTTTATCTATAAAAATATGGTTTACTCACCTCTTATCAGATTACATGTTTAGTCATGCCATGGCCTCAAGACTTCATGACATTCATTGTAAACAGTTTGTACAGAGTTTAGAAAGAGGTCTTTCCCCTTACCCTGCAGAAGGATTTACAGCTCTTTTAACTGATTTTTGTAAATATTATGCAATTTTCATTATTTTACCCTTTCTATTTTATTGCTGTAGTTATGCTAAAACATCTCTCCTGTAAATGAAACATTGAGTCTTAAGTCTCATGGCTGCAGTGGCAGTTGTGTGGGGTTGAAGGGAAAATGACCCAAAAGCAGGCACTGACGTAGATGCGATGAGTGAGCTTTATTTATATGATGTGATAATACAGACAGAAACAGAGGTGGCGAGGATAGAAACTAAGATAAATGTAAACTAGGAAAACTACACAAACTTGAAACCATGACTCGCAGAATGATATGCAGGATGACACACGGAGGTAAAACAGAGTGGAACATGGGAAGATGCACGGAGGTAATACAGAGTGACTCAGGGAGTCAAACACAAAACACTGGGTCACTCCCAGGACCTTGACAGAAACCCGGGTGGGCGGTGGGGGGCCCAAGACTTAAAACAAAATCAGAGCTCACAAAAACAGTTCAAACACAGTTCAGGGGGTCGGCCTGGGGGCCGATGACTAAATAGCTCATAACAGAGCAGGTCTGGAGGCCAGCCGTGCGGAAGGCAGCGGCGGTGAAGGCCATTACCTGTATAAATACTTTTTTTTCAATTCAGCAATTTAGCCTGGTGGTGGTGTAACATTTTGGGCCCAACTTAGTACCAACTGAGCCTTGTAGCCACAAGTTACTTGAATATTGTTTCTGGCTATGTCGTTTCCTTTACAACTGCAGTGCACCTATCTTTTGATGGCTGCCTTCAGCAGATACAACAAAGAGGGTTTTTTTTGTTTTTTTATATGACAATGACTTCACAGTATGAAAATGGTCACAGTTATCAGATTCAGCTATGATGAAAATGGTGAAAGATTGAGAACCCAAATGTAGGACAGGGTAGATGAAGGTTGAGCATTTTTTCCAGGAAAAGAGCTGACGGTCCAGACACTGGTTGCCAAAATAAAACAGGAAGGAGAAAATCACTGGTGGAGACTTGACCCATAAATCTAGGAAAAAAATATAATATACAAGACTAAGGACTGAGAACATAACTAACGCACTAAGTTAGCACTAAGGGAACGTGAATATAAAGACAAGAAAAACCAAGAATTAGAGATTTACTAGATATTTACTAAAAAAAGTCCAAACTCAACATCGCTGAATAACATAACAAGAAGCATAACTATTGTCACCAGTGAATGTGGGAGTGAATGTGAGTGCGAATGGTTGTCTGTCTCTGTGTGTTAGCCCTGCGACAGACTGGCAACCCGTGCAGGGTGTACCCCGCCTCTCGTCCTTTGACAGCTGGGATAGGCTCCAGCGCCCCCCGTGACCCTAAAAAAAAGGATAAGCGGAAGCGAATGGATGGATGGTGTTAAATGATGCTCTGTACAATGCAAAGTCATATTATAGTAATGAGAGCTGACAAGATACCATACAACCCCCCCCCCCAAAAAAAACAAAAAAAAAACTAGAAAATAATTTCTACAACGGAAACCAGAAGTGTAGGATGGCCAACATTAAACAACAGCCACTGTAGAGCAGGAAAAGATTAACATAGGATTTACAGGATGTGAGAAATGAGTAAGAAAGAACTGTGTCTGTAATGCTATGAATTCCATCTGTGGTCATACACCCACACTGTCACAAAAACCCGAAGGAAATCCAAATACAGTGAGAGGTCTTCACAGAAACAGAGCTTAGCTCCAAAAAATAAACTAACAACTAGAGGGCAGAGCACAATCTAATGATGGCTGAGTATTTACTTTAGCCTTAAGAAGCCAGCTTGATGACCAGATGAGCTCACCCTAACAGGTGAGTTAATTAGTAGAGCTTTGGCAGGTGAGCATTTTACAGGGAGACAGACAAACACAGATTGATCAACTCTGAGGTAAACAGAACATGCCCTCAAACATACACATGCATTTAAGACAAAAGAGAGACATATTTCTTAAATTAAATAAATGTCTGTATGGGAGAAATGCAGTGGTTCTCTCAAATTTTTTTAAGCTAAAAAAATTAAAAATAAAAACAATAAAATTTGGTAAATGTTTTCAAACACTGGCTCAGAGGCTGAGACTTCTTTAAGACAGACTTTAGCAAAAGTAAATCACTAAAAAGGGTCAAGATCTGTTCACAATAATATCGGTTTTCTTTGACATGTTTTTGAAAGGATGGGACAGTTTATTGAAAATCAGAAGAGGTTTTAAGTTTCTAATCTACAGCACATCACAGCAGATGGATAAAATTCACAAAGCAGCATACAATAATTAGAAGCGTTAAGTTCTATTTTTGCTATTTCATCAGTAAAAGTCAGAACTTTCTTTGACTGCTTTTATTTGAAGAGGGAACTGAATTTATCTCACAGCTGAGTCTTCTAATATTCAAATGGCCACACTGTTTTCTACCTCTGCTGGATCCATGTAGGTGTATGGCACTTCTAAACGCTTGTTTCTGGCTTTAATGACTAAACTCAAATCTTCAAGCTCCGTCTGAAAATTCTTTAATATCTTGCAGGGAATCTCCTCAGTGAAATGGTCCTCTGGGTACTGGCCAAGGGGAACCTGATGAGAACAATGATACATTCAGTTTTTCTTCAACAGCATTCAAATTAAAATTAGCCCCTAAAAATTATTGCATACATATGTATTTTGTTTCACAAAACTTGAATTTAAACATAATTTCTGTCATTCTTAATGAAATCTTTGCTCCTTACAAAGTCACTGGACTGCTCGCTGAGCAGCCACATGGTGGCCATGCCCTGAACTGTTACATTGACGTCAGGGAAGGTGGCCAACATCGTGGCCTCGCTTGTCATCCCCTTTGTGGTCGGTGGTGGGAGTTGCAGGGGAGGTGGGAGTGTTGGGCATCTAGCCACCATAGTCATACTGCATTTAATCAAGAAGTAAAGGATAACTGATTAATAAGAGCAATAATCATGGTGTTTCATCTATCAGAAGATCATGGCTTCATAATGCAGGCCTTTCAACAGTTGAAAACACATTTGATGCATCATGAAATGAAACACTAAACACAGTAGACCCAGGACTGTTTAGCAGCTAGAATCATATAGCAGACAAGAATGGGACACTCCTCTCTCAGATCTCCTCAGTTCCCAGATGTTTATGGACTGTTGGTAAAAGAAGAGGGGATGCTACAGTGTGTCAGAGTTGTGCACAAAACCCTGTCCTAGCTTTTTAAAATATATTTTTCTGCCATCAAATACAAAATGAGACATTATTTTTCTTGTAAGGTTACATTTTCTCAGTTTAAACATTTCATATGTTTAATATGTTCTATTGTAAATACATGATGATTCTGTTTTTATTTACATTTTAAGTAATTAGGTTGAATTAGGTTTATATACCTGTCCACTGTTCACAGCTGCATGCTGGGCTGAGCAGGTGAAGATCACCATGGTGACAAACTTGACCAAAGCAGTCACACAGGTAAATCTCTGAGGAATTCCTGTTAAACACAGAAAAATAACTGTGTCACTTAAATATATTTAGGCGAACAAACAAAAGTTACTTATTTTTGCAGTATAATCATAAATGGATAAATTTACCATTATCATCATCATCGTAAAAATTGAAATATTGTTTAAAGCCAACCTGTTTCTGCTTGAGAAAGGAATCCGTGTTCAAAAATGTCCAAAATCCACTTCTGAAGTTCAGAGTCCTCCTGGACCTCACGGTCACTCTTGTAGTAGTAGCCGAGCATTCCCTGCACAAACCTTTGAGAAATGGGAATACACTGAGTAAAATATATTTTCGATTCTTCGATACCCAACATCCACAATGACGGCAAAACAACTAGCAGCTCAGTGTTCCAACATTTGAAAGAAGGGACTGCTCTCACAGCTAGAGATTGACGAGGTACAACATAAACGCTACGGCAAGGAGGAGTCAGGACGCCAGGTCAGGGAGGAGATATCATCACCCCCACCCGAGATTGGGTACCAAGCCCCAAGTGCGACAGGAGAAGGATCGTTGAGTGCGAGAGGAACTGACCTGAAAGATAGGATCATGGCCAAGCTTGAAACCTGGATCCCCCGTAGCCAGTTACCAAGATTACGTGAAGTACCCTCAGAAGGTCTGCTCGATGCAGCACTATGGATGATACCTACAGCGACGCTTACAAAGACTAACAAGCTGATCTACAATACGGCAGCAGTGATCAGTGAGATGCATGTCTATAAGTTGAACAGCCAAAAGGAGCAGTACCCTCCATGGAGAAGGAGGCTAGAGGGCAAGATCAAAGTAGCATGGAGAGAGGTTAGCCAACTAACGGAGTTGCAGAAAGGTGCGACAAAGAAGGTGCATAAAAAATACAGCAAGCTGTCCATACCTGAGGCCTTGGAAACTGCCAAGCAAAGACTCACAGCCTTGGCCAGCCGCTTGAGGAGGTACACCAGAGAGATAGAAGGCAGGAACCGGTCCCCTCCAACTACCGACTAATAACCTGCCTCAGTACTACATGGAAGCTCCTATCAGGCATCATATCGGCTAAGATGAACAAGCACATGGGTCAATACATGAACGGGGCACAGAAAGGGATTGGCAAGAATACCAGAGGCGCAAAACACCAGCTACTGGTAGACAGAACAGTCAGCCGAGACTGCAAGACCAGACTGACCAACCTGTGCACTGCCTGGATTGATTACAAGAAGGCCTATGACTCAATGCCCCACAGCTGGATACTGGAATGCCTAGAATTGTACAAGATCAACAGGACCCTAAGAGCCTTCATCAGGAACTCAATGGGGATGTGGCGTACAACACTAGAGGCCAACTCCAAGCCCATAGCACAAGTCACCATCAAGTGCGGGATCTACCAGGGAGATGCTCTGTCCCCACTGCTGTTCTGCATAGGCCTGAACCCCCTCAGTGAGATCATTAACAAGACTGGGTATGGATACCAACTATGGAACAGAGCAGTTGTCAGCCACCTCCTGTACATGGATGACATCTAGCTGTATGCCAAGAGTGATTGAGACATCGATTCACTGATCCACACTACCAGGATATACAGCAATGACATCGGGATGTCATTCGGGCTGGAGGAGTGTAGTCGGATGATAACAAGGAGAGGGAAGGTAGTCAGAACTGAGGGGATCGAGCTACCAGAAGGCAACATTGCAGACATAGAGGACAGTTACAAGTACCTGGGGATCCCACAGGCGAATGGGAACCATGAAGAGGCAGCTAGGAAAGCTGCAACCACCAAGTACCTGCAGAGGGTCAGGCAAGTCCTGAGGAGTCAGTTGAACGGTAAGAACAAGATCCGGGCTATCAACACCTACGCCCTGCTTGTGATCAGGTACCCAGCTGGTATAATAAGTTGGCCAAAGGAGGAGATAGAAGCCACTGACATAAAGACAAGAAAGCTCCTTACTATGCATGAAGGGTTTCACCCCAAGTCCAGCACCCTGAGGCTGTACGCTAAGCGGAAGGAAGGGGGCCGGGGACTGGTGAGTGTCAGCACCACAGTCCAGGATGAGACAACGAACATCCAAGAATACATCATGAAGATGGCCCCAACTGACAGCGTGCTCAGTGAATACCTCAGGCAGCAGAAACCCAAGAAAGAGGAGGGAGACGAGGAACCATCATAGAAGGACAGGCCCCTGCACAGTATGTACCACCGGCAGATAGAGGAGGTGGCTGATATCCGGAAATCCTACCAGTGGCTGGACAAAGCTGGACTGAAAGACAGCACAGAGGCACTAATCATGGCAGCACAAGAACAAGCTCTGAGTACAAGATCCATAGAGGCTGGGGTCTATCACACCAGGCAAGACCCCAGGTGCAGGCTGTGTAAAGATGCCCCAGAGACAATCCAGCACATAACAGCAGGGTGCAAGATGCTATTAGGCAGGGCATACATGGAATGCCATAACCAAGTGGCCGGCATAGTGTACAGGAACATCTGTGCCAAGTATAACCTGGAAGTCCCGAGGTCAAAATGGGAGACGCCCCCAAGGGTGGTGGAGAATGACCGAGCTAAGATCCTGTGGGACTTCCAGATACAGACGGACAAAATGGTGGTGGCTAACAAACCGGACATAGTGGTGGTAGACAAACATGAGAAGACGGCCGTAGTGATCGATGTAGCGGTTCCGAATGACAGCAACATCAGAAAGAAGGAACACGAGAAGCTGGAGAAATACCAAGGGCTCAGAGAAGAGCTCGAGAGGATGTGGAGGGTGAAGGTAACGGTGGTCCCCGTGGTAATCGGAGCAATAGGGGTGGTGACTCCCAAGCTAGGCGAGTGGCTCCAGCAGATCCCGGGAACAACATCAGAGATCTCTGTCCAGAAGAGCGCAGTCCTGGGAACAGCTAAGATACTGCGCAGGACCCTCAAGCTCCCAGGCCTCTGGTAGAGGACCCGAGCTAAAACTAAACCAAAAAATAGGCATGCAAAACATTTTGGTGAACTCACATAGAATAAACATGAAAGAAAAAATCTATTTAGGCTTAGTATTTTTCTTTTATTGATCTGATTTGATGAATACAATAGTTTGAGAAGGCACTGGTGCATTTTGGTGCATTGATGCTGGGATGCTTACATTACTGCGATTCAGCTGCTTTCAATACTGAAATAAAAATCTAAAACTAGTTCTTGAACAAAAAAAACTGAAAGGAGCAATTTGGAAACAAAAAGAAGTTACACCAAACTGAAAAGAAATTTTTAGATTAAAGTAACTAAAATAAAAATAACATGTAAAATTTTGACCCAGTATCATAGGTAAAGTAACAGATGCATTTGCAATATTTACAAACTTTGAATTGCAGCAGCTTGATGGAAAAAAAAGAAAAATATATTAATGATACCTGTGGATGATATCCCAAACCTTTAGGCCATCATCCCTGTAGAAGAAGTTTGGCACATCCTCTAGGCCACGTTCAGCAATGTCATCTGGCATACAGACGGAGCTGTAGGTTAATGAGCACACTGACCTCTGCAGGATCGTAAACATGCCCTCTCCACCTGACCCTGCAAACTACACAATAAGCAGCTCCTGGTTAGAGACAAATGTTAAACATGAAATAAAAAAACAAAAAGCAAAACATTCTTTAAGTAAAGGTCTAGTGAATATGCTGTTCTTTGCGTACCTGAGTGAAAGCGCCAGTGTCAGAAATGAGAAGGCGTCGAGCTAAGAAGTTGATCTGCAGAGTGTAGCGTGTGTGAGGTTTGAGGAGCTGAGGGAAAGAGGGAACTCTGTTAATGACATGATTGGGGCAAAACTTTAGTATTTATTATGCTGAGGTACGCTGTTGAACAATCAGTGGTCCTCTGTGGACACATTGATAAATGACTCATATGCTTTCAACATTATTTAAATTCAAATTTAAATTCAAATTTTATTCATCACACACATAATCATACAAATTACAACATGTAGTGAAATACTTATTGCTGTGCAATGCCCAACCATTAAAGTACAATAAAGAAATTTACAAAATTTACAGATTTTAAATTCTAAAATTTACAGTTAAAAAAAAAAAATGTTTAAATAACAATTTAATAATGAAATTATAGGAAGAGTTCAAGTAAACAGTGCGAGCGGTGACATGATTTATGAGAGAAAACTGAGTTTCAGCAAACGTCAGTTACCTTGTACAGAGGATGCACCATGGGCACGTTGCGCAGCAGTGACACTGCAAAAACCTCGGCCAGAAAATGTGTGCGCAGCAGGTGGGCGTGGAGCTGATGGTGATTGAAATCTGCACTTCTCACAAAAGTCTTGGCGATCAACCAGTCGTACTCAGAATCAGTAGCAAGAAAGATTGGATTGTCATATGATGGAGTCTGCTTCAGCTACAGAAGGACAGGGCAGAGTAGGCCATATTAGCGTGTTTTGAGTTGTATTATCTCTGTCTGCTACGTAAATATGACACCTACTGCTTGGCTGTTGTGACTTTTGGGGTTTATAAAATAAACCTATTTGATATATTCATATGTCAGACTCTGGTCTCAGCAATGTGGGTTAAACGTTTCCACAAGGTTATGACTCAGGAAGGGGAAAAAATTAGGTTGCACAGTAACCTACACAGTAGTGTAATCATCAATTAATAATCAATTATGTAATTATTTGAATTACAAAAGTTAAGGCTGAAAGAACAAAAACATCAAATGAACGTGTGTTTTTAATTCTCCCTGCACTCATGCTACAATTTCCCTCCCTGTGTGGGAGGAGTAAAATGATGGAGCGGTACAGCGACACAGCTTTTGAGGAGTGGCGATATGGATCAGGGGCGTAATTTCCAGGGGGGTTATGATCCCCCCAGTAATCAGACCGAACTAATATAACCCCCCCCCAGTAATATTATGAATTATCTTGCATAAATAGGCTGTTGATTTTCTTTATTCATTTCAGGTATTACCAGCAAAATAGTTGCATGTCTATCCAGGACAGAAACAACCGTGTTAATTATTATGAATTACCTGAATAGCTGAATAGCAATCGCCGTTAGCTAATCATGAGGATCTTTGTGGAGCAGGATGAGAGGAGCCATCAAGTACTGCTTCTTCCCATTGATGGTGTTTGTTTTCACCCCTTCCAGATGCTTGTAGTCACACAGGAATATATTCCCTTTCTGTTTGAAAGTTCAGGTTATTGCATCAGTGTGGCTATAACATTTAGTCAGTGACTGTACAAGTACAATTATTTGACAAAACATCAAGTCAATCTAAGTGCAGTGGTAGAGTACACAGTAAAACGAGATAACGTTCTTTCAAGACCACAGTGCTACATAAAACATACAACAGACAATCAACACAGGACTACATAAAGTACAAGTTTGCAAAAATTGCCAACCCCCCCCAAAACAAAACAAAGAAAGAGCAGGCACAAGACAGTGCAGACACAACAGTGCAGTAAAAAGTGCAACAATGACAGTGGGTTGTGGAAAAACGTGCATTTATTATAAAGAATTCAGATGATCACCTTCATTTCATCTCTTAGGCTGCACTGGCCATGGGGAAAGACCATGTCATCAGTGACAGGGAAGTTACTGGGCAGGGTTGTACAACACTGGATCAAAATGGGGTTGACACCATTTAGAAACTGGTAGCCAAAGAAAGCATCCTCTTTCCAGTGTTCCTGAACATATTCTGTTTAAAAGAAACATTATTTATCTTCACGATTTACAGTTAATAATTCAGTAAAATCTACCTGGTATAGGGAAAATTTTAGGGTAAGAGTTAATTGCACATTATTATGCTATGATGTTAGTACAGCACCTGATATTTCAGTCTTTTTGCAGCAAAACACTCGATTGATGCTGTCAATAGTATCCCACTTCTTCTTACAGTTATCCAGTCCCTTCAGCTTCAGCTCAGTCAGTCTGAAACACATTCATCTTACTTCATTATGATACTTAATATACTTTTGATAAGTAAAGAGAAAAATATGTATAACAGAACTTCACCCTGTGGAAGCAGTGTAGACAAACTCTGTAGTTTTGGTGAAGGAGAACTGAACCTCATACGGGAGTGAAAATGGGCTTTCTGCCTTCATGGAGTGAGGTATTTTCTCTGCATATGCATCCCAGCTGATGAAACAAAGAAACAGCAGAGTGATGAGGAAGTTAATTACAGTATGACATGATATACTTTTTATCTGCAACATATGTAATAGATTAATTTATTTTCATTAATGCCAGCAGAAAAAGAATATGCTGCAATGCTTAATTTAATGCTTAAATATATTTAAGCTTTAGGTTTAGTATTAGGATATTCAGCTATAACTGGAGAGCACTTGTATTCCAGTTTCAGGGGCCGTAAAGCTAAAATGTGTATAAGCTCTGAATTCTCACCAATAGTCTTCCTCTCGCTGCTGAATCTCCTGCTGCCGACTGTACCTGCCAAGATGATGGTTGTCTTCAAAGACTCTCAGAGCTAAATAAGAAAAAATGGTTTCAAGTTGTTCTTGCAAATACGGTATATTGGGAAACTGCTTCAGCCTCATTACAAACTTTGTTTTACATCTTCAATGGTTTGAACAAGATTTAAGATGAGCACAGTTTCCCAAACCTTTTCCATCTCTGAAGCGGTGCACCTTGCTATCGGTGATCCAGCGGTAGATGGGAAAGCTGTAGATGTCTCCTTCAGGGGATTTCACTTCCACCTTGGCACAAAACCAAGCGTCCTCTGGGAACAGTGGGAGCGACTGTTTGTCTAACTCTATCAGCACAAGATTTCCAAGGGAAGTGGAGCAGGACACCTTAAACTTTGATACCTAAAGAATGACATAGCAATTTGCGCTGAGCTTCAACACTCGAGCATACAATTCCTCTTATAATGTACTGTGGTCCATGAAGTGAACTGTTTGCTTTGACCATCTTCATGGTGATAGATTCCCCTTATTTCCACAAAAATGATTTCATTTGTGTATCATCTCATATAGAAAACCTGAAAAACATAATCATGAAGATGCATATATCAGACTTACGGCTCCTCTGACGAAGGATGAAGCCCCTTTCCAGCCCATGAGCCACGTGCGATCATTCTCCCCATCTGTGCCCACCAGCTTAATGTAGACATTGTTAAGAGTAATGGAATTAAGACAATTTCCAGTGAATACAGTCACTTTATACTGCACCATTTTCCCTCTTGAATGTGGTCAAATCCTGGTAGGGGGAGAATTATAATTATTCTTAGCACTGATTTGGAAATGTAAACATTTAAAATTATTGCATTACAGTGAAAAGGACAATGTAAACAATTATTTTAACTCATTATGCTAAATGACCCATAATTTCTGACTGAAATCCTGTGAAAACATGTCTTACCTTGAGATGAAGAATTTAGGTTAGAGAAACTACTCTGTCAGAAGTTGCCCCCAAAATTTTTCTTTTTATTCAAACAAATCAGTGGGAGTGTCCAGTCAGTTGCATCAATCATGTGTTGAGATGAAATTCTAGATAAAGTTGTGCAAATAATGACGTCTATCCTATTCAGGATAAATCAGATACTGATAACTGTTGTGTGTTTTTTGGCCAGTCACTTCGGTTTTTGTCCTCCAGTTTCCTGAAGGGCTTTTGGAAACACCTCACACCATGCTGATATCTGCCAAATGTTTTGCTAATTTGAAAATACCTTTGTTGATATTAAATACTATTTTCTATCTGTAAAACTTTGAGTTAGGTGCCGTTTTCAGTTTAATGGCTTAACAAACAAAAAACATTCTTCTGAAATTTATCAGGTACAAGAATTGCACTGAAAATGAGTGAAAAACCAGCCAATGGCCAAAGAAAAACTTTAAAATAACCTTCAGAAAGCACAGAGAACTATTGCTCATCACTTAAAAACATTAGAAGTCTTTCTGTTTGGTTGCAAAATACAAATAAATAAGGGGTGGCTCAAGGCTTTTGCACAGCACGGGTCAAATGAACGTAGAAAAATATGAAGAAAATTCATTAATAAGTAACTGCAAAACTGTTGTGTGTGTCTTTTTATTGTTTCTCACACAAACACAGTGATCACAGGGAGCTGAATTATTAGTGTAAACTACTACACTACATACAGTAGCAGCTGCTCTAAAAAAGCATGTTTTGATAAAGGCTGGTTTAGGGCGCCAGCACATTTATAAGCACATTTTTTCAGCCTGTGTAATGCACTACTACATGGGATCATTACCTTGTTAGTCAGTTATTCTTGTTTAATAAGCCAGAACAATAACCACATAATGGCTCTGTGAGCATGATCATGAAACCAAAATGAATAAAAAAAGCAGATCATTTCAATGCAGTTAGTCATTTTGCAACAATTAACAATTAGATTATATAAAAAAGTCCAAATGCAATGGTAATGCTTGTTCACAGATTTCTTTTTTACTTCAGTGTCAGCTCAAAGTACTATTTACAATCTTTTCATTTTCCCTTTATTTTAAAGCCAAGCTAAGGCAGAGGCTCAGATCTGCGGGGAAGGGACCGTCAGGAGCCCGGTGGGCTTCAGCTTGTTGATCCCTCCGTCCAGGATACAAACACGTGGAAAACTCATCTTCACTAGATGTGCAGCAAACTGCAGAAAAAAGGAGAAAGTTCCCATCAAAAACTGTGAATACTAAACACTTCAGATTTATTGGTTTTGTTCAGCCTTTTCTGTCTGCTGTATTACTAATAGGACTTAAGTAGTTCTAGTTTCTCTGTAGTTATAAAAGGCAAACCCACTACTGTAAGATACTCCAATGTAAAATTGGTTTACCAACCTCTCTGAGACAAGCTCAGCATAAATTTACACATCAAATTGCGGGATTACGCCTTAACATAAAAATGCACTAATTCAGTACATTTTTAAGTTTAAGAATTAAACATTTTTTATTTCTCTGTGACTTCTCATTGAACCTTTGTTGTGTCAGTTACATGGTGAAACCAAGGAGGGGAATATGATTGCAAAACCTCTTCCTCTGCTACTCATGCAATTATATAAAAAAAACCTGATACCCGCTGAACTGGGGTTGACCTTATTCTAACCAAATTATTAACCACAGTAAAATAGTAAAGAAATTAAATTTTGAGAATTTCATTTCATGACTTAGGTGATTCAAAGGCCTTATGGATTTCTTATGTCTAGGATTGACTGGAGTAGCGTGTCTCTGACATTAAATCCACAAATTCTTCAAAAAACGCTTCTTAAAACCCCTTAATTAAAACTTCCAGGTGATCCTGTCACATGAATAATTGTCAAATTATATATATGATGATAATGACAAAAAAAATCATTATGTTTGATACTTGGCTTGAAATGAAAGAACATGATTATCACCATGCAAAACACGACAGGGATAAAGCCACAGCCACACGACTGTATACTGATTATGTGGACCATTAAAAGGTTAAACACAGCAAAGTTCTGATGCTTCCCTTTAATAAAGAAAATGCAGGATTGTCTTCTCAGTTAATAAGAACTATTTCTTTTTCACTTTCTAACATATGGAAGGGGGACATCTTTTCTAAATTGGGATTTTGCCTGAAGCACTATCCCTGCAGAGTTTATAAATGCCAGCTTGGCTAATTTATTCCAAGAAGAGCACGAAAGGAGAATGTACGATGATCAGTGTAGTTCTCGCTCGTGTTATGCTGAAGTGAGCAAATTTATTTTTGTTCACTGAAATATCAGATGGTGATTTATGTAAAATATAATCTGCTAATGTTCAAAATGTTCCAATGAACTATTTATTACACTGTATGCCAGACCAATAATCTCAGTGTGGCTTTATATAACAGATGGCTGAATTTTACAAGACAGAGGCCTGGATTTAAAGATTATTGCCTTCACAAAAAATTTAATATCGACAAGACTAAGTATAAATTTTTAGTAGTCAAAAAACAGAAGATTGATTGTTTTATCTTATTAAATATATGCTCAAATAAATGCTCCTATGAACAAAAACAAGTTGTCAAAATGCTTGCATCAGTTCCAGAAAGCAGTTTTTAAAAAACTAAAAACTGGACCATAATGTTAGCGATGTAGTAGCTCATCTCAGTTCCGATCCATCACAATTCACAGGTTATTGCAATGTGTGAAGGACAGAAAGAAATTGATAAATGTTGTAATTGGTTACCTTTATTGCACAAACTAATGAGAAATTAGATCCACTTAGAAGTCAAGGAGGGTCAAAAACAGTTAAGGACAAATTAATTTCATCCACCACTAAATTAAAGTTTAAGTTTAGGACTTTTTATGACTCCTGGTGATCGACATTTTCATGGCCATGAAAACCATGAATATAGTTAGTTACTTTTTTTGTTTGTTTGTTTATTTGTTTGTTTTTGTTGCAAGGACAAGACCGTTACTAGTCTATCCCCATTATAACCTAACAGTTATACATAAGGACCTATACACTTTTACCTCAAAATTTCTTAAATGAGTAGTTAGAAAACCGCTAACTGATCATCTGCAGAGGAACAATTTATTTGAAGGGTTTCAGTCAGGATCCAGAGCTCATCACAGTATAGAAACAGCTTTAGTGAAAGTTACAAATGATCATCTTATAGACTCTGACAGTGGACTCATCTCTGTGGTTTTTCTACTAGACCTCAGTGCAGCATTTGATACTGTTGACTGTAATATTTTATTACAGCAATTAGAGCACGCTGTAGATATCAAAGGTACTGTGCTGCAGTGGTTTGAATCCATCTATCCATTCTCTTTTGTTTATCCTTATCTGGGTCACGGAGGGCTGGAGCCTATCCCAGCTAGGTTAGGGTGAGACGTGGAGTGCACCTTGGACAGGTTCTGAGTCTGTCACAAGGGCTAATACACAGGGACAGACCAACCATTTGCAGTCACATTTACACCTGCAGTTGTTTGCATATTTGTCACACTTACATGTTTCAGATCATCAAACAAATTGAAATATTATTGAAAATACTCTCTGGACCGACGAGACAAAAGTTAAACTTTTTGGATGTTTTTTTGGATGGACCAGTTCTGTTTACATTTTACCTGCTTCCCCTAGGCCAGGGGTCGGCAACATGCGGCTCTTTAGTCTTTATTTTGCGGCTCCAGGTGGTTTGGGAAAATAAATTAGAAGTATTTAGCTGAAGTGTATTTTATTTGTGTTTAGTTCTTTTTTTAACTTGTAGTTCTAAATTGGAAGATTATTGTGATTTTGAAATATAAAAATAAAATTATATCTTATTATTTTTCCATCGCTCAAAATAAGCGTCACACTCGCGGAAGCCGGTGTACCCGCCGAAAAGCTGTGCATTTATTGAGACTTTCAACCCCATGTAGGCCAATTATGGATCTTTGGATCCACATTATGTCGGCAGCTGTTCTCCACCGTGAACTTTGTTAAAAACAAACACAGCTCACGCCCCACAGATGATAGCTTACAGTCCTGCGTGAAGATGAATGCCCCGATTTGCAGACGCTGTGCGCAGAGGTTCGGGACCAGAAGTCTTATTGTAAACATATCACGGCAGACCCGACGATGTTTGCATGAACATGCTTTTCAGCATCTCTTTATTGACCGCTTTTAACACACGGTTGCTGTACGCATACAGCCGGCTGTAGCTTTTCAGTTCACAGCCCAACAACACAACAGCAGAGAGAGCAGACTTTAAGGTGGCGAGGCGATTGTGGGTGCCGCTCAGGTGCGTCCAACTCCCATGCAGCGGCACGGCAGACCAGGCCCCGCCACACATATTAACCAGGTAAAATACATATTTAGGCAGAATTTTGCAAATATCTATTTTTTTTTTAGCAGCATAGTGCTTTTTTTCAATTACTTTTTAAAAGTCAGGTCAAGGCTCCAAAAGCCCAAAGGCGATATAAGGCTGGCGGCTCACAACAGTTTTTGTTTGCTACATGGATCATTTTAGTTCAGCTGGGTGTCTTTCATTTTGTTATATTTCTTTAAGAGTTCAAAATGTGTTAATTACATAAATAAAATGTAATTTTCTCTGTAGCACTTCATGGATTTCATAAGCAACACACCTTAGTTGCTCTGTGGATTCTTTTAAAAAGCAGTTAAAAACTCTTTTCAAACAAGCCTTTTGTTGATCTACGTATTTTATATTCTTTACATTTGATCTTTTACATTGTGTATAATGTCTATTAATTGTATTGTTTATTTTAATATTTGTGTACAGTGCTTTGTGACTGCCTATCTGTGAAAAGCGCTTAATAAATAAACTTTACTTACTTACTTTAGTTGTTCACACAAAGCATAAAGGAAAAAAAAAAAACCAATATATGCAGTGTTATCTTCATTTTAGATTTCAAAAAGTATTTGCGGCTCCCAGTGTTTTCTTTTGCGTGGAAACCGGGTCCAAATGGCTCTTTGGGTGTTAAAGGTTGCAGACCCCTGCCCTAGGCGGTACCATTAGAAGGCATAGCATACATGTTCACTGCTATGCAGATCATACCCAGTGTTATCTTTCTATAAAGCCAGACACACACACACACACAGATAAAGACCTGGATGACCTCTAATTTTCTGCTTCTAAATTGAGATAAAACAGACATGATTGTACTCAGCCCCCAAAATCTTAGATATATGATGTTTAACCAAATACTTACTCTGGATGATATTACCTTGGCCTCCAATAACACTGTGAGGAATCTTAGAGGTGTTTTTGACCAAGATCAGACTCCATCTTATCTTAAAGAAGTCATAATAACATATCATACCAATAGAGCTCTTCGTAGTATGAGAGGCAGAGCCTACAGCTTTCAGGCCCATCTTCTGTGGAAGCAGCTCCCAACTTGGATTCGGGAGTCAGATGTCCTCTCTAGGACTCTCTCTATAGTTAGGGCTGGATCAGATGACCCTCCTTAGTTACACTGCAATAGGCTTAGGCTGCTGGGGCTTCCCATGATGCAATCTTTCTCTCATCCCTTTTCACTTGCCATGTGTTATTCACCACTCTGCATTTAATTATGAGTTATTATTTATCTCTGGCTCTCTTCCACAGCATGTCTTCTGTCTTGTCTCCCTCCCCTCACCTCAAACCAGTCACGGTAAATGGCCGCCCCTCCCTGAGCCTGGTTTTGCTGGAGGTTTCTTTCTGTTAAAAGTATTATTGTAGGCTCTTTACCTTACAATATTAAGCGCTTTGAGGTGACTGTTGTTGTGATTTGGCACTGTACAAATAAAACTGAATTGAATAACCAGAAATGTCAATAGTGATTTTAGCCCTTGAAACATTATGCTTCTGTGTTAATTCATATTTTCTTCATGTAAAAATACTGCACATACTGAGGTGCTGCACACATATGACTGCTTTCTCACCATAGCTGCACTCTTCATGTTGTGGCTGATCACCACAATGACACGCCCTCTATAGCTCTGGAGGCCTCCTGCAGCGGGACACTGCACCACCTCATTTTCCGGACCAAAAGTCGTGTTGAAGGGAATGTTGATGCTTCCAGAAATGTGGCCTCTGTTGAAGCTGGAGGCAGAGGAGTTAAGGAATAAGGGCGAAGAAGCAAGGCCAAAAGTTTTTTTGTGTGTACTGTGTGTGCTTGTGTGTCATTTCATGGGAGTCGCTGTATTACTGAAAAACAGCAGATATACCAGTACATAACAATATTGCGTAAGTTCAGTGAGTGCTTGTTATAATTCTGATCAGGCTGACTTTTAGTACAAATCATATGTAAGACAAACTTTAATGCAGAGGTGTGGAAAAGCGAAGAGGATGTGAAGAATAGAAAGGGCGAAAAATGAGAGAAATCAAAAAAGAAACGTAATAATAAGGGTATAAAAAGAAGAAGAAAAAACAGAGGAAAGGTCCCTCAGTGAGAGTCTTTGGCAAAGTGATATTGAACAACCCCAGATTGATATACTGAATAACTTCTTGAAAACTAGAGAACGTCCTATTTCTGAGTGCATTAGCTTTGTTGCAATACGTTACTACGTTTACCAATACCAGGACTGTCTAATGCTTAACACACTTCTTTTTGCAACTACAAAAACACACAAAAAGGGTTTGCCAAAGACCATAACAGAGGTGAAAAAGGTTTGCCAAATCCTGTAAAGTGGCCTAATCCCTTTTGACCATGTGAGCTGGGCTGTGGAGCCTATCAGTATGCTCCAGAGAAGAAATTTTGTCACAGAAACTGCCATTTCAAAATCTCTAATCTTGCTACTAATCCTTATTGATTAATGGCTCTTTAACCCCTTAGCCAATCAGCCATTCCACTGATGAGCTGAACCTTTGAGCCTCACTCTTTCTGGTGCTTTGAATTTTCTGTGTTTAAGGATTTCTGTGTCTATTGTACTGCATCCTGTAATAGCAAAATGAATGCCTTTATGCAATTCTGTAATTATATTCAGAGCAAAAAAAAACAAAAAACAAAACAAAAAATAGAAAAGAGGGTATTGATTGTGACAAGCTTCAATTGTAATCTGCCGGGGATGTTTTATATAGACAACTGCGTGCATTTATGCACATCAAGGCCATGGATACGGCTGCTGTTCTGGGAAAAGGCTGCATCTCTAAAACATCAACTTTTCATGAAAGAAACAACCCAGGTTTCAGCTTTCTCTTTCCTTTAGCCCAGTGGGTCTGTAAAATGATTATAGCTTAAGAACGAAGAGAATTTTACAACATTAACCAGGGTAAACAATCTATTGTGCAAAATACCTAAAATATCTTCTGCTGCTCCCCTTAGGGCACAGCAGACCATCTGCCTCCATCGTACTCTATCCCTTCTAAATGTTTTTGTCAGACTTCTCTGTGGTCTTCCTCTTTCCGTGTTGCCTGACAGCTCAATATTCAACATCCTTTGTCCACTGTATTCACTACCCTCCTCCGTGTAAACCATTCTTCACCCTCTTCATACCTAGCCTCACTCCCTCCTTACTAATCCCTCTGCACTTCCTGTGCTTCATCTGTCCTCCTCTCTCTGTAATGTTCTTTATTCATGAGCTCCTTAAAGTACTCCTTCAATCTTATCAATACACCTACTTCACTTGATAACAAATTTCCATCTCTATCCTTAATCATTCTAGCTGCTGCACATCCTTTCAAGAAATCAAATCAAATCTACTACTTAAGTAAGAATTTCAGGGAACATGAATGTCAGTAGGTCATCCAGCTCACAATCCATCATAGTTCCGAGGTTATTGCTCCTCAAGGCTGCTAACAAGGCTTTGACTACAATTCAGGTGAAGACTTAACGGATGATCACTGCATGTGAGTTTAACGTAATTATGATCAACAGTATAGGAGGAGTAGTGATTGTCGTGAAATGGGACTAATGGAGAGAGGCCTTGCCATGGCATAAACCCATCAGTCCTTAGGCCAGATGAGCTAATAAAGTGGAAATGATCATGTAGCCAAAAGGCCAGATGAATGCATTTTACTTAAACTAAACACTGCTGCTTTAATAGCTCGTCACTTCTGGATATGGTGGGGCAGTTTGGAGGAATTTCAGGGGGCCAGCTGAATGTTGCAGAGCCTGGATGAACTGCAACTGATGGGGACCAAGCTGTTTTAATCTCTTTGCCTGTGGTTTCATTAAAAAAAGGAAAAGCAAAGCACTGCCACCACATAAATAGGTAACCAAAATATCCAAGGCACTGAACAGAGAAACACAAAATGTTTCTTTATGTCACAAATTCAAAGTCTTTTGCATATCATTCACATAGGAAGTGAATCTTACATTTATCAACATGGCACAGAAAGCAGGTCACCGTTCGAGGTATTAAATAATTTGAAATTACACCCTGTGTAAATTCAAAGATGCTGTCACACTGGGCTCTGCCAAACCCTCCGCCTCCCCCTCAACATCACATTCTGGGTCAGGCTGAACTATCATGACTCCTGGATTTGCACTTGCTTTCTTTTCTTCCCCTGTGTATTGTGCTGAGTGTCTTCATCATTGTAGAGAAGCACAGACAGGTGTGATGAAAACCGCCCTTACCAGCTGCACCTTATGTCATCATGCCTTTGAAAATGCCTGGCATCTCTGGCACTCTACCAGATCGCAGACCCTGCTAACTCTCAGTGTTTTTACATTTCCAAGACAACCCCATCTCCAGTCACCCAAGCTTCCTGCACACCCTCTCCCACGGCTCTTCAGCTGCCAGCGGGAAGCATTCTCCAATCACCTTGCCACTCTCAGTTGCCAATAAACCAACTTTTGCTTTTAATTTCCATCAGCTTATTTGTGGTTTCTTTTGAGTTTATTTATTCAGTATGTGGTGTTAAACAGACGCATGAATCAGAGCTTTTTCAGGAGTCAGCCATGAACTAAAGTACTTGAAATCTGCCTTTACTAGAACCAGTATGGTATACGTTTGACACTGAAAAACAGCAGTGGAATATTTACATGTTAAAACTGTTGAGAGACAGCACCGACTGATTTCCCAGCTGCACAAAAATGGTAAGGATACTCTTCCGCAGTGCGGATATCGACTGCAACAATTTTGGGCTTGCCAGTTTTGTTCCTTTTGGAGGATCCGGACAATGACAGCTCACAAAGGTCAATTAAGTCCTCCGCTGAGATCCTGGGAGATACTTCTGCTTTCAGGTCAACCAGTGACAGAGGCTCCCGAGACTATAAGAAGAGATGAGATAAATAGAGAGAAAACAGCAGTATATGCGGTCAGAGAATTTATGGAATAACGATTTTGCAAAAGTTATTGTAATGAAATAACACAAGAGAAAGAAAAACAATTGTGTCAAGTTGGATATTTATTTAAATCGCACCAACAAGCTTTCATTAAATAAATCCCCTCTCGATTAGTGCTTAATGTCTTCCTATAAAATGAGCCCAAACTACCATTATGAATTTCCATATAAACTATATTACACCGCCACAGATGAGCAGCAGTAGTGGCCAGAACCTGGTCCTTTGCCAGTTTCTACCTGAACTGCCAAATAGGTTCATTAAAACACCCAGCCTGAGGCATGGCTGCAGGAGGCTGAACTCTGCTCTGCAACAGTGACCAAATGTTATACAATTCCCAGAATCCCTGAAATACATTTTAAGTATAAAGTGGGGAAAACTGAGGGTGCCAGGAGTTTTGACCAACTCCTTTAAAAAAACTAACAAACAAAAATATTGTCTTGATGATGAGAGTTCATTTGTAGTCTGCTACTTCTGTTCACTGATATGCAAATTAAACTGAGGACAAATACTAACCGCATTATCTAGGAATTTCAGCACACTGTGCAGGATAAAAAGAGCCGACTGCAGGACCAGTAGGTTAAATGCCAAAGTGCTGCCAACCATGAAATAAAATGCTTGAAAGCAGCTCACTAAAACTGGTCAGAAGAACAATCTATGGCCCACCCCAGAGTAATAACTCAGGGCTGCAGACCACGGGTGTTCTGTTAGCTCAGAAGCGATTTAAAAGATTTTTTTATTCTCCTGTTTTTTTCTTTGTAAAAGGACTATGCAAAGATTTTTGCGGTTTACTTACTGTTGTTAAATTACAGCGTTATTATTTAAACAGTGAATATTAACTAAGTGTTTCTGCTTAACATCCTAAGAACTTGCAATTTAAAAGTATGTGTGCTACAGTTTAATAATTTCTATTTTATGCTCATTTACATAGTAATTATTACACTTTTACTTCACAGAGAGAAAAAAATGGTCCACCACAGATTGTAGAATTAAATATGAGGACAAACTTATTACCCCCCCCATGAAAGTTTCTGTCAAACATTTCCCCAAGTGCTTTTTTAACGAGGAAGGAATTTTTAACATAGCAATTATAAACATACAAGTTTTCTTTAGAAAGCATAAATGATTTCTATACGCACCTAATAACAGATTTATTTCAGAAAAAAAAAATCCCTGGGTCAATTTTAGCCCCCTGAAAAACTGACCACCGACCAAAGCATAAACCACTGTTGTTCAATAATGTGCTAACTTTGAAATGGTCAAAAACTTTAACTTTTAAAAAAAACTTTAAAAAAAAATTAAGTGAAAACTGAGGGTTACCTTTGAATTTGCACACAGTATAAAAACCTCAACAGAAGAAATCAGTTTAGATTTGAGAAAAATAATTGTTGATGCTCACAAAGCAGGAGATGGATATACATAGTTATCACAGCGCTTTCAAGTGTCAAGAACTGGAGTCAGAGCTGTCATCAAGAAATTCAAAGAAAGCCACACAGTACAGAACACGCCTGGCAGAGGTAGGATGTGAAAGATTTCAAATACTTTGGAAAAAAGAAACTAGTGAGAGATGTGTCTAAAGACCCTAGAACAACTGCCAAGACAGCAGTGAGTGACTCAGCCAAGTTGTATTGTAGTCTCAAAGACGACAATCACTAGAATACAGCATAGGATTGGACTGCCAGGTTGCAGACCAAAAAAACCCATCCATATCTGGAAAGCTTCAGGTCAGAATGGTCAAGTAAGCTAAAGACAGCCTGAAAAAAGATACTGGAAGTGCGCCCTTTGGTCAGATGAGAGGAAACTAGATCTCTTAGATGTTGCTTATATTTGGAGAAACAAGGGAGAGGCATACAACCCAAACAACACCGTCCCCACAGTGAAACATGGTGGTGGGAGTATTATGCCGTGGGAATGTGTCAATACGTTTGGAACTGGGATTCTCATCAAGGTGGAAGGGATCATGGATAAAGGAGGTTATGTGAAGATTAGGAAAGAAAATGTTAAGGAGTCAGCAGCAAAACCGGGTCAGGGTTTCCCCTTTGCCTTCTAAAATGATGGCAACCCAAAACAAATGTCCCTCCTGGTAAAGAACTACCTCCAGATAACAAAAGTGACACACATGTCTGTACAAAGCCTGACTTGAATCCCCCTGAAAATATGTGGGGTCAAAGCCAGAAAACCATCACATTTTGTTTATTTCTCTACTTTCCTAGGCTATTTTGGATTTTAGCTAATTTTGCTTTGATTTTAGCTTCTAACTTTTGATGGAACGACATCAGTTTATTAATTTAGTATTTCTACTTCTATTTCAGCAAATAATTTGGATTCAGGAATATGCAAAACAAACAAAAAATGTATCTGTTCTAGCATCTGTCAGTTGATATGTATGTACATCAGTCAGTCAGACAGGAATATGGACGACTGCCTGACAACTACTGGTTGCTAGAGAAAAACAAGCATTCCTCCTGTTGAATCAACCTGCTGTGAGTGTTCGTTCGAGGGTACTGGGAGTCACTGTGAAATCAATCGTTAGGCCACAGCAACCAACTGGTTTCTAGACCTATGTGACTGAGGCTTTGAGACAAAACAGTGAGCTGCCACAAAGTAAATACTTTATCATACAAAGCAAATTAGTAATCAGTAAAACATCCTCAGAAATTCTGCCCAGTGAATTATAACAAGGTGTAAACATTTTGGCTCTACAGTCTCATTGTGGGGTGTAACAGGAGACATTCAAAGCTTTTCTACTTCAACTTTTTAATATTTCTGATACAAGTGGACTGTTTTTGTTCTTAATAAATATCCATAGTTTGATTATTTCAATAAGGTACCTGATTTCAAATATAATAAAGGCTATTATAACAATACCTATTTGTTTGGAGTTTTCAAAAGGTGCATACTCACTGTGTTGCATCAACACATGATGAGGACTGGGAAAGTGGGAGAGATTTGGGGAGATGTGCATTGTTTTCAATAAATAACTTTGTTCTGCTCTTTGAAATTATCTAACAAGAGCCTGACAGCTGCAATTCGAAGAAACATACAATAAGAGAGTCTCAGCAGGTAGGAATCTACATACTAATGAAATCTCGCACCATTTCACCACCTTTCTTGGCTGCTACTTCAAAGCACATTGTGCGCTGTCTGTCCTGCGTGCTGCACAACAACGTTCAATAATTAGTATTTACTGCTGTTTACACTTAGCTAGATTAATGCGATGGTGTTGTGTTTAGTATGTTGCTTTGTTTAGTATATGTGAGGGGGCAAACTCCTCAAGATGTAGCCATTTAGAAGTCGGCCATCTTGGATACAACTTTTGTTTTTTCAATAGGAAGAGGGCCATGTGACACATCAAACAATCAAAAACAATGGTGTGCTTGGTTTCAACATAACTTTATTCTTTCATGAGTTATTTACAGGTTTCTCTTTGTTCACAGCCATTGACATGTCGAAGAGGTTAACACGTGAGGAGCGGATCGAAATTGTGTTGATATCTGGTGAACGCAGTAACCGGGTCATTGCAGCATTTCAATGCAAGACACCCTACGAGACCACCCATCTCTCATGCTACAGTTAGCAAACTGCTTGCTAAGTTTCATGAAACTGGTTCAGTGTTGGATTTGCCAAAATGTGGACGCAAGAAAACTGTCACTAAAGAAGACACGTCAGTGTCTGTCCTAGCTTCATTCAGCAAGAGCCCACAGCGTAGCACTCGCCGCATGTCACTGGAGAGTGGCGTTAGTCGAACATCCCTTCGGCGGATATTAGCTACTCACAAATGGCACCCTTACAAACTCCAGCTACTGCAGCATCTCAACGAGGATGACCCAGATCGGCGCACAGAATTTGCAGAATGGGCAAAACAAAAATTGAAGCAGGACCCTCAGTTCACACAGAAGATTTTGTTCAGTGATGAGGCAAACTTTTATGTGAATGGTGAAGTTAACAAACAAAACCACCACTATTGGTCTGACACTAACCCACATTGGATGGATCCCTCGAAGACTGTTGGAACAACAAAAGTGATGGTTTGGTGTGGTATATGGGGTACAATGATAGTGGGTCCATTCTTCATCAATGGAAACCTCAAGGCCACTGGATATTTGAAATTGCTACATGATGATGTGTTTCCCTCTTTATGCACTGAAGCTGGCACGTTCCCTGAGTTTTTCCAGCAAGATGGTGCACAACCACGTTATGGGTGCCAGGTCCGAGCATTCCTAGATGAGCAGTTCCCTGGAAAGTGGATTGGTTGTCGTGGGCCAGTTGAATGGCCCCCAAGGTCTGCCGATCTGACCCCCTTAGACTTTTATCTTTGGGGTCATCTGAAGGCAATTGTCTATGGTGTGAAGATACGAGATGTGCAGCACCTGAAACTATAGATACTGGATGCCTGTGCTGGCATTTCTCCTGCCGTGTTGCTATCAGTGTGTCAAGAGTGGGAGAAGAGGGTTGCATTGACAATCCAACACAATGGGCAACACATTTTATAAGTGATCAGAAACTTGTAAATAACCCATGAAAGAATAAAGTTACATTGAAACCAAGCACACCATTGTTTTTCTTGTGGCATTACCAATAAGTTTGATGTGTCACATGGCCCTCTTCCTATTGAAAAAACAAAAGTTGTATCCAAGATGGCTGACTTCTAAACGGCCACCATGGTCACCACCCATCTTGAGGAGTTTTCCCCTCACATATACTAATGTGCCACAAACTAAATGCACCTCCTGGTAAAGAACTACCTCCAGATAACAAAAGTGACACACATGTCTGTACAAGACCTGACTTGAATCCCCCTGAAAATATGTGGGGTCAAAGCCAGAAAACCATCACATTTTGTTTATTTCTCTACTTTCCTAGGCTATTTTGGATTTTAGCTAATTTTGCTTTGATTTTAGCTTCTAACTTTTGATGGAACGACATCAGTTTATTAATTTAGTATTTCTACTTCTATTTCAGCAAATAATTTGGATTCAGGAATATGCAAAACAAACAAAAAATGTATCTGTTCTAGCATCTGTCAGTTGATATGTATGTACAGTGGGGCAAAAAAGTATTTAGTCAGCCACCGATTGTGCAAGTTCCCCCACTTAAAATGATGACAGAGGTCAGTAATTTGCACCAGAGGTACACTTCAACTGTGAGAGACAGAATGTGAAAAAAAAATCCATGAATTCACATGGTAGGATTTGTAAAGAATTTATTCGTAAATCAGGGTGGAAAATAAGTATTTGGTCAATAACAAAAATACAACTCAATACTTTGTAACATAACCTTTGTTGGCAATAACAGAGGTCAAACGTTTACTATAGGTCTTTACCAGGTTTGCACACACAGTAGCTGGTATTTTGGCCCATTCCTCCATGCAGATCTTCTCAAGAGCAGTGATGTTTTGGGGCTGTCGCCGAGCAACACGGACTTTCAACTCCCGCCACAGATTTTCTATGGGGTTGAGGTCTGGAGACTGGCTAGGCCACTCCAGGACTTTCAAATGCTTCTTACGGAGCCACTCCTTTGTTGCCCGGGCGGTGTGTTTTGGATCATTGTCATGTTGGAAGACCCAGCCTCGTTTCATCTTCAAAGTTCTCACTGATGGAAGGAGGTTTTGGCTCAAAATCTCACAATACTTGGCCCCATTCATTCTGTCCTTAACACGGATCAGTCATCCTGTCCCCTTGGCAGAAAAACAGCCCCATAGCATGATGTTTCCACCCCCATGCTTCACAGTAGGTATGGTGTTCTTGGGATGCAACTCAGTATTCTTCTTCCTCCAAACACGAGGAGTTGAGTTTATACCAAAAAGTTCTACTTTGGTTTCATCTGACCACATGACATTCTCCCAATCCTCTGCTGTATCATCCATGTGCTCTCTGGCAAACTTCAGACGGGCCTGGACATGCACTGGCTTCAGCAGCGGAACACGTCTGGCACTGCGGGATTTGATTCCCTGCCGTTGTAGTGTGTTACTGATGGTGACCTTTGTTACTTTGGTCCCAGCTCTCTGCAGGTCATTCACCAGGTCCCCCCGTGTGGTTCTGGGATCTTTGCTCACCGTTCTCGTGATCATTTTGACCCCACGGGATAAGATCTTGCGTGGAGCCCCAGATCGAGGGAGATTATCAGTGGTCTTGTATGTCTTCCATTTTCTGATGATTGCTCCCACAGTTGATTTTTTCACACCAAGCTGCTTGCCTATTGTAGATTCACTCTTCCCAGTCTGGTGCAGGTCTACAATTCTTTTCCTGGTGTCCTTCGAAAGCTCTTTGGTCTTGGCCATGGCAGAGTTTGGAGTCTGACTGGTTGAGGCTGTGGACAGGTGTCTTTTATACAGATGATGAGGTCAAACAGGTGCCATTCATACAGGTAACGAGTGGGGGACAGAAAAGCTTCTTACAGAAGATGTTACAGGTCTGTGAGAGCCAGGGATTTTCCTTGTTTGAGGTGACCAAATACTTATTTTCCACCCTGATTTACGAATAAATTCTTTACAAATCCGACCATGTGAATTCATGGATTTTTTTTTCACATTCTGTCTCTCACAGTTGAAGTGTACCTCTGGTGCAAATTACTGACCTCTGTCATCATTTTAAGTGGGGGAACTTGCACAATCGGTGGCTGACTAAATACTTTTTTGCCCCACTGTACATCAGTCAGTCAGACAGGAATATGGACGACTGCCTGACAACTACTGGTTGCTAGAGAAAAACAAGCATTCCTCCTGTTGAATCAACCTGCTGTGAGTGTTCGTTCGAGGGTACTGGGAGTCACTGTGAAATCAATCGTTAGGCCACAGCAACCAACTGGTTTCTAGACCTATGTGACTGAGGCTTTGAGACAAAACAGTGAGCTGCCACAAAGTAAATACTTTATCATACAAAGCAAATTAGTAATCAGTAAAACATCCTCAGAAATTCTGCCCAGTGAATTATAACAAGGTGTAAACATTTTGGCTCTACAGTCTCATTGTGGGGTGTAACAGGAGACATTCAAAGCTTTTCTACTTCAACTTTTTAATATTTCTGATACAAGTGGACTGTTTTTGTTCTTAATAAATATCCATAGTTTGATTATTTCAA